>NC_133578.1:19872051-20207676 GCF_964106895.1 Numenius arquata
GACAATGAATATCTTGAAATGTACCAACCCAGCTTTTTGGCTGGGACTGCTGAGGACTTTGACAGCTGCCAAATGAGTACAGATCTGTCAGAAAAAGAGGGAAGGGCCAGGGCAAAGCCAGGGTCCTAACCAGAAGTTTGTACCACCTGTAAACCTCAGAAATGTTTGCAGGGTTGATCTCTTTGGCATTGCATGAAACAAAGTGACTATACAGAGATTAAGGGTTTAGCGGTGGGACTGACATCAACGCGACTACACGGATTCAGTCTGCTGTGAGAGAAAAAAATACACATAGAGGCAGAGGCAGAGTAATTATTGACTTAGCTTTTGTATTTGAGAAGAAGAAGAACATACTGCACTGTCTTGATTCTATGATGCCCTGTTTGTTAGCTGGTGATAGGTAGACAGGTTGGGTGCGTGATTCACTTCACGCCCTGGGAAAGACAGTGCTCAAAAGCAAAATGAGTTCTTAATGCTATGTCCTTTCTCACTGTTCTTCAACCTTGAAGAAGTACATGTGCTCAGTCAGTTTCTCAGATCTTATATTGAGCCTGGGATTTGCTCATTTTTTGTATTTTTCTAATCAATGTTGCAAACCCACAATGTATCTAATAGCACACTGACTCTTTACGATATGATTCCCTGCGGGAAACTTAGCAGGATGCTTTTGAGCACTCATATTATTTAACAGTAGCAGTTTGTTGCCTAAGTCCATTTTTGCTGACTTAGTCAGCAGCTTTGCTTTATCCTGCAGATGAGAACTTCCCCTTCTGTTTTACAAGTACACTGACAAAGGAAACACAGACAACGTGCCCTGTGAAACCAGTCACAGTCTGACTGAAGCTCACTCAAGTCATGGAGTGCAGTTCCACAAGTTTGACTTTTCTAGTGATTTTCGCAACACTGAAGTAGGCAGTTTAGGAATACAGTCAGGCAAGTGTCTTCTACACGTGTCATGGTGAGAGTGGTTCCATATGTAGGGTACTGGATCTGAACGTGCAGATGGTTTAACATCCAGGCAGACTGAGAAAGAACACTGCAGAGACCACAGAAAGGTGAAGCAATTAGAGCTGCTTCAGCCTTTCATACTCCTTGGTGCAACCTGATAACTGAATAGCACATAGTGCCAGGCATAAAACCAGTCTGAAGAAAATAACCTGAGAAAAAGAATGAAAGAGCTAAAAACTCCAAGAAACTCTAAATATGGGAGATTAAATTTAAACTCTAGACATGAGAGGCCAGTCGAAAGAGATTCAGACAGTCCTGTCATTCTGTATTTGCAGGCAGAGTGTGCTGGAAAAACCGAAGATAGTCTTAGTTTGCAATAGAGTTTAACGGGTTTCATGTTTTTCACTGAGCCTAGGCAGGGAAGATGACTGTAGACTTACATTGTTACAAAAACCCAGTCTGCATAAAACAAGAATATGCAAGAGGCAGATACCTCATTATCCTAATTTTCTGAGTAGACAAAATGAAAATGAGTTTGTACAAACACAAAAGAAGAAAAAGCTAACCAAGTCTCTGGTAAGATTTTTATTGGGGTCTGGGACTAGAGTGAGAAACAGGCAGATTACTGGGAGATTCTGACTTGAATCTTTATAATAAAACAGCAATTTTGAATTTTCAGTTTGAAATAAGATGGTAACAATGTTATTAATATAAAAAAAAGGAACTAAAGATAATGATATCTAGTGATATCTTTAGAATCTGAAAGATACCGGCAGAGTAGTTTTATGCATAAATAAGAAACTCCCAAAGGTAGTAACTAGTAAAAAAAATTGCTGTAGAGCCATGAAAAGAGAACTTGCTATTTGGGTAAACATACATCCAGCTGTGATTTTATCAGGAGCATGCACCCATTTAGTCTTTCAGCAAGGTAAATAAGTGGAGGCAGAGAACCACACTAAGAGAGTGGCCCTGCTCCCAATTACAGAAGTGCCTCATTCAGTGACAGTGCATGCATTTGTAACAAGTTCTATACTGTTATACTTGTTGAGTGAACAGAGGAATAAAGAAAGATGGCTACTGGAGAAAAAGATGACAGATCTTCAGGTATTGACGCAAAATAATTAAATAAGTATGTTATAAAAAATACTGTTTTCTGCTGTTTCAAAACAGAGATTTGAAGGCTAAAGTGTGGTGTGTATTTGAAATACTGCCCTTTCCCTTACAGTCTATTCTAACAGCAATACTGACAGAGGTACAGTTTATTCAACAAGCAAAGTAAACATTTTGATTGTGGGCTTGACTGCACAAAGAAGTGGTGTTGCCAGTATAAAAAGAATGCTGTGTTCCTCTTATATCTTCTGTTTTCAAAGCAACGAACAGAGCAAGTTTCCAACCTCCAACTCTCCAACCTGACACTGATATGACCTTAAAAAAAAAAGTGGTCTTTAATGACATTTAATGACAGCAGTCTTAGACTGTAAACCTGTGTTCAGTACAGTATCATTAAAATATTTCTGTTTTATACTTCTCCTGTAATTTTAATCTTTCTTGGTATAAGATAGATCATTTCATCAATGACTGGTCATATAATAGCTTAGCCAGAAGCAAAATCTGGTTAAATTGAAACAGTAGCTTGAAAATGGGAGTTCTGTATTGTAAAATGATGTAGAATAGAGTGCTCTCTTGCCCTGAGCAGTCAGTGTATACTAGCCATGCTAACAGTAATATTAAGAATGTGCATGATGATCAATAAACAGAAGTTTTCTACTGAACTTCATTTTGCTTTGCAAAAGTAATATTTTATAGCATTACAGGTTTATGTGTGTTATTGCTCTGTTTTGCTAGTAGCAAGTTCTTTAAGCGAAGCTGAGAATAGTCAGTGTTTTATTGTGTAAACCATACCGACAGCAGGAAAGTAATTTGGTCTGTCCCTGGTAAGCTGTTGCAGAAAAATAGTCAGATGATCTTGTGGTTACATTTCTGCAATCAGTGATGGGAGCTTCCTGTCACTGCAGTAGGATTCTTGTATGAGATTGGATCAATTACTTGAAATCAAGCCTTCTACAGTGTCCTGAACAGTGTCTAGAGTGAAGCCAGCCTTCTTACAGGACTCTTCTCTCATTTTGTCACCTGACAAGAGCTAGATTTTCAGAGCAGTTAAAAAAACAGAGAGTCAGATTTCTATGAAGCAACATAACAAATGTCAGTGATGAAATACAGTGCCAGTCCTTTTAAGAAATCAGGTCTTTAAAATAACTATGTTCATATTCACTCTTTTGTCTAATTTCTCCACCTCTAAAATGGGGACAGTATTGAATGTATCTGCAGACAGTAGGAAAGGTGTGACCATGAAATGATTTGACTTCGGTGAAATAGTTAAGTACTCTGGTGTGCTATATTAAGTGTTCTGGTGGCAAAAGACTATTAAAAAGCTATGTGAATAAAATAAAAACAATAAAGAAAACAGAAAGTTTTCTTCATATTTTTTTCCAAATATCTCCTTATTCCTACTTTCTCTTTACAGGAAATTTTCAGAGTGAAAGTTGTGCTTGTCTTTTCTGGAAGGCAGCAGCAAAATGAGGTTTTTACTGACTTTTCCCCCCATATTCTCACATATCTGTACAATACCAATACCAGGGATGAATCTTACATTGTTTATTCTTGATTGCATTACATACTGCAATATTGCTATTTTAGTCTCCCCAAGCAGCACATTTTCAGGAATATAAATTAGACATGCATCTTTCTTGCCCTAATTGCACGCTCCTGGGGTCTTTTTGTGAATGAGATACTGTAATCTAAGGCTGGTTTCAGAAAGCAAGATGCTAACTGAGGTATGAAACTAATCATGGGTACTGTGGAACCTTTTCCTGTTTCCTTGTAAAATCTTCAAGTGAAGTGAATATGATCAGGCTTTCTTTCTGACTTATACCAAAGAATAAATTCTCTCTAATTTAGAGAACATAAAGGCATAGTGAAGGTTTTTAGAATAAATCTTTCATGACAATTATAGCTAAACACATCCCTGCAAGATACAAGCAGAATTGTCCAGAGGACAGCCATTAACCAAGTGTTTGCAGGGTTTATGTTTAAACAGGAATCTGCAGGTTAGTCACTTAATAACAAAACATTAAGGCAGTCTACTCCTTGTAATTATTTGCTTATTGATAACTAAGCTTCCAGATACACGCTACCTGAATTTGCTTTCAGTGCTTCCCCTCTCTATACATGTTGGTGATAAATAATGTCAACTTATGTGGTCTATTGCAAGGCCATTTATATCATTCTCTGAATTGGCGGATATTTTTAGTCATGTTTAAAATACTAAGAGCTGTTGGCTACTGCCAAGATAAGTGAGCAGAGAATACTGTCACTGTAGGGTTTGCTTTGTCTGTTGCTGCTTAGGAAACAGTCACAAGTCACACACTGATTGATAGGGCCTCGCTGCTACTCTTGACAACTATAAGGAGGGTTGTCATGTAGTTTAGATTACTTGCATAAAAAAAGGACAAAAGAATGGTGATTCATTATTCCAAGCACTTTGGCACTAATCATAACCTTTGGGCTTTTCAGAAAAACTCATATGTAAGGCTATGAAATATTTTCTACACTTATCCAAACATAAAAAACCTACAGAACACTGAAGAGATAACTACTCTAGAAACAGTACTACTGGTATAAGAAAAGGGGATCAGTGATGGTGGCAAGAAGAGCGTGATCATAGGCACTGGTCCAAAAAATGGAAGAGGTTATCCTGCCTAGTTTTGTGCTTATCCCAACTTCCAATTTAAAATCATACCCAGCCTAGAGCAATTGAGGCTGTTGCTTACTCAAGAGTTATGCCTGTATAGAATATTTCCTTTTATCTTGTACGGTAGACACTCTTCAGTGTTCAAAACCTAAACCTAACACTCAGCAGCTTTCTTGGCTATCCACTCCCACAACTGGAAGCACAAGCTTGCCAAAGACACACGCTGCTCATTTTTGGAGTGATAGAACAGCATATCCCATTCTGTCTTCAGAGCTCGTTCTGCCTAACAGAGTTTCTGCAGAAGAAGTAAGTTTATCATCTAAAAGGAGTGGTGTGCAGGTGATATTTCCCTGATTTGAAGGCTGTTAGCACAGTTATTGTAACAGGAGGCAGATTGTATACCAGCAAATAGAACACAATGAAATGGACCCAGAGCTTAAATTTCAAGCTCATAGACTGGAAGGAAACTGTAAGAATTGTTTCTTGTTATAGTTCATAAGATGTGATTGAAAAAGTGAGCTGTAAACTGCTAATTCTCTGTGATGCACAGAATTGCTGTATTGGAATGATAAACTGTGAATGAATCAAAGTCATGCCAATTTTTCTTTGATAGACCAATAGACCTTAGATAGAAACTACCAAGTAATTTGGTCACAAAACCAAGTCATTCACACACTATGATTTCATAATCTTGACATGACGACAAAAGCTTTTCTTATGAGTCCCTTAAAGCAGACATGTTCTGACAAGCCTTATTCCACATTGAGAATGTACAGAAACCACATGGAAACAGTTGCCTTCCAGATCATTCTAGTCCCAAAGATACATAAGATGCCTGGCTGCAACTAGCTAACTCCAAATCAGTTAGCTAGTTACTTCTCATTAGCTAAGCATGACTATATTGTGCAAAGTTAAAGAGATCTGAAAGCAAATGCCTTCTGATCTTAATAGCAAAAATGCATTGTAGTACAAAAATAGAACAAGAGGCACTGGAAAACAGAATACTATAAAGTACTGCACTTTGAGGGTCCCAAGAATCACCTTTATTTTTATTTTCTTATAACATCTGAAGATCAAACCTTTTGATGCTCTGTGTATCTGGTAAATTAATTTTCACTTTTAATTTTGATCCACACACTGACAGAAAAATGCAAAGCAGTTCTGTCCAGAAAAAAAAATGTCTTTATAGTTCATTTTCTTAGGGAAATCAGAAGTATCAGGATTTTCTCAGAATAACCCATCTCATGAGAGTCTCAATCCAACCATGGGTACTTAATAGGCTTTGATAGCTGTAGTCAGTTTTAGGTTACTAAGTTAGTTAGGTTACTTACTAAGTAAGTTTAGGATCTAAAGAGAGCATCCTTACATTCGAGAACTAGTAATACGCACTCTACTTATAAGCTTTATATCTTCCTGTTAGGTGCTTTCTTTTTAGCCCTCTTCTCCTGTTCCCGTGATTCCAGAGGTGATGGGAACCAACAGGCTGTGAGATCAGTAAGCTAACGCACCATTAAAGTATTCGGAAGTCAAATGAAATGACAGAGACTTCTAGGTCGACAGAAGCTATTACACTGATCTTTTTAATGGTTCTATTTTATATCAGGTTTTTCTACTCAGGTACCTAATTCTACCAATGTACTTACTTGAGAGCATTTTTATTACTTTCATAATTATGTCTTACATATGTCACAGAGCGACCCTTGAAATAGAAGTAGTGCAATGATTACAAAGGCTGCCTTGCAGGGAGTTTGCAGAATTTCTCATTTCTCATTCTTTTTTTTAATATGTACTTAACACTTTCTCTGGCCTCTATGGTAGTCATTTGTATGCTAGTTGTTTTAAAAGATCTTTCTCATTTCTGCAAAACTTGCTGGAGTCAAATCAGAAGACAGACAGTGATTTCAGTGGACTTTGGATCAGTGATTTTTTGTCAGTAAGAATAGGGAAATAAAAAGTTTGGTTCAAACTGGATTACCAAAATGCCTTTGAATCCTTAGGACAACAAGTGCTTTTGTACTTGTAGCTACTTTGAGTTGCATGTGAGTTGTTTATATTTTTTAAATATTATCCTATGGATAGGAATGGGTTTTTTTGTTCGATGCATAGATATGACAAGAAAGCAGAAGGCAATGGAATAAATGTATTAGCATTATTTCCAAGAGCTAACTATTCTCCTCATTGTTGTAAGCACAGCAGCACACAAGCTGATCTTACACACCAGAGTCTGTGGTGCTCCAGTGGACCTGTAGCAGGACTTGAAATGACAACAAAAATAGTCAGTGTGGAGAACTACATAATGTATATGTATACAGTCACTGTGTGAAAACTGTGCATATTTAGAGGAAGTGCTTGGAAGGACTATATCTAATTAAATAGGTGGTGATTATTCTGGGGAAATCTCCCCACAGTCTCTTAGCGTTTGGTGGTACATGATCAGAGAATGACAAAACCACAGAATCATAGAATGGTTAAGGTTGAAAGGGAGCACACAAGATCGTCTGGTCCAACTCCTCTGCTCAAGCAGGGTCAGCAAGAGCAGGTTGCTCAGGACATTGCACAGTTGGGTTTTTAATATCTCCAAATATGAAGGAAACTCCACAGCCCCTCTGGGCAACTTGTTCCTGTGCCTGATTGCCCTCCTGGTGAAAAAAAGTTTTCTTCTGTTCAGATGGGATGTAGTGTGTTTCATTTTGTCCCTGTTGCCTCTTGTCTTGCACCACTGGGAAGAGTCTGGCTGACTGTCCTTCACTTCACCCATCAGATATTTGTTAAGATACACATTGATAAGATCCCCTGAGCCTTTTCTTCGGGCTAAGTGGTCTCAGCTTTCTCAGCCTCTCCTTGTACATCAGATGCTTCAATCTTTAACCACCTTCATGGCCCTTCTCTAGACACACTCCAGTATGCCTGCGTCTTTCCTGTACTCAGGAGCCCAGAACTGGACACAATACTCCATGATGTCTAAAGGTTTCTGATATTTTTTATGAAAACACAATAATTGTCCTGCTATTATGGCCTAATGAAAAAAAAATTAAAAAATGTTATTCCATGCATTGTGTGTGAACTGAGGAGTTGAGATAGTATAGGAGATCATTAATTTTTACTGCTTTATTTGCTACCTGATTCCTTTTCTAATTCTTTCCTGTCTCTAATTCTTAGAGAGCCAATAGTGACTTTCAAATAGTAACTTCAGTGGTAAGATGAATAAATCTTCACTTCAAAAGAAAGTGCAATGAACCAAAAAGCTTAGCAAGTCCTGACAAGTACACCTGGAACTCTGCCACTAAATTTGGGTTTAAGGACCACCTGGAAAAGAGTCAGGCTTTTGTTTGAAAGGCCACAGAAGGGCAGCATTTGATTTTTGGGCAGAGAGTAGGAGTTATGGTGGCAGAGGGAGAGTACGGTTAGTGGGACCTTCCTGGAAAGGACAGTGTGTAAGGGAGTAAGCTTTGGTGCTCTGTGGAGTGTCAGCAAGTCTGGGAAATATTTAGGCTGAAGATGAAAAGTCAGATCTGCAGGATGTTAAAATTCTGTGAGTTAATAACAATTTCTTTGGATTCTTAGAATTGGAAGATCCATTGACAAGTGGTTTCAGGGAGAAACCCAGCAGACCATGAGAGGTTTCAAGGGAAAATGGAATCTAGAAGAGGGGAAAAGTCTGTATTTAATGTTTACAATATTATTTTTTTCAGTTTTGCTGTGGAGAAAATACTGAATGTTGTTGCTTGAGATAGATAGCATCCTCAAATCTCTTACAGAAGAATGAATCCTAAGAAAAGGTAAGTCAATTGAAAAGCTGATAGATCTTTGGAGCAATGCTATCATTGCAGTAGTTACGCAATGCCTAGTCATAAGGCAGCATTATGTCTGCTGTGTTACATTTCTATAGCTACCTACTGCTAAACGTATTTTACTGCAGCAGTCCATTTTATTGTCTAGAATTCAAGTGAAATGTGAATTTCATTTCACTGTTGTGTCTGTAACCCACTAATGAAATCTTAAGGTAGCCATTTTTCATATGCTTTTGTAAATCTCCAGGAAATGTCTTTCTTAGTGCTCTGGGCTCATACTTGTCTCTTTCAATCAAAATCGAAAGATTAAATGCTGAAAAACAGGGGAAATCTCAAACCATAAATACTGTGAGGGCCTTAGTTTGTTCCCTGACTCATCAATTGACTTTCATATGGGAAGTCTGAGATGTGAAGTGAGATGCTATTACATATGTTGTCCCTAAAGAATTAAGCAACTCTCACAAAAATCTCTGCCAATTGATGGTGACCTCCCAGTTCTCAGCTGAAGAGAAGCAAAAGATCTTACTTAATGTCACTAAACTCTCATTCTTCCTCTGTCTTCTCCATAGTTATTACAAATATCATGTAATAAGAATGTATAATAGGTTCAATGTATGAAATATGCCTGTGCCACAATGTTTCAAGAGAATTTTGATTATTGTGATGGTGGCAATTCATGGAAAATGAGCTCCAGTTAGTCAGACAAATAGAAATAAGAATAATGGTACTTGCTTTAGCACTGTGATAATAACATTTTATGAATTCTTCATAATCAAACAATGCTTGATTACCTGACCCTGTGAACACCTAGCTGCACAATGCTCTCCTACATAACAAATATGTAATCAAACATCTGTATGCCATGAATTAAATAGACCTGCAGCTGGTAAGCCATCTGCAGAGTGGTTGTTCTTATGGAACTGCCTGCCTTTTCAGTTACACATTTACTTCTCTTAAACTCTAACATTTGTGATGGATTCCATATGTCTACCTCATGGTGTATGCTCTGTTTAATCCTTTTTTGATATGGGCTTTCTATTGAAGTAAAACTGATATCTTGAAATAAGGATGGGGGGGAAGGGGTCAAACTTCAAGGTGAATCCTGTCATCCAGAAATACTAAATGCAGCTAAAGTTTTGTGCAAATATTACAACTGGATTTAAAGACACATTTCTAGTTGGAAAGTTAATGAAACTGCTGAATACTTGGACTCTGTTACATGGCATTTATCTTAAATATTACGTTTGTCATTCTTTGTGTATAAATCATTTCTTTGTATCCTACCACATTTCTGACTGTAATAGAATATTGTAGGGCATGTTGCAATGTTTTTAGTTTTTAAAAAGACGTGAACAACCATTTTAAATACATGTAGCTGCCAGCACTGGCAATACAATCAAATCGGATAAGACCCCCAAATAGCTATGCTCTGCAAGTTCTCAAAGTCAGTCTGAACACCCATGAACTGGGAGTTTACATTGACATTCGCTTGACAGTTTGGTTCCATTCTAGTATATAAAGCATCATCTCAAAACAGTAACTGCTTGGGATTTATGTTGCCCTTGTTTGCGGGCAATATACTTTGGAGTCTAAACAAATTGTCAGTGTACCTTTAAAACAGGTTAGAAGAAAGATCCAACAGAGAACAGCTGTAGCATTACCATCACAGGAAACAATTCTCCTTCCTCTAATATATTTCCGGGGGGAGGAGTGAGGGGGAGTGGGGGGTATTCTTGTTGTCCTTATTTTCTCGTACTTTGCAATTAAGCTCTCCCTAGGTCAGCAGTGCTCCCTTATGAGGCAGTTACTCTGAATTTCACGTTAATTATCTTGTCTGTTTTGACAACTTCCTTCTGCGTTTTCACTATTTCAACTCCTACTAATACGATTTTAATATTTACACGCTATGTTGTAAGCACTGAAAACATAAGTCTTCAGACTTTCTTTTGAATCAAATCTGACTTATTTTTGGGTGCATGCAATATAACTTCAGTGCATCTAAGATTTATTCTTAGTGTCAATGGCTTTTGTTGGCTCTTTACATAAATTTTTCTGCATTTTGATTTTCTGCATTTAATTCTGCAATTCCCTTAGGGGAATGTATGCATTTTACATTCTTTCAAGCTTCTTAATAGACCAACACTCTGCATTGACCTGCATTTTTTTATCTTCATTTTTTTGACAGTTCTACATTTTACATTTGGGGACAGGGAGAAATCTAGTTTAGATCAGCTTGCCATTCTGAAATCCTATATGTAGGACACATGGACGTTAATCTAAATAACTTGAAATAAATCTGAGGCTTGTGGATGCTAATCTTCTGTTGGCAACATAGACTTTTGAAACTGTCATTCATAAACTAACAGATGGAAGCTGATAAACAGCCTAGCTAATCCAGCAGCAAAGTCAAGTCCCCAGCGAAGTGAAAACTGACTAGGTGAAAATTTTCAGTCTTGTGTTTCTGAGCCTATATGGAAGGACCAAGGGCCAAATCTGTACTTTCTTGCTTGTCATACAATTTCTTTAGTAATTGAATCCCTAAAGGCTCAGCTAGAAACAAGTGGCATCTGCCCATTTCTCCTCTGGATGCCAACAACTGGCAAAACCAGTGGTGGCGGCAGCAAATGGCAGCTGAGGTCTCCTGCTTTCTTCCCTCCATTCAGAACACAGCTAAGTGGTCCAAGCTTGTGCTGATCGGTCTCTTCATCTCATGCATGTTTGGGAGAATATACTATAATGTACCCTTCTAATGACTGTGTGATATGTATATAGGAGAGTTTGGGGAAGAACATTTTTTCCTTAACCAGCCTTTGTGCACCAGTTCAACTGGCTGAGATTCTGGGACTCCCTTTATTGAAATCTGATCTTCCTTTTTATAGAAACTTTAAAGCATTGTGCCTTCTGTTCTTGAGAACAGAAACTTGACGCTTTTCTTAGGTCAAACCTGTGTTAATGTTTTTCCAGGAGAATTTTAGGTTAGGCTTTTGATTATATAATTGTGTACTGGCAGAAGGCCTAGTATAGCTGTACCTACAGGAGCTGAAAAGAGCTTTGCTGTGATAACTTTTGTTTACTTGTGGCACTAGCTAAAATTACTTTGAGGGAAACACTCTTTGCCAGGAGAAAGGGTATCTGCACTTCAGATTCTAAAGCTATACCTGTAGATATCTTCTGCTGTGGAGCAGGATTCTCTAGTATAGTACT
This sequence comes from Numenius arquata, assembly GCF_964106895.1. NCBI lineage: Eukaryota > Metazoa > Chordata > Aves > Charadriiformes > Scolopacidae > Numenius > Numenius arquata. The sequence goes on from NC_133578.1 coordinate 19,883,746, forward strand.
TGGAGTAGAGAAGATGTGCTGGAGAAGCAGGTGTATCAAAAGCTGAAATACTGCTGTAAGCAGTGCGAGCACATCAAAGATGAATTCACTTCAGTAAATCCACAGTGACTCAGTGACTGTTTAAAAGTAGCAGACTGAGATAATCCACTTATCACTAGCACTATTGGTGATATATCAGCACATATATGGTGATAAGAACCCAAAAGACTTGTAGACTCTATCTCATTTAGGTAGGCAAAATTTCATTTTTACTGGTGCTACCACTAACTGTTATAACTTATTAAATTTTGTTTTCCCTCTTTTTATCAACCTTGTATGTTTTCAAGTTTTGACACTTTTGGAGTTAATGGAAATTTGAAAACAAACTTGTTAGTAAACTTTCTTTTCTTACAAATGACAATAGTATGAGTCTTTTTCTATATTGTGTGACTTGGTATTGAGAACCCAGGGTTCAGACTGACCTTCTGCAACTTTTAATAAAGCCAACAAAAGGGCTTGGAATAAAGGAAGCTGTTGAAAAGCAAAGTGATTTATTACAAAAACAGTTGGGCCCAGTAAGCTGGAAAGGTCAAGCTGACAAAAATCTAGATTCAGAAAAGCTGCTACAATGTAAGAAGGCATTATCAGGAGAAAAACAAAAATCCAATGAAAGTATTCTCGGGAAAAATGTAGTTCAGTTAGAGAAGAAAATAATGTAGTTGTCCTGCAACATTCTTATTTCAGAAAGCTCCCTGTGGAGGGTCTTTTCTATAGAGTAGGAGCTGGAAAGCTGTTGATGCTTCTGAAAGAAAGCGTGGAGGAAGGATTCAAGCAAGATGCAAAATGAAGCAAGAGAAACCCATTGCAGAGCAAGTAATAAAAGTACTTAAAATATTCATTAGTATAGAATACCAGAGTCAAGACTTTCTTCTAGGTTAGGCATGGCAGAAATTAGGACCCTTGGTCTCCTATCTATAAGGTGAACATTTTGGCTAATGGGGGAAGAGGGAACTGAGAGGGAGGGAAACTTGAAAATGACCTGTGTTAGATCCCTAAAGGATCTAATGGTCAAAAATGGTGCTTCCCAGATGATTCTCAAATGCTTCAGTGAAGATCTTGATTCTTCTGATAATTTTTTTTGTTCTACTCATGTAAATTTGGAATTAATTCTGGAGGAATCAGTGGAATTATACAAATCAAGGAGAAAGGGAACTTCAAAGTATGTTCTTGTAGGTTTATGGAGATTGTAAGGAGCGCAAGGAAGTTACAGGTTATAAATGGTTACTGAATTTGTTTCCATTGTAGGAACTTTACAAGCAGAAGATTTGAGATCACTTCCATAGAAAACTTTTGTTTGTTGTGAATAGGTTTTGTGGTTTTAAATTTAATATACATTGACTAGAGTTAAACTCTTCCTTTTGCATTTCACTCAAAATTCTCCACAAATAACTTTCTGTTCAGTAAAAAAAAGCCACCTATTTCCTGAGCTTTACAGGAGTTAAAAAGTGAACTCCATTCTGTACTTCTGACGCCATCACCATTAAGATTTGTTTTCTAAAATATACCATGGATTGTTGGTTGACTAAGGTGTGGAGTATCATGGGAATTCCCTTAAGAGGGACGTACCCTGGTAGGGGAACTGGAGCGTATCATATGACAGCATCAAGTTCAAAATGACACTATATATCAGACTTCCTGCAAGGATGGTCAAAATATTCCTTTTTATGATGGGAAAAAAACTTGTCAAAAATAGGGTAAGAAACTGTGTTCATGTCACTAGTATTTGTACTTGAAGCCCTCGGTGGAAAACTTCAGCCTTCTGTAATAATATAACTGTCAACTTGCCTTTCACATTTCTTATCTACTTTTTGTTGGGGTTTTCTGCTTGATATAAAAATTTTGCCATTTCACATTTCTGTATAGGTGGCTGGTTCAAAACTGTAGGGCGAATAGGGTGGAAAATCACTCCATTCTTTAAGCATACAAGGATGCAAGAATATATGCTTTCACTGGAACAATATCATTGCCTTGTTATCATGTAAGGAAATAAATTATGTGCTCATGTGCTTAGAGTATGTGTTTAGATTTGAGATGTGAACAAGTTACCCTGTTACTTAAGAAAATGCACTGGAAAGTCTGGGATAATAACATACATCAGGAAAATACATGAGAAACTAGGCTGTACATCTTCCTTAGTTATTTAAACACAAAGGCTTGTCCTTGCATTTGCAGTAATGCTAACGATCCAGTCAAATATTTGAGTCAAACACATGAAATCTTGCTGAAACAAACTACAATTTGTGGATTGTACTCTAACTACATCTGACCTTTCCTAGCCTGGCTGTGTACTCATTTATATGAGCATCTGAACAGCATTTCATTGTTTCAAGCTGTCTTACAGATAGTGACTTTTCTGCCTAGGAAACATGTTCATGTTCCTATTTAGTTTTATTTTAAAAAATGCTCCCAGTGGATATGTAGTATCATACACTCTAAATAAAAAATACTGTGCTTTTAGTGGATGAAAATGTTAATGCCAGCCTTTACAGTGCTGAAGTTAGGTTTTTGAGTATGAGCTTGAACATGTGCTATAAACTTCCATGTGCAACTGCAGTACATGATTTACCTAGGAGTGGTTGTCTCACTAAGACAATATTTTGCTTCTTCCCAGATCAATGGGAACTGTGCTAAGGATATAATAAATTACTGTAGCTTATTCTGCAACATTCGGTTTTGTGATACATCCCAATTCTAGACAAACTAGAGCTCTTGTACATGCCAGAAATCAAACTTTTCTGAAGCACAGATCATGAAGACAACTGACTTGAACTGGCTCTACCTCAGCTTACAAGTGAAACTAAATTACACCAATTTAAAGTTATCAGCTTATGTTCCCATTTTTTCTGATAAACTGTTTAAAGTGAAAATATTGTCTCCATTTCAAAATATTGACAGAACTTCCCCTTTTAAAAATAATCTAAGTTTGTGTTAATAGTTGGAGAAAAGGGAAGGGAACATAAACAAAAGAAAGAAGAAAAGTATCCCTTAATTTTTAAGAAAGGTCACTATTATTTTGAAATATATTAGATTTTATTTTCCTTTCTCTGAGGAAGGTAGTGACCCTCCTTCCAGGGGCTGGCAGACATGTGGAATTAGACCTGTCCAGTATTGCAGGGACAGACAGTCATTCTATGTTAAAAAGATTAAGTGATGCACAAGCGTTATCTACCCAAGAGTATCAGATTTCTTTAATTTTGTCATGTAATTTTAAGGGCCGGGGAAGTTCATAATCCTCATTGATCTTTTGTCCTTGTTCTGAGACAAGCTACAAATTCTTAATACAGACAGCAATGTAGTTTATTTTTTTCTTGGGGATTGCTGTCTGTTGGATAATTAAGTCACATTAACAAGCTGAATGATCCAGACTGTTAGACAAGCACAGCTTTTTCATCACCAGCTTTCTGAAAGCCATTTGAACTAATGACTAATCTTTGAGCCAACCTTCCCTCCACCCCGTGATACTCACATAATCCCACTTGAAACTCATTTCTGGTCCATTCCCAAAAGTAGCTAAAATTACACTGCCACAGCTGTCTTCTGGGGGGGGTTGTGGTGTTTTGGGGTTTTTTTTCCATTTTTTTTTTTTTTTCCCCTTTCAGAATGTCATGTACCTTGATCTAATACCTTAGCTTCCTTTTTACAAATCCAGTTCCCTGTTAAAATGGATTAGGGATGCCTTTATATCTTTGTAGTAACTAATACACTGTGCAGTGAAAGTGGTATTTTGGTATATATTACTACAATAACGACATATTTTATCCATGGAAAAGTATTACTTAAGCTAAATACATGCATTCTTTTTGCCTTTCAATTAACGTATTTACATCTCTCTATGCTACCTCTTTCAGCCACTATATTTTTAGATAAGTTTTCAGTGGAGCTAACATATATACCATAAAAATAACATGCAGGCATAGAGTTCCATTCTTGCTGGATCTGATGGGAAAACGTAGTCATGAAGTCTGTTTTGTATTTAAGACATTATTTCACACATTACTGAAACTTAAAGAAAAACGTACCAGTTTGCATTGAGTATCAAGAAGTACCCAACTGTGGAGAGCTTTTTTATCTAGCAAAACTTTTACACAAAGCTTTACTTGGAAAACCAAAGTACTATTTGCTGGAAAATAACAATTAATTCCTACTTTGCATTGGGTCATCTCTTCTTCATTTGTAAAGGGCTGAAGTTGTATAACAGAAAGGACAATGAGAAATGTTCATACCTGGAGCAAAGAGAAATCAGAGGAACTGTGAATTTATTTTCTCCCCCCTGATGCCTTGCACCCCCGCACCACAAACTGTGTTGCCTGGAGCTCACTATAAAGTTTCTGTCTAAATAGACAGGCCATGTTGCAAAAAATTATATGCTTTGGTATTCATGAATGGCTGGAGCTTTCTACTGAATTTCATATTTAACAAAGATTTCATAAGATAAGAACAGCTTTCTTGTTTCCCATGTGTAGGTTCTCCCTTATGGGATTTTACAGTTTATACAGATTATGTTTGTTTGTGGGAATACTTCATTAATCTTCATTCTTCCTGGTACATGTTTCTACTTCCAACATCCAGTATATTTTATCACTTTTCTTCTTCCCTCTAATCTGCTTTTCTCAGCTCTCATGCTCTACGATGTTCTTTTCCTATCACTTTATTCCAACAGTGCCCATAGCTAGAAGTAGTCTTTGATATCTGCTAGACCACAGAATAACAGCTTTAGAAAAGCTGGAATTCCCATTACTTGAGAAATCTAAACCAAGATGAAGCAAACAACCAACATGTGTATGGAGCAACATCTGTATCAGCAAGGTCTGGATTTGAGAACTTTGAAAATCCTTTGAACTGTGACTTTTCTTGGTTAATGACTGACTTAGCCACTGGAGCAGAGTTGTAGCCAAGAGGAAGATTTCACTTTTCTATTTTATCTGTGTTTTTTTGCCTGGGTATGAAACTAGAAGGTAAGCCTAGCTGTTTTTCAAGATAGCTTTGAGGTTTTGCTCAGTACATCTTTGTCCTTAGATGCCACTTACTGTCTGTCTGTCAGCAAAGACTGAAATACAGAATGTTTAGCTCACCTGTATTGTACAGGGCATGAAATAAAGCAGCTTATCATGGGACAAAAATTACAACTTAATCCCCAGCCAAAAATCACTTGTTCTGGTATTTTAATATGAGCCTGAGAGTACTCGGAGGTTTTTTTGTTTTGTTTTTTTTCTCTAGTTGGTCTAACTGACATTTGCAAAAAAGTGGGTCTGTTCCTGTACCTGTAAAAGTTAACAACAGTTTTGTCACTCTCACTGAAGTGAGTAGATGCAATCTAAGGTGTAGAAAAAAAAACATGTGAAATCCTTTATTGTACTTGTCTGGAATGCTAGAATATTCATTTTAACCTTATCTCCTATGAGTAATGGGAAAACTAGAATTAGAATTTAGGCTTTCTTACTGGAAGACTTTACCTTTATGGGTTTTTTTTCATGTTGGCCATTTGTTCCTAATAAGGTATGATTTGGATAGCTAAGTAGTAAATGCCCATGTTAACATTTGAATTGTCTGAACTTCAACAACAGGTTTTGATTGTGATAGCTAGAGTAGTATTTTAAGACCCATCAGAAACTCAAGGCTGGAAGTAGCATGCTTCAGATTAATGATGCTTTTATTGATAAATCTTTCTAAATTATTATTATTTTTTTAGTTAACTACTTGTTCATTTACTAAAGAAGCTACAATACTTTCTAACATATTAAGATTTTATAACCTTAATAGCACAGGTTTTAAAGCTAGGGGGATAGGGGAAGCTGATTGAAGGTTACTATTTGCAAGTATGAATTCAAAATTCCAATAGCTGGATGGCTCAGTCATGACATTGTACCTCTGGGTTTGAATATTTTCAATTATTCACCAAAAAGCATTTGTTGTAGCAATCTTCAAGAATAGCTAGCCCGGAGGAATGCCCATATTTATTTCAAATGCAGAATATTTATGCAGTGATTCAGCAGGTCTTCATTCATCAGCATTCACCACAGGTTATTCATTACTTGCTGATTTTCAAAGTTGCAGCCACTAAGACATGCAGCTAAGAGCTATGCCATGTGACTGATGAGAACAATTGCTTACATCAGGAGTAAATAACAAATAAGCAATGAAAACCAACTAAAATACATAAATAACCAAGAAATATTTACAGAAAATAAAATGCACATAGAAAAATGCTTAAAATATGTCAAATTGTTTAGCTGTCATTGGGAGTTTGATTATTTTAGAAAACACATGTATTGTCTTAGGGAAGGAAGTATGAATGTATATCATTTGGAAACTCAGAAGTGCATATGTAAGTGCATAAGTACAGAGGAAAAATTACCAAATCTCACTAACTTAAATTAATTTCCAATTAGTTGGAAACTCAGCTAAGCTGTCATTTGATCAGAAACTTATACTGTCAGCCAAGGGCTGAAGAAGGGGAAAAAAAGGCCTCATTATGAAAAATTCTGTCCACATGCAGCTTTTTAAACTGCAACAGAACATTAGAATTCACACAACCTCAAGGTCATCGAAAATGACACTAATTTTCAAATGAATTATGGGGGAAAAGTTTGGTTATATGCATAATGTTCTCTTATCTAGTCAGACCAGAAGTTAAAATGCCTTATAGTTAATAATATATGAATTATCTATCCAACTTTATTCATTAATGGTTTGAAAAGTCCACTTCAATTTGCAGATGATACCAGGCTGGTAGGGGTTGCAGGGTGCTGGGATAAGAATTTAAAATTATCCTGGCAAAATTAGATAAAATGATCTGACAAAATAGGGTGTGGTTCAGTGGGGACAAGTACAGAGATCTATAGCCAGGTAGGGATGTGCAGCTGAGGAAAGAGTGTGTACAGAGCAGTGCAGCATGAGCAGGAGCATCACTGGAAAACATGGGGAGAGTTGCCTACTCTGTGTAGGACTTTTAGGGTGTCTCTTGCAATGCTGTGGGAAGCAGTGTTCAAAATTCAGATTCTTCAAGAAAGATGTGGATCAGGTGAAGATAGTCTAGATGAGACAGGGTAAAGATAATTAGGGGTAGAGAAGCATGACTTCTGAAGAAATAGCAAACTGAGTTTGTTAATCTAGAGTACTAACAGGAAACCCACTTGTTTACATATGTGAACTATGATGGAACAAAGGAAAGGAATAAACCAGTCTCAATGTCCAAAAAAACCAAGAACAGATAGAATCTGCAGCTTGGAAAATTTCTCTTAGCTGGTTTGGGTAAATCTTTTAAAGATGAGGATAATTACACGGGGGAAAGACTGCTGAGGGAACTCATGAAATCCCTATTTTTTCTCCAAATCACATTCTGCTGTATTTATTCACATTTAAAAGGCAAGCGGGGATGATAATGAAAATAAAATATAAATACAGAATACTAACATCTATTTAAAATAAAAATATTGGATTATTGAAATGATTCAAAGAAAGGTAAATAAGATGATTTAGAGAAAAGTCAGTCAGCCACATACCTTGGAAATGCAGCCTGAGGCCACTTTAAAATGGGATTTGCGGTTTGCCATATAACCTCTCAGGATTGTCTATACTCTGTAGATACAGAACTGAATCCTAGAATAAAGGCTAATTACTGTCACAAACTGGTAGGGAATTCAGATGGCATCTGCTGTAATCAGTAAGATTTTAACTTCAACTCAGGGAGACTTCTGGACTGAGAATGAGAAGAAATAGAAATCTCTCAGTGACCCAGGAATGTGGTCTTCAAAGGAAATCTTTAGGACACTTTCACTGTACGTGGGTCCAGATAGTCATAGACAGAATGGGATTCCTACACGTTTGAGTGTCTGTATAAAGAGAAAGGTATATTTTATAAGAGTTACACAGGTGCTGTTTGACTTCTGTTTTATGAGAATTTTTGTATTATATAAAATATTATGTGTTAATTATTTCATTTTCCCCTGTGTACACTGAGAGGTTTTTTGAGTTGGTTAAGTTTAAAGGTCTTGATAGGCAGAAATGCAATACATTCAAGGTTCCCTTGAGATAGCATTTAAAAAGCTGACATTGTTTTTGAATACAATGGAAAAAAAAGATCAGTGTGTAGAAGAAAATAGTTGAGATTAAAAAAAATGTATGGATCACAATGAGTCATAATGAGGCAAGCACCTGATTTTCCCTTTACTTTGAATTTTTTCCCAAAGTAATGGTGACTGCTATGTGGCCTGACTACTCAGATAAACATAAATGAAAGGGAAGGGAAAAAAGACACAAGAAAAAAGTGCATTTATCATCCATCTAAACTATTAACAATTTGTCATCTTCTTTTGCTTTTTTAATTGGAGAGAAAAAAATAAATATCCATGTATGTCTTGAATATTACTCCAGTTACAGTTACGGATAGACTTAGCTTTCTTCTCTCTACCTTCCGGTAATACTGAGGTTGAAGCTTCCTGTGATGGATGCCAACTTGGTCTCATAAATGGTCAAATGAAGGAACTTTCACTGGCAATCTAGCAAATACCTTCAATTTGTTGTTTTCAAAGAGAAATTAGTGTTAGTATTTCAGCAGGTGAGAAGTAATAATTTGTTTAATGAAGAGGCAACTTCAATTATTTATGATAGAACCTACAAATGAAAAATTTGAGGTCTTGATAGATAAGAGTTTTGGGCAAGGCCAAATATGCAAACATGTATACCTGTAAGAAGATAATCTAGGGGGGCATCTGCTATCTCAAGCAAAGGTGAGCTCATAACACTCTTTATAGTGGTCATTCCACAGACAACTACAGTTTGGCTTTAAGATTTATATTAGTGTCCTGTAAAGTATGACATTTACTGCTCTTCTGTGCATTTTGTTCCAAGTCTGACATGCCATCATGTCCTTTCAGGAGCAAGTCAAGGAACAGAGGCCAGTTGACTAAATTCTACCCTTTTCTACCCCTGTGCAGTCTAGCAGAACTGAAGGATTGTGTGAGAAATATACATACGTTGCTGAAATTGGAAAGAACAAATTACTTCTCTCTGATACAGCCAAATATTTTTCCTATGGAGCAACGGTCCTTCACACTTCTTCTATATATAAACTGTATGTTAAAAGCACTGTCCAGCTTTAAGTTACGGAATACAGCTCCCTCATCTGTCCAACTCAGTGCATTAAAATATGTCAAAGGCCAAATAAGTTCATGATCAGTGGTATATCTTCCCTTTTTTCCCCAACGGTTTTGTCTGCTTGAAGACATATTTCTAGCGTACACTGGCAGAATAATTTAAGTTCTGTGATGCTCTTGTATTCTGAAATTTTCTGCAAGATATTCATAATGATAGAATTGAAGGTGATCATCACAGATAAGAAATCAAACTGGAGTGAAAGATCCTTTGATGTGTTTCAGAGTTTAAAAAGCCAAGAAACTTGGAAAACATACTTCTTTCCTTGCCCTTTTTCATATACTTCCTTATTATTGCATCTTCTTTATTTTATTTTCTTATTTGCTTCTGGGTACTACCGAACTGGGTACTACTGCTGAACTGGTTGAGCTTGGCAGCCTTGACTCTCTGTAGAGGAGTTCCAATATAAATAGCTGCAGTACAAACTTATATGTCAATACCACGTCATTTGGTCCTTGTCCCTTGATATTCATCCACAGGACTCATTTCATTGTTTGGTATTTGATTAAAAATGGTCCACAATCACGCTAAAAGGTGCCTACTGTGATGATGTTCTGATGCGTGTATTACTGACTTGAATACACACCATCAAAATCATCTCATGTGCCACCACAAGTCATTTTGCTGTCATCTATGTTACTACTCTAATATTTATGATTTTCAATTAGAAACGGAAATTACTTTATTATGACCCTTTTATTAGAATATAAATACTGAGAATGTCTACCTCCAGCCATTAATCTTTCTATTTAGTACATTGTAAAATATAACATAGAGGTGAATATATTATAAATGTTCTTTTCTTTCACTGAGAGCTTCCTGACTGTCGAACTTAACACTATCGTTTCAGTTTTTGTCAGTGTCACATACCCTGCTCCTGAACAAACAGTTCTGTGAAAAATTTTAGATATATACCACCCAACAAAACCAAACCATCAGTTAGCATCATGCTAAAGCATACCGATTGCAAACTTAATTTCCTTACTCAGCATTGACATTTGGGGGGGAGGCAGGGAAATCTTATGTTGCATGCTGTATCATAGCAATATCACAAGTGACTCCTATTCTGAAAAGTCAATAAGAAATTTTGATAGAGGAGTTTAGGTTTTCTTAAATAGCGAATAATGTGCCCATGATCTGAACTATTCGCATTGTTTATGTATGAAAACTACGTATTCTACAGTTGACTTCATGTCTAGTTGAAGTAGTACATGAGAGATAATGAGATGTATTGATATGCCAAATAGTGACATTTGGATGACCTAGTGTTCCCAAAACTGTTTACTCGGTTATCATCAGTGCTGTGATTTTGAGTGCTGGCAGTCACTGCTGTCATTGCCACTGTAAACACTTTTGCAATGTAACTATGACTTAAATGTTTAGTGTCATTCTGGCCTTTTGTATTTCACCTGTGGCCAAATGAAAAGCAGAAACACCAGATTTTTTTCATTGCTTACATTACTAAAGAAATAAAGCATCAACTGCCTACACAGCTAGGGTGTGACGAATGATGACAGAATAATAAAAACAATCTCAGTTCTTTCTGTCTCACTGATGAAGAAAAGGCCCTTTCAAAAGACCTGGAACAGGGATATGAAGTTAAGAACAGGTGCATTTCTGACCTAAAAATGAAGCTACACAGCTGTATACAGTTTACAGCAATCAATATATGATGCTGATCGGTGTTAATGTTTAACAGTTTTCCTCCACCGGGTAAACATGAAACTCACCCTGACCTACTGGTGGCTGTGTGGGCCTTATTGTCTCAGATCTTGTAGATTCAGAGAATCCCATGTTTTATTTTCACTTTTCCTTTCACTGAAGTGAATGCTGGGTGGCTGCAACTCTACAAAATGTTGCTGATGTTGTCCATGGGGTCAATTTTGTGGCAGACACTTCTTTTCAACTTGTCTTCCCCTCACCCCAAAGTAGATAACAGAAGATCTTAGAACTTGAGTCTAAATGTGCTGTGACAGGTCATTTGGAAAGCTGTTTGTTTCATAGCCATTACAAATAGTGTGTCCAGCATATCTGGAAAAATGATAGATGAAATTCAGAAAGTTCCCTTGGGTATCCTGTTATGTTAAACTGTAAAAAGGAATTAAAATTCTTTTCCAGGGCTTTGGAGTTTAATGGGTCATTACTATTTCCAATAGTGAAGGTTCCAAAAGTCTTTCACACAACATGGGATATAATGTTAGGTTATCTGGAGAACACAGTAGTGACATGCTAGCTAGCATTTTACACTTTTTCCATGTGTACATTAAGTTCCATCAGCAGAGTCACCATTGTCCTGCAAGCCACGCTAGCTGAATGAATGTGATTGATTATTCTAGTTATATTGGACAAAGTACACCTTTCATGACATTTAACGTAGGTGAAATGTTGGTGTGTGCCATTGAATAATTAGTTTAAATATAGTTTGCTGAACCAGCTTTTGGAGAGGCTTTTAAAAGCTATCATTGACCAGCAAGAATAAAATGTATTGGGAAATAGTCAATTGATACATTCTCAATGCTTTCATAATGTAGTACTGGGGTATAAAGAGGTGTTCAAATTTTATCCTTTTATTCTTCTGTCCTGCTCCTTTAAATCCTAGTTACATGATAAATGTTCACGCTCTAGTTTGCATAAAACAAAGCTCAGTTTCAATCTTTTAGCCAATTGCAGCATCTGCCCTACAAGGTTTTTCCCTTTTATATACAGGCTTCCCTGAAGATATAAATATGGTCTTCCTAATAAACACATCTAAAATGTCTCCAGAGAAGCTTCCATAGAGGGATTAGCATGTGGCATTACGAGACTCACTAAAAATGTCTGATTTACCTTAACAAGGGAAATGGAGTTCACCATGACTTTAATATGAACCTAGCACCAAAGGGAGCTGCAGAGTATAAATAAGAGCAGAATGCAGCTCCTGATCTCTTCATATTAATGTGCTTTAAAACTAGAAATGCATGAGATTCTCCCTGCTGTACTGAGAGGCATACTTGTGAGCGATGTTCCCATGAGCCCGCAGGAGTGAGTGCAAAGTCAAGTCACTCTGTCTGACTATCAGTATATCAAGGGGTCATTCTCTCTTTTCAGCTGAGGTGATCTTTCACAATACCTACCACGGAAGTAAAATATGTGAAAGTAAACTGTAAAAAGTACTAGATCTTTTGATTTTAAAAAAAGAAATATTTCCTTGGTACTGTAGTCTGCTACAGTACAACAGGACAAATGTTAGGAAGCTCTTCTGAAGCTCCGTTAATCTGTCTGATGAGACTCCTTACTACTTTCCAGTTTGGAATAATATTCATCTCTTACTGGTTTGGGTGAACACAGACTACTGGTTTATACTTGACTTTAAGTGAATCCTCAGCCATGGTCAAACTTCCTGGTCCAGCCAAAACACCATCAAAGCATCTGTGACCTGCTTGGTTGTCCAGTTATAGAGTGTGAGTGGGAGACTGTGGTCACCTACCCACTGTAAGCTTCACTGTAGGAAGCTGATGTGTATTTTTTAAGTCTGGACAAGAAGGTATTAGAGTAACGAATAAGAATAAATGATAATGGTCTATTTGGGGGGGGAAGTGCAATTCAGGGGCGATAATCCCCCTACACTGGGTACAGTTTACAGCATCCAAAGTAGTGACGTGAAGCTTAAGGTTTCTCTTTAATGCTTATGCTTCTTCTCTACATGCAGTGTATATTTCTGTATTCATTTTGCGTACGTTTGAAATATGTCATATTTTTAGAGAACTTGCTGATATAAAGTCTAAAGTTAGAAATGCATCTCACTGAAAAGTGAGCTTTGATATCTAGCTAGAGATGCCATCACTGATGTCATGCTTAGAAGGGGTGACTGGTGGCTGTGTATTCACAGATCACAAAGCTGAAGCCGCACATATGAATCTCGTAACTATTTTTGAGGTGTGGGGCTCAGGAAGCTGCATAACCTTAGTGCTCTCCATAACCTTAGTTCTCTCTAAAATTACATTTCCATGACCCAGATCTGTTCTAAATTCAATATGGTGATAGAGAAGATAATACTCTCTAATTAATAGCGTTATTTAAATCACGATCTCTCTATTTTCTTTTTTCTATATACATATATGTGTTATTTACATATGAGGCATACCTAAGTACAAAGACAATCTTTATCACTTCTAGATTTGTCAGGAAAAGGACTACTGGAAAGCATGAGAATGAAATTTATTTCATCAGATCCCTAACAGTTTTATACACTAACAGGGTGGTCACGTAGCTCAGGAGAATAGTAATGGAAAATTGGAGCATTCACTTCTAGTTCATTGGTTTACATCTGGTCTGGATGGTAGTAACACATTTTTTTTTACAATCTGGTGATTACTTGATGGTCTATGTCAAATAAGTTAAAGGTTTCTCTGTTCCTGCAGATCCATTTCACCCAGGTCTTCAAATGCGCTGAAAGGATTTGAACTCAGTGTCATTTTCCATAAGCACTGTAATTTATTTTTAAAGGAAACAGGTCAATGACCCCTTAGATTAAATGTACTGATGCATAATAAAATGAAGCGTTTATAATGCCTCATATTTTATTTGGGCAGCCAGGCTGTGTGTTATATATCTTGATTTTAAGAACAAACTACTCTTCAACATAAGGCATTAGTAGAGCTGAATGCTTTCTAGTGATGCAGGGAGACAGGCTAGGATATTGTTTGTTATACAATTGAGAACATTTTGGTTACAGCAGCTCAAATTGCTGAAACTGATCCTGATGGTAAGGATACTTGATTATCTAAATTTTATCTTACTGTACGATGAGAAGAAATGTCAAAGGGTTGAAGGAAATTTGGATGGGTAAGCCATGTTAAAAATCTAACTGTGGAAGCACTTGCTGTTGAACTTAGTACTGTTTAATCAAATTGGAACTAACTACAGTTGAGGATGTATTTTGTAAGCCTTTGCTGGTACTTAAAGCGTAAGGCATCCATCTACTATTGCCTTTCATTAGGGGTTAGGCATCTAATTTCTAGCTCAAGATATCAGTCACAATGAATGTCTAAGAAAATTATCATGACTGAGTACATGAGAACTTCTTGAACAATGTTGATACAGAGAAGGACTCACTAATACTCAGTTGATAATATCCACTTTTGTTTCGGTGCTTCCTGATAAGCAGAAATCAGTCCAAAGAAGCCTAATGAAACTATGTATGTTGCCTGGAGTATCGGTTTTCCTATATGCCAAGTTTTGACATGGTATTAGCACTCTTCCTACCAATAGATCTCTCCTGATGGGCTGAACAAATTTTTAAGTATCAGCAAAAGTGTTACCACCTTTTTCTTTTTTTTTAGCCAGTGCAATGTTTCTGTCTTGATATGTTGTGGAAAACAATGTTCAGTAAAAAGCTACAATTCCTCCTGTGTGCTAACACTACTATAACGAAGTAACATACGGTGAACTTGGATTCTGAATATTTTTACACGAGTTCATCACTGATAGGAACCATCAACTGAAAAGAGACAATGAATTAAAATATTCCTTGTCAGAGACATGAAAAGTTTATCTGTTCACAATGAATTAAGAATATAATGTGGGATTTCCACTTAGCTGTGAGAATCCAATTGAGCACATGAAATCTGTCTCGATCATCTTGCTCAAAGCATTATCTTCCAAGTTCATAAAAATTAAGCGCATTCTTCTGTTTTGTAACATGATTCATGCAAACATAAATTTTATGTATGAAATACCAGATGCTAGTTATAATCCAACTCTGACAATTCCGTGATTCCGTGAATAATGTGATTCTAGTAACTGTAATGAAAAGAACTTTTTTGGAAATTGGGTCTGAAAGGATCTTTTTTTGTTGGTCCTATATTTGTCAATTAGAATAAATGAAATGTTTCTGTTTCTGGCTTCTTGCCAGTAAAAGCTGACAAAAATATATCAGCTATTGTAGATTCAGGAATGCTGAATTGATAACGTATCTCCGCTCAGTAAAGAATGAAACAGGCTTATGGACAAAACCTAATTTGCAGACATTAAAAAAAAAAAAAAAAAGGATTAAAATTCACAGCATGCTCCTGTCTACAGCCCATCTCCCTTTTCAAAGGGTATTTACTTTTAATTTTTTAATTTTTTAAATTCTGTATCAGCAAGTAAATTAGTATTTACCTTACTAATGTACATGTAAAATATACATATTTAAGCCCATTCCATCGCTAGGTATTTTGTAACGGCTTCCAAGGTAAGAGGAGAAGCTCTAACGCAGTTCGGCCAGTTAATGCCTTCAGAGCCCTACGCATTTACCATCCCTCGGGATGGAAACCCGTCCCCCCGCTGTTCACCTTAGCTGGCTATATCAGTACAAATCTTCGAGCACGTTGTCCAAAAGGGGATGAAGCGTGCACCCAGCCCCCGCGGGCGGCAGGAGGAGAAGGAGGAGGAGGAGGAGGATGAGGGGAAGGAGGAGGAGGAGGAGGAGGAGGAGGATGGGGCCGCCGGGCGGAGCGCGCCGCGCCGAGCCGAGCGGAGCCGTGCCGTTCCGGGGAGCTCTCGGAGGGCGGCCGGGTTGCTAGGGGAACCGGAGCTTTTGTTTGTACATATTGAGAGCAGCTGCCGCCTTTGCAAGGCCCTGGCACAGGCCGCACCGCCCCGGCTGCGGGAGGGGAAGGCTGAGCTCACCCGAGGCCGGCGCGGTCTGCCCGGCTTCTGCCCGCTTACGGGCGCTTTGCTTCCTTCCCGCGGTGGGTTTGTTCTTTGGCAAATGATTTCTGGAGCGGGAGAGGAGCTCCTAAGGATCTGCCTGATACTTGGGAGATTCTGTTCCTATTGAAAGAGATCGGGAGATTTCTTTCCTATTGAAAGAAACGGAATGCCGCCTGAAACAATAGCTCTCCTTCTGAGTTTGCGTATTTGTGGACCAGAAGGTTTGGCTTAGCAGCTTATCTGACTTCAAGGCAGAAGAGTGTAACCAGAATTTATCCTAGCGGAGCATTCACTTCTCAGGCATTATTACAGGCGCAGCTCACCTTTTGATTTTAACAGTAGAATATAATGTGAAATTTCCTCATTCTGTAAATATGTCTGAAGACACTGTATCTTTAAATTGGCCCTTTTTACTATACCATTCCCATCATTTAAGAACAGCTGTATAGTAAGTAAAAAAAACCCTCTAATATTTGTTCATAAAAGGTGAATATTCAGCTAATTTACATTGGTACTGGCCTCACAGAGCTGTTCTTGAAGGTAGAGGGTGGTCATCAGAGAGTTGAGTGCCCTGTCATAACATGTACCTGTATCAGTTGCCAGAATACTTTTAAGAAAATTTGAATAGATAAACACATGATTAGAAGGAGCAAACAAATGCATAGAGAATTAGTTCTTAGCCAAGACTGTGGTTTTTATGTAATAATTTTTCTAAATAAATCAAAGCATTAGGGTTAGTTCAGCAGCCCTTAGAATGCTGACAATGATATCCATTTTGCTGAACAAACAGATTGAAAATGTATGGAATATTTGCATGTACAATATTTGCATGTACAATATTTGCACAACTTTAACTGGAGTTTCCCTAGAGACGTAACATCCACGTGACCTTAACATATTTTCACCTTTTTTCTTCACTGTATGAAGCACCAGAAAAAAGAATGATTGTTGATTTTGCTGAGTTTTAAGAGCTGGAGAAGGCAGTGGGAAAGTCTGAGGACTTGACACTAAAAGAAATGCAGATCATTAATGTTTCTTTAAATAAAAGCCTTTCAAAACCATGGTATCTTAGCAGTAAATGGAAAGCCCAACTAATAACTTTTGGGATTCTTCTCATTCTCAAAAACAAAACTTTATGCCAAGTTAAAATTGCATTAAATGTTCCCTAGTATGATTTCATTACAATCACTCATGGTAGAGAGGACATTGTGCCACTCTACTGAAGTGATACTCTTTCAGCTATAAAAATCCTTGACATCTCACAAATGTGAAGGTAACTGTGCAGTGAAAGATGATAATTTAGCCAAGGTTTCACTACAAAATCCTAAGTTTTGTGAGTAACACATCGACTCAGCCTACTCACAAATCATTTGAGCCTTAAATTCTAGCCAGCTAAGACTGGCTGAAGCAGATGCTTAAAATGTATTGAGGATCTCGTACTGAATTCTGTTTCAAGTGGAGGAATTGAAACTGTGAAAGTCAAATTTAGTAAGCTAGGAAGCTTTTCCTCTTGTCAGAGGAAAAGTTACCACTCAGACGTACCAGGTTCCTGTCTTGCTCTCAGTTATTTAATGGTGCTTGGTGTCACTTTGACATTACTTGTTTCCCTGGACCTGGCTGATTGACCAATCTTTTGTTTGCATAGAGGATGTTGAGTTTCAATGGTGTAAAATATGTATCTATTTGCCTTCACAAAATGAAATTAAAATGTATTTTTAAAATGAGAATGCTCAAAATAGTCTGATTACACTCACTCTACTTGTTTTATCAACCTGCTCTTACCATATTTGTGATACACCTCCTACAGTGCCTTTCTAAAGATATAAGATGAATGAGTAGCTGATGTCAACATATCTGAAGATGACATTGTCACAAATTTTTGTGTATTTTTGTTAAAAGTCCTTAAAGTATGAGGACTTATAGCAGGGGTTTTGTCACACTAGTGCTTCATCTGTGAGACCGGAAACCCTAATCAACTAATCCGGGCAGAAAGTGGATGGTATTAACAGGCTTATAATTTTATTTAAACAAGGATTTGCTCCTAAGAGACTATCTTTTCCTACAAACATTTAGAGTGAAATATTAATGATATTTTTAGTAATATCACAGTCTTTTCCATGGCTACAGAAAGAAACAGTGAACAGTCAATCAGGAGAATAAAGCTTTGAGGAGAAAAAGTTGTCTTTTACTAATGATATTTTATGGTTTTAAAATTATTTTCCTTAATTGCTACTTTTACTTTTAATTATTACTATAGTTTGCTTTGGTTTATAGAAATCCCCCTTCAAAATTTGTTGAATGTGCCCTTGATATCGAAAACCAGTTAGGAAAAAAAAGACCATTTCATATAAAATCGGAGAAAATGTATTCTACGTTAGAAGTTCACCAATTCTTTAGCAGCTCACTTCATTTTTTGGCAAGGAGAACAGAGAATTCTCAGGGAGAATCTACCGGCCACATCGTAACAAAGAGTGATTAGCCCAGAACATACATTACAATTAAGTTTCACATTAATAATACCTCATTATTTTTTACCAAAGGTATCACAGAACAGTTACCACTACGATCTGCAATATTCTAAATTATTAAAACCCAACAACAAGTACTATAGTAAATGAACTAAGTTCACATCATCATCCATTATTCTTTGTTTTTAATCACACAGGTGAAACTCATTACCCTGTGAAGGGAAACACAAAGCTTGCTTCAGCGGCATACAACTGAAATGGAATTTAATCTGTACATTACTGGTGGTTTCTTTGGGCCATCACCCTCCATCAAAGTGAACTTGAAATAACTTGCTAATTCATGGTATTCAGTAACTCTGGGGTGGGGTGGGGGGCAGATTATCCCAGTCAGTTCTAGTACAAAAAGCTAAGTTCTTGCTCTAAAAACTGTATAGGGTAGGGTGTGCTTTCGACTGAACAGAAACCCCTTTAATGAAATATGGATTCTGGTTTTTCTGCTTTGTTTTAAACACCATTCCCTGTATTAATTATTAATTAGCACTTAAAAGTAGAGAGAGCAGTACTAAGTGGATACAGTTATACTTAGAACACAGCTGCCAGTAACCAAATTTGAAGTGGGTGTCTGGTTTCATATTTTTGTAGGATAAAATGCTGCACTCAGAGAGGCAAAAAAAAGAAAAAAAAAAGAAAAAAAAAGAAAAAAAGTAGTTCCCATACTGAAATATTAAAGCAGAAAACTGGTACAGTGAGTGCCTGCAGAAAATAGCAGGCAAAGGAATCCCTCTTCACCTCTGGGAGAGAGCTGATGGGAAGAAAGGGGAGTCCTCAACCCCCTTATGGGAAAAGGGGAAACAAGGAAAAAAAAGAACTTCCCGTTGCTCTTGGGGAGAGAAAAGAAGCGTCATCATGAGTAAGAATAGCAAAGGGATTCCCTACCCGCACAGAGAGAGGACAGAAGGGGAAGGGAATTCCCTTTCTCCATTGGGAAAGAACAGAAGGGAAGGGAATTCCCTTTGTTGCATTTATACTTTGAGCTCTAATTAATCTTGAAGGTTTTGCACTTCTGTTAACATTAAAGCAATTCTGTACATCAGGCAAAACCTGCTTTCCTTGAGCTGTGGGAAGTCAGTCTTGAAATTCTGATGGAATTTAGGGATTTGTATCATTATTATCATGCAGCCAGATGCAGTCTATAACTTTTAAATACAATCTACAAGGGGTCTTGGTTGCTTTAGCCTCAGGGTTGGAGAGATTTCTATTACAAGATTTGTTTTTCTGTGATTTAATTGTCACTTCAGTTAAAGGGCAAGCAGCAGAGGTGCCAGTAGAGCAGCAAAAAGCGCCAGGAGCAACATATGGGACTGAAATTCCTTATAAAGTAAGGATCACATGAACCCAGTTGCCTGCAGGGGGAAGGTTGCATAAACAAATATTTAACAAGGAAAAACAGTGAGGTCTTTGCAGTAATCATACAAAGATCCAAAAATAGATAACGAAGACATATAAAGCGTACAATTTCCCTGGCGTGCTGCAGCCCATGCGCACATGCTTGAAATAGCGCGTTGGGTTATGCCTCTGTTGTGAAGATGTTTTGAGTTTTGCAGTTCTAGTGTAGGATGAAGAGGGGGCAGTGCTGTGTACTGTCACCTTCTAGAAATCCACTTGGCTTCTCCACTGCTAAATGAGGTTAGTTCTGACTAATTTTCTGAATGGTTTGGTGACTGGAAAAAGTGGCAACGGATCAGGTGCAGTTGTGATCATGTCGCAAGGGGAAGGTTACAATGTTCAAAGACTGTTTTATACATATTTCATTGGTTAAAAGGTTGAATTTCTTATCCTGAAGGAACATCAGGACTCTGTTATTTCTCTTGCCTTTATCTCCTTACTTTATGTGCTAAGGTAATGCTAATTAATGCCTGGATGGAAAAATCAGCTAGTGTATCACCATAGATAGCAAAGAAAACTTGCATTGGCAATTTCTCAGTTTACTGCCCAATTTTGACTTGAATGTGTGGATGCCACAATCACTAATTGATTTGGGACTTGATACAGTTAGCTGGGGACCCAACCAATTTCATGTGTACATAATTTGCTGTACAATTCCCAGAAGATACAGCTGTTACTTCCACTGGCAGTGAACGGTATCTTAAATAACACTTAGCATAGGCGGAACACAGTTTGTTTTACTCAGCTGGCTGTAACTAGGTTGTGGTCCTAGCAATCCTTAAAAAAAGGACAGTGGGGGATGGAGACTAGATGCTTGCTTGAAAAACAAACTTCTAGTGTACCTAGATGCGAGTAGTGTATGTATTTTGACCTATTTTAATTTGTATCGCCTGTGTTTGAAGCAGTGTGGGGAAACCACCTGCTCACGCTGCCTTTCCTCACAGTGCAGGCTTCGGATAAGAATGCCAAATATATCACCCTTTGATAATCTGTCAAAACACTTTTTTTTTTTCTGATTCTGCCTGCAGAGCAACCTCTGTCTGAAAAGCTGTTCCCAGGGTAAATAAGGAAATGCATGAAAAAAATTTGGGAGAGGTACCAAAATTGATCTTATCTTTTGTGTCACTATGTTTTAAGGCACTGAATTTGCAGAGAAGAGAATACTTCAAAACAAAATTGTAACATTCTTTCTCTCCCTCTGACATATCCCAGAAACAGATGATTTTTTTTAACTTGAAAATTTGCTGTGTTTTTATATCTGATCCTAATTCCAGATTGTGACACATTTGAGAACAAACAATATCACTAAAAGAACTCTCTTGTTTTGGTCTTTATCAAGCATAAACTGGAATAGATGTAAGAAGAAAGAGCTTTCTAGAGTTTCATTAAACATTTTCAAGTGCTGCAGTAATTCTCTGAATTAAATTTATTTTTATGCGTGGAAGTATACTTCACTGCAGCAGTTGTAAAAGAAACTAGTGGCTCATTGAAAAGATCATGTCTTACATATTTTAAATAAAACTCCTCCTACTCTCTCTATTTTCCACTTGGCTCAAAAATCAAATGTACTGAAAATTGAGCTAAAACGGGGAAACTGCTGACACTGTTATTACATGTTCAGGGAAGAATACATGGGAGAGGGAAAGAGAAAACAAATAACCTCTGTGACCAAAAATAACCTCCACTAATGCTGAACGTGGGGATAAGCATTCAAAACATTTCTAAATGCCTCCCAAATGACCCTTGCTAGGTAGTTTAACCATAAATATGATCAGTCAAGTATTTAAGTTTTTCACTTTAGAGCACATAATACTGAGACCATGGGAGGAATACCTTTGATCCTGCTAAGGGAAAATGGGTGATACACAAAAAGGAACAGTAATGGGGGAGCAGCAAATGTATGTAGGAAGAGGAAACACAGTTTCAAAGCACAATGTATGCATCATAGACAGGAAAGCAATGACAAGCAGTGAACCATAGGAATAGCTCTTCTACCACTTCGTTTATGAAAAGTCACTTGCTGTGAAGCCGTTGGGATCTGAAAGGTGAAGTTTGCTACACATAGATACTGAAAAGCTGTTTGCAAGGAAACAGTATGGCACGACAGCCTGGAACCAATCTTCTCACGCCCACCCTAAAGTGCTATTTACAAGCAATTCACCCACTGCAATATGGTTATTTGAATGTAAGAGAGGACATGGGAAATGTGTATTTTGCTAGAGAAAAGTGACATTGCCAGGTTGCATTAAAAATCTGTTAGTAGTACATCTAAATAGAGATAAAAGGTCAGCTCCTCAGCTTGGGTAGGTCAGAATGGCCGTTTGAATTGAATGAAGATAGTCTAGTTAAACTCTGTGAAGGATCCAGCCTGCTGGCCCTAGGTTGTTCTAATAAGTCAGTAGTAACCACCAATGCTGGCAGAGCTCAAATATTTCATTAACACTGTGGTGGCTCAGTTTACTATATTGTATGTCAAGTTTTTGGGAAGTTAGACTATGATGCAAGAGTGCTATTACTCAGGATGTGGAAGGTACACAGGCTGAGTTCACCAGGGTTAAGCTATATATTATGGCAAAGGTAAACTATCTCAGGTAACAATACATGGAAGAGAAGGAAAGCAGTGCAGATACAGTATGTGATTATCAAAATTAATCAGTTGTTACTGAGAAAATGCATTTGGTTAACCTACTGTCCACTAAATAAAAGGTTTTGGAAATAAAGTTAGGTTTTGCATTTCTGAGTTTCCTTGTGCCACAAATTTGTGGCTTACTTCCCAAGGTCTCTGTCTTTGGCTTATTATCGTTCACACTGGTGTCAAAAGAGAAAATTGTCATGCCTGTTTATTGCAAAGACCACAAGCTGCTATGCCAGTTGTTTAATGTCAAACTCTTTACCGTTTTTAATCATTTACTAAAGGTCTGTAATCAAAAGGAGAGAGAGAGAGGAAAAAAGAAAGAATCAATCAATGAAAGCACACAAATTTAAGACAAGACCTTGACTTCACACCTGCTAGAAAGACAAGTTTTATATGTATGCAAAGCAACTGCTGGATAACCAGGGAATACTATTAATGCTTGGGCAAGGGAGAAGACTTTGGGAGAGTAAGAATACTTCTGCCAGTTTTTTCCAGCTGGTTAAGAGGAATCAGATAAGCCAGGGTAATATGTAAAAATTAGCAGAGATTCTATCAAGCAAAGTTTAGTAAAGGATGTGCCACACTTACTCTTCTTTATGCTTCTGGATGCTTTTACAAATAGTTTGTCCGGAGGCCCTTTCCACATGAGTTCAACTGTGCTGAAAGCTGTCAGATTTCTCCCTCCAATTTTGTACATGTAGCCTCACCATAGCATAGAGGGCTGATGAGCCAAATAATGTACAAGTGTACCACTGTCCTACAATTCTTGCTTCATTCTTTGATTTTATGAGCCAGCCTCCCAAAATATCAGGAAAATACAGTTGTGCTTTAATTCTAATTTCTTCTCAACTGATCCTTGTGCTTGGCTATGCCCAAGGACACACTGAAGCAAAAGATTAGAAAAACGTTCCTGTAGTATGGATGTGTTCCTTGACATAAATGTATAAATTATTTGCTTGTAAGACTCATTCAGATGCCTCTTAAATACCCAGGCACAAAAATACTGGCAATATTGCCATATTATGAAACATTCAATTAGGTAGTAATCTGCTTGCATTTTATATAATTTTTATGTGACACGGAAACGGTAATCCTCTGGCTGTCATAGAATGCTTTGTGTCTGTTGTGCTTGATGTTGCATAATGTGAAAGGGAAAATATAAAAGATCAGAGATAGAGCCAAGGTTAAGGTATGTGAGAATAATATTTCAGTGTCTGGACCTCAAAAAGAGAATGAAATTGAGCTGGTGTATCTAAGTTGGCAAATGAGGGAAAAAAAGTTAAAGCAAGACCTCGCATATAAATTGGCTAAATACCATTTATTCTACCAAATACAAACCATTGTCTGGTTTAATTGAGGAAATACTGCTTGAGAGCTAGAAGCATAAAATTTTTCCCTTTTTAAAATTTATATTTAAAGAATATTTTCCTTATTCCCCAATTCAAATATTTTCAGTCCCTTCCAAATGGATTAGTAAAGACTGCCAGGGAGAAAAAGAAGTTGCTATTAAAGTCTAACAGGAAAGGTTCACCCTCTTTATTCAGTTTACTTTGAGTGGGTTTATGTAAATAATAAAAAATAATAATAATTAAAAAAATCCTAGAGGGACAGGTTTTGATGGAAAGTTTGATACCACAGTGCATGGTAAGTTTTTAGCCATGGGTACATTTCACAGTTACAGAAATGTCTTTCAAATGTACCTGAGAAAGCCTTTAAAAAATTAAGAGCAGTGAATCTAAATAAAAATGTATCCAACAGCAAATGATAGTTTAGAAAGTATAGATGTCCTGTATCATTAATCTGTTGATGCCAAGAGGAAAAATCCATAGATTAACAGGGTTTTTAGCCAAAGACTTAAGAAAAAACTTTAATTATATTACCTTCTTATTAATGTTGTTGCTAATGATGGTGGCATAGATGAGAAACTGTGTGGCAGATGAGAGGCAAAGCTATGACAGGGAATCCTCCAAACATAACTATCATGATAAATCACTCATTTGGTAACATCAAATTTCTAACTTGCCCCTTTTCCAGGCATGATGTTTTATTTCAAATTAGTTTGCTTACTTGTTTGGGGTTGTTTGTTTTTTTTGTGGGTAGGGTTTTTTTCTTTTCCAGATATCTGACATTTTGATTAAGATCTAGAAAAAATCTGAATGTCATAAGGAACATCTGGATGGTGACATTCTGGCACTCCAGTCAGTACTGAGAAGCAAGAAGTGACTAAGCAAATAGCTGCTCTTTTTATCTTGCGCTTGCTCTTCTGTTCATGCATGAGTGCCTCCACCCCATTCCACCATGTCATTACAATTCACTATAAGCTGTCTTTAACTTATCCCATCCCACGCGTCAATAACAGCAACTGATATCGGGTCTGTTGGGGACTTCAGTTGTGTTCAATTGCTTTGCTATATTTTCTTTTACTAATGGATTTCTTTCCTGCTAAATTAGTCAGTGGCTCTGAATGTGAAAGATTCACAGATACTGTGTATCCAAAAGGCTTCTATTGTGATTTGTGCTTGCTAGCCAATAATCCATGCATTTCCTCTAACGGACCCTCACTAGTGCCTTCCTAGCTGTTTGGGTTTTTTTCAGATAGACTGTTTCATAGCTGAGCTTTCTCAGTCTGTTTATGTTAGTTTTGGTACTTAAAATGATGTCAAGTTGAACAGAACACAAATTAAGAAAAAAAATCAAGTCAAAACATAGTAGAAAACTGCTCTGTACTGCATGCACAATCCCACTGAAGTCAAGGAGACTGCACAAGCAGAAGACAGTTCAGAACAGACTTTGACCCATAACTACTGCTATTGTGCAAGGGGATTTACAACTCTTTTAGCCACTTGGTGTAAGGGCACATGACACTTGCTTCAGTGGGAGATATCTGGTTCATTAAACTGAACAATTAGCCTCAAGAAAATCTATACATTGGATTAGTTAAATCATCTTTTGTAGATACAGAAGTGCTCATTAATTAGTAGCAGGAATAATTTCTGCTTTACTGCAATATCAATCAGGATTAAATGTGTTATATAATTTATTCATTAGGCAATACAATTATGCTGCAGTTTAAAAAAAAAAAAGTAATTATTCTGTAACCGAGCAACATAAATAAAGGAAAACATACAGCTATGCTTATTATAACAGCACAAGAAACTGGTACAGATGACACTAGAAACCTATACCAATAAAAGAGAAGGTGTGATGTGACTTTCTTGCCACAGTTTCCTTGAATTGAAGCTGTCTAGAATATTTGAATAGCTCCATCAACGTGTTTCTTTCCTTTCACGTTTTTAGATGCTTAAAGATTACTAAAGCAAATTCTTTTCATTCCCTCACAAATCCTTCACTGCAAAGCAAACCAGAATTCTTTTAAAAATCAGAATACAGGGAAAGTATTTCACCAGTCCATTACACCAGAAACTTAGACAAAGATACATGTAATAACTAATCTAGTTTAAAATTAACTGGCAACATCAGTAAAGAAGGTTAGATATTGTAAGAGTTCAGTTACATTTTGATAAGTGACGCCTCACCTCACTAAGAAGGACAAGCAATTATGTCCATTCCAAAGCATCTCCTTTATTTTTTCTAACTCCAAAGTTAAAAGCAAAGAAGTGTGTCAGTCTCAGTTGTGTCAAGCCCTCTCCTGACCCATCTTTCTGACTTTTAAATACCAATCCAGGTTAACTTAAAATGTACTTGTACGCAGGTTTTTAGTCCCAAGTTTTAATTCCAATTAAAATGATGCACACATCTGGAACAATTTTATTGAAGGGGAGTTACTGCAGAGGTACATTCAAATCAGAAATGCTGACTGAAATAGGCCTACACTTGGATATGTTTAGGTTTGGGGTTGGATCACAGAATACTATTTTAAAATACATTCTATTGTTTGCAATGGGATAATCGGAACTTTGTAGGATTTGATTGGAACTGATGGAAAGTGCTTTTGAGCTATTGCTTAAAAGCTTATAAGGCACTAAAAGTTTTATTCTGAGTTTATCCTGTCATAGTGAAAGGCCTCTTAGGCCTCTTGCCTAAGTGACTTGAATATGTTTTGGATGAGACTAATCCTTTCATAAGCCTAGCAATTAGACTCCAGTTGTGTGAGTTTCTTCACCTAACAAAGTCTGTTATGAAACAGTTTTTCCAGGAAATTGGAAGGAAGAAATGTGAAGAGATTTGTTCAAGAGAAGAACTGAAGAAGTATATCACATTATTCTATGATTCTAAGTATTTCCAATCACAGCTGTAATTAATGAGTAAGGAACCAAACATCTACATGGAAGTACTTTTGCTGTTATTCCTCTAATCTCCCTGAATGCCTGCTGGCATAGCATCCCTAACAGTTTGCATTTGCAATCCTCATATCAGAAGACCTAGTTAAAAAGTATTGGTCAGGATTAGCAAGAAAACAAAGACAGTTAAGTCAGTTTAGTTCTGTGAATTTGTGCACGTGTACAAATGTGTTATCCCTACAGATTTCTGCAGCGCTGCTTTGAGCTTGTATCAGTGTTATATCAGGGACTGCTCTGACTCTCAGCGATGCCAGAAACCTGTATCCAGCTGTACAAATTCTTTCCACCTCCTCTTTTTGGCCAGTACTTTCTACATTTGTAATATAAGGTGCTTATATAGAATCTGGCAAACTGTCCACTCCTAAGGGTTCCCGATAATTATAACAGCATTACAAAGGGCTTTGTAATTTCAATTTTTGCCAAATACATTGAAGAGAAGGGCTACTGCATTCATTTTTGTTGCACCTAGACCTTCAAAAGCAGAAAGACTATCAAGCTGTTTGTTTTGGTATAATAAAATACATATATATATATATAAAATTACAAACAGTGATTATATCTATCACCTAAGCCAAAGATATTTCTAAGCATCAATGTAAGAAGCTTTTAAATTAAATTTGAGAAATTTATTATTTTCAAAAAAATAGTAGATTTGCAGTAAAAGCAAAAGCAAACTGGAAACTATTTGTGACTGGATTGATTTGGGGAAATTTTCAAAGAGAGTAGATGTGAATTTTTAAAGATTAGTACATTTTCTTTAGACAGCTTCATTGTGTGCAGTTGTGAGCTGCACTACTGATGAGTTATTTTGTGGCTGAACAGATTCCTTTCTACACTTTCAAAAAACAAAAACCCAGTCTGTTTGCAACTTTCCCACCTTCGAGCAGTAGTTTTGGATTTGTCTCATTCACTTTATTGAACTTCTCTCCACCCCAGCCCAACACTCCTGTTTAGATTTGACTTGGAGCAGCTCATTTTTCTCCAGTTTTCAGCCCACCAAATAGAAGAACCACCAAATAGTGGTTCACACCATTCTTCACACTCATTTATAATAAAAGACAAGAGCAAAGCAAGGGCTTGACTCCCCTGAGTGCTCCCCAAATGCTTTCCATTCTTGTATGCATGAGTCTGAAAAGCAGGCAGGAATGCAAACGAAAGCAAGCTGCACCATCTCCTTCTACCAGATAAAGCTTAGGAAGAGCAGAGATGGTTTCAAAATAAAAACTCCCCAAACTCTCTTTTTACCTGTTTAGCAATTGATTATCAGACCATTTCTTCTGCTGCTACCATGCCTTTGTAGCTTGTGACCTTTCTCTGTTCCTTTTGAGTGGTTAGCACCTAACTGGGATCCAGTAGAAGCAGGGTGTTCCTCTGATGTTTCCATAGCATACCAATCACTTACTAATGCTGTGTGTATCAAGGAGCTTTTGGTCATGGCTTCCACATCTGGGGCAGCCTTCAAAAAGGAGTGATGATGAGAGTTGCCAACGCTAGCTGTTGTAAGAACCGGTGCACTAAGCTGGCATTAGTTTGTCCTGCTTCATCAGCTATTCTGGGCCCTGTATGTTCTGAGACCATCGTCAAAAAAGCCACTATGATATCTGTAGCCTTTGTAAAAATCGCATTCCTCAGATTTATCTCTTATTTCCATTTGGATGCTGGGATGCAGAGCCAAATTATACCTCTAGATTTAAGTAGCTGTTAGCAGTCATAACAGCATCTGTACAATTCAAAATAGTCACCTCTACTACAAATAGAGCATTATTAGCCACACGCTATAATTGAAGTCCTAGGGTAACACATTAGTTATGTCATCCACACGAATATTTAGCTCTTGAAGGAAGGCTGCTGCATTTTAAAAGAAGCATTAAATTAAATATTAGTAATACAATTTCAATAACATGATTAGCAACTCTTAAGCTTAATGGTTCTAGTCCTATTTCTGCATAGGTTGTAAGAAATTGCCTAAGTGCTATATTGATGTTAAAACAGGAGAAATGGGAATCTAGTCCACTGTAATTTGTATCTATTTATTTTGTTGCAGAAATACCATGGATATTTTTAAAAGGAATAAAAATACTTGATGCAGTATATCTTAGTCTTTAGATTAGCTTTCTGTACTATTTAGACCCTTGATTATTTGTATTTGATTCCTATTATTTGTGCTATAACAGTATGTATTTTGCTGCATAATTCAAAGCACAGTGAAAGCCTTTATGGTTGAGTTCATAGTAAGTTTTTAAGCTGGCCAGGAAGCCACGAGTTCAAGTCCCACACCAAGACTTGGACAGAAACCCAGAAGTGATACCGCAATGCAGTACTAGAGATAATACTGTATTTGATGTTCATTCTTTAGGATAAAATGTTAAGCTTGTGTTTGCTTCATTAACCTTGAATAGTGGTTTTGTGGAAGTGGTTCAAAATGATGCTTTTAAAAAAGAATGTATAATAACCCTATTGCCTGGTCAGCTGTCATTTCTCCTCCTACTCAATATTTAAAAATTCTCTTACAAGCTGTTAGTGAGCACACAGTAGTTGTTCTTTTACACATCCGATAGGTATGTCACTATTTTGGGAAGTACTTAGAGATGAGCATGAATGTATCAGGTCACATTCTAGTTTTGCACTTCTAACACTCTCTTTGGGCTGTAGAGTTTTTAAGACAAAATGTGCACTGAAGCGACTGTTAAAAGCACTCTGGTGATCTGGGGCACTGCAGTAAAAGCCCTGTCATCTCTTAAATAGGTACAACATGTAACACTGTGCAGATAAATAGGTAAGGTTGTATTACCATCCACCAACTCTTTGCATAAAGCTACAACGGATAAAGATTCTTGAATTTTCCGTCTACTCATTTTACACCAGTGGAAGACTGGAAAAGCAATTAACATGTATATAGGTGCCTAGTTAGATTTTGACCTGATCCCTGAAGTCTCTGAATGCTTCATACAGACCTTGTTTCTTAATCTGCTATCTGCTCAACTTCCACCACCTGCTTGTTTGCCTAAGTATGACAGGAAATATTTTTATTCGGTGAAATAATTTAGGGCATAATGGGTAACTTAGTTTCTAAGGAAATTTATGTTTGGGACTACAATTTACCTCTTTTTAGTTGTTAGTGAAAAACTGTGGCTGAAATTTTGTAATATGAAGCATATGTGCAAACATTGGTTATTTTGTTTTTTCCAAAATTACAGTCCTTTTAAGTTCTGATGAAAAGCTGCTCCATTGAATCTGTGCCCAGTCTCTGGTTTCTGTATATAACCTTGAAACAAGTACCACAGCTGATCATGACTTAACTGTTGGTCTCTGCATATTTGGTTTCCTCAGCTCATAGGTAAAAGCTGTAAAAGGACCAACTGATATCTTCAGTGATAATGAAAAAGACAGAAACTTGTCCTGAGCTTTGGCTTACCTGATAGACTAATTTAATTATACTATGTCTGGGAGCATACAGTTAGGGGGCAGTGGCAGAAATAGTGCTTTAAGAAGTAAAAAAATACTTTTACAATGGGAATTGTAATCCAGTTTCCCACGAAGCTGTCAAATGTCTGACATTTGCCCTGCGTTAGCCTGTACGGTTAGGAAAATCCTGATGTTTCTGGCTGGGATTAAAACGAAACACAAGTAAACAAATGACAAAAATAAAAGACAGACTAGAGGGGAGAACATTAAACAGAGCAGAGGGAACTAGAAAAGGTAGTTGGAAATCAGTCTCCCCTTTGCAGCACTAATAGTGCCTTTAGAAACAGTATCAGTACCTTCACTTCGATAAACAAAAATTAAAAAATACAGCCTAGACATTGAGGAAATATAAAAACACAGTGGTGTCTCTTGGCAAGCAAGGCAGACATTTAAGTTTTCTATGTTTTTATAAAAGTAATTATAACTTTTTTAGAATTAAACCATAAAATATTGATGGGTAAATCTTAAATTTTTATTTGGCTTTCCACTTTTATAAATGTGCATTAAATGAAAACACCATAGATTTTTTTTCTTGATTTTATGTGATAAAAAGGATACTACAGGATCCTACAGTAAGTACATTATCCATAATTTTTAAAGTATTTTTAATATGCCTTATAAGAGATACTAAAAATCATATGCAGATACTATATTATACACAATAAAATACAGGCCAAAAAAGCAGATTTTGTCTCTCCTTTAATTCTGTATCAGCTATTATAATACTGGATTTCAGAGAATCTTCAGAGGTTATACATATTAGAAGGTCAAAAGCTTTTTCTGCCTGTTTTCTTTGTCACTCACAAAAATGCTCGAATTGGTTCAGAGTGAACTTTGTAAGAATATAATGCAGACCTAGTGGTGAATTCACTTTTAACAAAATTTCAGCTTTCAAAACTAGTATGTTGAAACTTGAGAATTTTTAAGAAGGTTTTGTTCAAGAAACTATGCCCATATTTTTCTTGATTACGGGATATTTGGAATCAATATTTGAGTTCAGATATTGTTTATTCTCTTTGCACATTTTATAAAGCCTTATTAATTACTGATATTAATGAGAATTATACGATGTGACCAGTCACATTTTTCCTTTGGGAATTAATGAAATTAAAGTAATATTTTAATCATATATATGTCTGTCTTTCTCCATTGTTTGTTTGATTAGTTTTTCCCCCAGAAGATCAAACATTTTAAAGTAAAAACTGATCTTAGGTCACTTTCACCCTAAGTTTTTAAGAATTTAGTTATATTCAATCCTTGGTTTGGCCATTTGAAGCCAAACATTTTGGCTTGGTAGATATAGCAGCCTTCTCTGTGTGCTGAATTAATGCTTGCTTTTTTCCAAGATTGCATTTTGGCTCTTGTGGTTTCCACTGGCCTCTGTGCTGTCTTCAGACATACTTTGTTTTCAGAGCTTTTGTAGCAGCTCAGTGGGAGGGGTTCTTCGCTTTATATCCAGGCAGTTGAACTCCTGTTAATTTTATTGCATTTCCATTGCAGGGCATGTGTCTCCGTATAGCTCTTTTTGCAGAACCTGCCTTAGGTGACCTATGGAATTATGTACCTCAATTAGGTAATACCTGTATTTGAAGGAAGTTTGTAAATAATGTATGGTCAACGAAGCTGTATCGTTAACAAACAGGCAGAGATGAGTCCTCTATAAATGGCAATAGACAAAACTTTATTTTAACAAGTATATGGAAATAATTTGTTTATGTTGCTGGTTTTAGGAATAGCTATTTTGCACTTGGGAGCTATCCAAAGGAAGAGATGCTCCTCAATTTACATCAAATGGACATCTTTATTACCTTGAAGCATCAGAGGGTTGAAAGGAAAATATATTTCATTTTTAATATGAAGAAATAAAATGATCTTTCAGTGAAAGACCTTTCCCAACAAAATACCCCTGAGATGGGTATGGTAAGAAGGGTTAAAAGGTTTTTTGGAGTTTTTCCGTGGACTTCTCAGGTTGTGCTGACAGGAATAGTGAAGTAAGACTGCTTCTGCAGTTTCACAGGACCTGAGGCTTAATACTGGGTTTGAGACTCTTGAAAACTCTGAGTTTTCTTGGGCCCAGGCTGTTGTGAGTTTGTCTTTCCATTGCCACACACTGGAAATCTAATTTTCTAAATAGTGAGGTGAGTGCTTAGGAGTTAAGTCTACTGCCAGCTGCGTTAACTCAGATACAGTCATTCACATTCATATCTACATGTACGAATCTGTGCTGGGGATCTGGGTCATATTAGCACCTGTGTGCTGTGGGTACAGCTGCACAGCCAGGGGCACCACTCAAAGTAATTCAGGCTGGTTCACAAAAACCAGCTGTGAAATTTACTCCTGATTCCCAAACCAGCTGTTAGCACGCTCTCCAGCACACCTTGATTTAGCTTCTCCTGGAAGTCCCTGTCCTGCACCAAAAATGATGAATGGTGTCCTGCTCGTGATGAAGAAGAAAAGAGAAGATCAAGAACTGTCCTCTGAATTGAAATGAATTTTCAGGCTTTACTCACTACCCTGCCTTTCATTCTTGTCTGTAGAAATCCTTGGACCTTGTTTGGTGATTGCTTCTTATGACTGGGAGGGGATGCTTGTCCACAGGGACCCTTCTGCACAGCTCCCTGGCTTTCTGCAGAAGTGTTTGTTACTGTTATGTGATCTTTTCATGCAGAAAGACATGCCTGAGCATTCAACAAAAACTACAGATCTGGTGATCTAGTGCAGGGTAGTTAACAGAGTAAATAAGAGCCCTGGCCCAAATTACAGTATATCTGCAGTGTACGTGTCATAAATCAGGCCTTCAGAAATACCTAATTAGGTAGCATCAAAAAGTCCTAGGTAATTTCTCTCCAGTTATTTTAATAACTTTTTTTTTCTAATTGATTATTTTAGAAAAAATGATTAAGCTGATTAAATATAGTAAAGCAAAAGCACATTAAGAAAACCTAGCATTCAAATAAACTACATACAGCATCTTCTCACCACACTGCTTTACATCTTATATCTTTACTCTGCTACTGAAAAAATCATTAGTCTGACATTTTGCTATCCTATAAATAACCATGCTTTTATCAAGGTTTAAGAGAAAGAAAATCAGTTTAAAACACTTCCAAGGGGGAAGTCTTGACTTTCAGCCTCTGTTCTGCATACTGTGGGCTTGTTTCAGTTAAGGTACATGAGGGAAAAAGGTGTTAGTCCACCTTCCTACTCTTCTTGCAAGCCTAGATAAAAGACAAAAACAGCTCCAACCTGAATTATGGCATTTGCAACAATTCCCATGGAATCAACTTGTTAATTTTGCTGTAAGGTCTGTGTTGCCTGTTCACGCTTTCTTCCCTCCTGGTGGATACGTGCCATCCCAGATGTACTTGTGTGGCCCTTTTGCGTGCTTTCTGCCTGTTTTACGCTATTTTGTAAGTAGGTTATAAGCCCTGTATGTTTGGAAAAACCATTGTAATGAAGATGCTGTTTACTGGCACAAGCCCAAACCAACCCTGAAAGTTTAATTTTGAAGATGTTAGGTATTTAAATTTCCAACAGACCTCAGATCTAAATTTCTCATGGTTGAGTAAAACCGACCAAGCCAGTCTTCCTGCCTCTGAATTCAGCTATTTTAAATCTGGGTATAGAGAAATTCAGCATTTGCAGAAATGACTAAGTTGAAACATGACATGAAAAGTTAGTAGGGTGGAGCCTGAAAGGAAGTATTTATCTTATTGCTATCCCACAGTTCTGCCAAGGACTAAAATATTTCATGCAGTTTCATACAGTCATTTATGCACGGACTTTCTTATTGTGCTTATATTTTTCTCACAGTGCTTATATTTGCTTTCTTTCCTTTTGGAATGGTCTGTAATACACAGCTTCTCCAGAGGTCTGAACAGGGCTTTAAGTCTGAACAGGGCTCCAATTCAAGTGCTCCATCAAGCTTTCTGTTTGGCTTTTGCACTTTAATTTAATATAGAGCCAAGCCAATTTCATATGGTAATATTGACTATATTCTTGTTCGATAAATAGTTTTAGGCATCCAAATTAATTATAATTATATAATTATGAGTAATTACAACCACCACAGTAAATATATCTGATGCTATTTACTGTATTTTCCATAAACTGTATTAAAGCTAAAAATCAACATTGTTACCAAAACTGCTGGATATTGCCAGTTGCTCTGAAGAAATAATTTGTAAAATTGTAGTGAATTTGCAGTTTGTCCCTTCTGTGTTTTACCATACCTATGATATTTATTTTAGAGGTAACATGAAAAAGATGTGCAAATAAGTGTAAGTAGCAGCAATGAAAAAGACAATATTAATACTACATTTCTTTGTATATTATCATTTGCAGATATTACTGGATGCAGTATATTACTACTGAGTTTTAAAATTGCAGAAGATAGATCCTTTATGATATAATAAAGAGAAAACCAACAGTGAACTCTGCAGCAAATTAGATTTATCACTTCCCTAAATTTGCAGTTTAGGCTAGATTTTCAGAAAAGATCAGCTCTCATTTAGGCACAGAATGCAGGCCATTATTTTCATACCCCATAACCAACGAAAATCAAAATCCTCACAGAAGAAAGAGCTGAGTATTCTAATTCAGTACACTCTTCTTGAAAATCTGGCCATGCATTGTAATGCCTGGCCTGAAGGAAAGGTGAATATATCTCCTAATTTGAAAAAACATTACAGGGTTAAAATTGTAGGCACCTTTGTAAAGAAAGACAGTATGATCCCTGCTAACCAGCAAACTACAGAATTGAGTAAACAGCTACTTGCCAGGTGTGCTCAGCTGATTCATGTTCAGCATATGACCACACCAGCTGCTTTACTTATGTTGAGTTGAAAGAGAATTTCAGCAGAAGAAAAAAAGTAAATCTATGTATGCTTGAGAAACCTTCCCCTCCCCACTGAAAACTGT
This sequence comes from Numenius arquata, assembly GCF_964106895.1. Taxonomy (NCBI): domain Eukaryota; kingdom Metazoa; phylum Chordata; class Aves; order Charadriiformes; family Scolopacidae; genus Numenius; species Numenius arquata. The sequence goes on from NC_133578.1 coordinate 19,918,848, forward strand.
ACTAATATTAAAGGTGAAATGAGCTTTATGCATGGACCTAACTAGGAACTTCTTTGGCAGGTTTTTGCATGCTTTTCTTCCACTTGCTTAAACACACAAATTTCTCAATGACTCTAAGACTGTAGCCCTGAGATCCCAAGATTTCTCAAAATAGAATTTATTTGACCACCACTGATTGAAGGCTGATACACTTTGCACAACTAAAACAGATTTTCACTTGATTCAGTCCTATTACATTCTTCCTTTGTACACTGCTATTGCATAAGAACGCTGTCAGTTTGCTCAAAGTATTGATAGCACAGCAGAAGACGACAGACTAACCCTTCCCCCCTTTTTTTTCTGTTTATTTTTCTCTAGTGATATTTTTCTTCTACAATACATAGATGATATGTGCATGGCAGATAATAACAAAATTTCTTTATAATTCTTTAATCCCTTTCAGAAAGTCTCCTTTGCAGATAATATTAAGAGATAGCATATTAACTTTGATCCCTAATCTGGTTCAGCATCACAGTTCTGGTATTTTATTCCTATAAAATGTAAGGCACTATCAACTTCCAACACAGGTATGCATGAAGGCCTCTATACTGCCTAAAATATTGAAAGTTGAATTTACCATTGCAGGCTTTGGAAAAAGCAATTTGGGGTGACGCACAGTAGCCTTTAGCTAGACATTTTGTTTACCCTTTTTGCTGCACTTCAGAAAGGCTGATTAGGTTGGTTTAATGGAATTGTCAATCCTGTACTCAAAAAAGGCTTATATTTTGCATTGCCCCTATAAAATAATACACTTCTTTTTCCCAGCCAATAGACCTGGGCAGTTCCATGGTTGAACTCACTGCCTCGATCTCTAAAATTTCCTATTATATTCCATTTGATTATCTTGGGTTCCAGGGAGAAAATGGTAATTTCAAAGAATAATAAAAATGCCATAATCCTACAGATTAGAGCTGTACTTAGTGTGAAATTACTTCAATTTTAAAATATCTCTAAGTTATTTTGCTCTCATTATTGCTTGTAAAGTGTACATTATAATATATTGTGTGTCTAAAAAAGAATGACTCACTGATCATTAGAAGAGCAATCTAATCAACGTCTCAAAAAAAGCATATACTTGTAAAACCTTTATCAAATATCTAAATATCAAGTATGTAACTATCAAATATTTTCAAGAATTTCAAACCAAAATAAAAACACACAAGCTTTCAGTTATTCAAACACCTTCTTAGAAATGAAATTTATTTGGTTTGGGATTTTTGGGAGGTTGGGTTTACATTTCTTTTGTTTTAGATAAAGACCATAAATAACTGGGAAGTAAACACCATTTCTGAAGTTATGTTAGTCATAAGGGTAAGTTGTTTTGTAATACCTGTTTGCAAAGTTAACTGTATTCCTCTGCAAAACACAGTATCAGAAACAAAGCTTCGAAAAGCCATCCTTTTGGCTCTTGGTCACATTCTGACTTTACACGACCCTTGTAGGGCCAAGTATCTTTAACTGTTTGCCTTGACAAAAACAAGTCAGCATTTGCAATCAGCTATTAATGGGCAATCTGACAATGACAATTTGGTCCGGTCCGAGAATGAGAAATGACTTGTATAATCTCATTACTTTAAATTAAAAATAAGACATACGTCACAGTGCTATGCACACTAAATTAACCCTATGAAGAAATGAAGCATATACAAGTTGCTACCCTGGATTCTAGACTATATCTGTTACATGTAGAAATGATTGCATTTATACTGCCAATGTGTGAATCTCTCACTGACTACTGTAGAAGTATGAATGGCTTTGCATCTGAGTTGAAATTAAAAAAACACTTAAATAAAAAAAATTACCAAATCAGAAATTCTTACATAATACTATATTGTAGTGCATATGTTAGATATGTTCTCTTCTGCATCATCAAATTAATTGATTGTAGTGGCAACCAGCATTGGTAATGTAATGCCAGGAACTGCTGTTGTACACCCCGAAGATACTTTTAACTGTCACATGGGAAGAGAGTAAAAGACAGTTTCTTTTAGACAGTGAGTAAAGCATGTTTTATCGATGAACTTTTTAACATCACATTAGAATGATTAAAATAAAACCCAGCATGAAACACACAGATTAGTAAGTGTCAAATATGCAAGCAGTAGGGAGAAAAAATAATTTTATAATAAAATTAAAAGTATTGTCAGTGCCATTTTAGTCAGAGGAAGTATATTTAATGAAGCTTATCAACACCTTCAAACAGCAGTGGAACTCATCATTAATAATATTAATTAAGTATGCTTTAATTGTCACATTGTGTTTGTTTAACAGTCCTTGTCTATATATAAAGAACTGAAAGAAAACATGGAATGGGTTACAGATTTGAACAGGCTGTCAGGCCACCCAGCTGGTGAGATAACCTCTTGGTTATCTTTGTTAATATCTTCAGATGGAATCACATCCCTAAATGATGGGTATTTGAAGGAGCACTGCTTAAAACCATGGATCTGACATCACTGCAGTACCACGAAAGCTGCGGGATTCCCAACGCTCTGCTGCTGACATATTATGCTCCATGTGTTAGGGGAGGGTGCTGAGTGCAGATGTGCTGAGCTCCTGTCAGGAGGTAGTTAGCACACTTCCATATTGATTGTTTGACAGGGCAGGGGAAGGGTAGTTGGCATTGGCCTAAAGGAAAAGGGCAGTATTAACCCTTGAAGGAAACAGCAGATTTCTATCTCCCCTAGTCACTAACCTGGAATAAAGAGCATAGGAAAAATCCCTGTATCTACCATTTCTTGAAGAAAATATGAAATAAAAAGTGGCAGAAGAGAAATGGAGAAGAAAGTGCTGTCTTTTGCCATGACCTATATAAGGAAAAGTTAGCAACAAACTTTTTCTTCTGAGATGAGATGGTGTTTCAATGAGGTCACCTCACTACTGAAAGTCACTACAAGAATTCCACATGATGTGAAAAATCTCTCTCTCTTAGAAGATCCATTTTCCGCACATCTTTAATGATGGGAATGAAGTGCTGAACAATGTGTGCCAAGGATGCCTTAGTTGTTCGCCAGTGGCGGCTGCATTTATTTGCCAATTGCAGTTGCATTTATCTCCCAGTGTAAGACACTTCATTAGCTGCTCCTAAAACTTACAAGAACTCCATTGTAATTATCTTTAGCATTAAGCTGTTTGGATGACTGCAATCCATGGCAAAATAAGCATCAGAATGTCTGTTTTCTTCTTAACTCAAACACGTTTGTATAAAAATTCTCCCAAAGAAAACCAGGCAGATGCCTATCACACCAGGCAGACTGGCCTCCAATACAGGAAAACACTGAGCATATAGTTCCTTATAATAAAATGGGTAGCAACATGGAATTCATACCATGTAGCAAATCAGTAATGACATTTGGAAAAGATCTTCTGGCAAACAATATCAGGTTGCGATTTCAACTATCTATCTTTCATGTACAATGTAATCACAATTTCCTAATACATATATAAGTGTACCTTAGTTATGTAAAATTTCATGTATAAAACTTGACATAATACTGTACATTCAAGTAAGAGAAATCTATAAAATGCCAATTCGTATAATAAAAGATATGTAAAATACCTACATATAGGCTACTGAATTAAGAAAAAAGTAAGAAAAAATAGGGTAACTAACTCATTGGTTCTTCAAACTTTCCAGAGGGTATAGCTCAAACACCCTCCTCAAGCACAATAGCAGTCCATCCAAAACACTCAGAAAAATGAGTAGATGTATCAAAATATCAGGTGGCGCAGAGGGGAACTCATGACTGAGCTCCAGTGCAAAAAAAACCCAAAACAACAAACCAACAAAAAACCCAGGACATATAAAGGGGGTGGGAGCAAGCACAGGCTACAAAGGAGTAATACAGAAAAACTGCCCAAGCATGCTGGAATGGTCTTGGGAAAGGAAAAGCTGAACTAGACTTGACACTCTAGGGATATCAAGGGCAACAAGAAGAGCTTCTGTTGCTAGCTATGTTAATAGTAAAAGAATGAACAAGCCTGCTGCTGAGTGGGGAGGGTGATTTAGTGATGGTGGATGCAGTTAAAGCTGTATGTTCACTGCCTCAGTGTGGGAGATATTTTAATCTTGAGACAGGATTCAAGGAAGACAGGGTTCAAGGTAGTGGAAGAGGAATGAGTCAGGGATCTTTTGAGAAATTTGAGTCCAACTGTGTCCAGAATAAAGCATACTGGGTTGTATCATCAGGACCATAGCCAGTAGATTGAGGAAAGTGACACTTCTCCTATCCTCAGCGCTCTATAGGTCACACCTGGAACAGTGCATCCAGATTTGGACCCCTAGTACAAGAGAGATGTTGATAAACTAGAATGAGATCAGCAGAGGCCACCGAGATGGACATGGACTTAAAGCACGTGTCCTTTGAGGAAAGGTTGAGAAAATTGGCCAGAAGTCTAGAGAAGAGACAGCTTTGAGGGATGTAATAACAGCCTTTCAGTAGCTATGAAGAAATTACCAGGAGATGGAGGCAAGTTCTTTATTGAGGTGCATGGCAGGAGAATGATAGACAATGCGTTAAATTAAATGAGGGGGTCCTAACATGGTGTAAGAAGAAACCAGTTTCAATATGAGAGTAACTAAGCACTGGAACAGGTTGCCCAAAGAGGCTGTGTGGTCTCCATCCTGGCTCCCAACTGGACTAAGCCCTAAGCAACATTGTCTGAATTCTGTGTTGCGCCTGCTTTCAGCCTGAGGCTGGACCGGATGACCTCTTAAGTCTGCTCCTGACCTAAATTCTTCTTGATTCTATGAAAATATGATGGCTATAAAAGACCAATCTAACAATTTCTTTGCTATGCTGGAATGGTAAAAAGTTATATATTAGTTAGAATATGTGCCATGCTAACAGAATGCTTTCTGAAAGCAAACACGGCTGAGGGATTGCTATTTAAAGATTCCCACGTGAAACAAAGCATTACTTGTTATACAGATTGTGCCCGTTTCTAAAAAACAAGATACAAACAAAGGGTGAAATCCAAGAGAGGAAAAAGTTACAATCTAAACTACGTTATGAGAATATCCCTGGTTAATATATCAAGTTTTGAGATGAGCTAGTTGAATCTGAACAGATGTACTATATCCTGTAGAAATGTCCATTTTCCCATCAGCAAGTTTATGTAACTCACACAAATATTCAGGATCATGGAGGACAGACTCCATTATACACACCTAAAAAGCTGAATCAAGCTAGAGTCTAATGAAATTTCAGTTATTTGAATGTTTGGAGAGTGGGAGTTTTTTGTTTTGGGGAAGAAATAAAGCCTCGTTCATTATATGATACATGCAGCACCAGTTAAAGACAGATAATGGTCAGATAAGATACAGTTTTGCTTTCTTGTAAAATACCAGTGTGGTTTAAGAATGATGCGTAGGCTCTGTATGACTGATTCATGGTTCTCCCAAATAAGTGCTACAACTATCTCAACAAAGTCCAATGTGAGACTTGCAGGTGATAAGTTTTTTCTGTTTGGAAAAAGTGCAAGCTCAGCAGCCACTGAACTTTCTTAACCTTGCCTCCTATATTTTTTATTTTGTCATTTCTTTAGCAGTCCCATTTTCTGTATCAAACTTGGAAACCCCGAGGGCTGAACTTGATACAGGGCTTACATAGGAAAGATGAACAGGACTTGATTCCATCTTTGCCTTCTTTAACCCTTTGGAAAGAGAAGGAAACTGTTTGGCTCCTTCTGCCATTCAGAATAATCCCAGTTGTCTCTAAGCCCATTCTAGCACTTGAGGATCATTATAGTGTATATCCTCTCTAACAGAAGATGTCATTTCTCTAGAAATTATCCTTTATTACAGACAGGACAGAGGCATGTACACAACTGCATCATCCTCGGGTGTCTTTTTTCTTGGACCTGGCCTGTGTTCTGAGATACTCATTTAAGAATAATTCCTATTCAGTGCAATTCCTTACAGAACTACTCCCTGTTGAATATCATTTCATGTTCTTACTCTGTTATCCATTTCTTGGTCTTGATTACATTGGGGTTGGGTTTTTTTGTGGCATTTATTTATACATACACGGTACTCCTCTCTATACTGGGAAATGTTACAAAGCAACCTTGAAGTACTGTCTCAGGGAAGAGAGGAGGACAGTGCAAAACACAGAGTAGAGAATGATGGTTTGGAACTGGGAGCTTTTCAAGAATAATCTGTCTTTCAAGGTAAGAGACTCACTGCATTAGTCAATCAGTTTATTAGGAGTCACTTTAATTTGCTGTTCAGTTCAGATGTCTTGTGATTGTATTTAATAGGAATAATGCTTTGTTAGTAAAACTATTGTGAACTATAGAATATCAGTTTGTAGTCTATAATTCTATGATGCGGTAGGAGGTAATTTTAGCAGCTCTTCAAAGTAGTTGTTAAACCTCTGGAGAGGGAGAAATGCCCTTTCATATTATGTATATGAGCCACAATGCATATAATTGAAAATCTAGTCATAAATTTGCTTTGACATATAGAAATTCATGTCAGTCATTTCCCTTGGAGTAACTGAACCTCAGTGTGATCTTCGTAACTATGACACTTTAGTTATGTCTGATATTTTAGTGCCTGTGGCCCCTAAGGGGCAAAAAAAGTTTGGATAAAGTACTTGCCAGGTAACAATCAAGGTTAAACATGTAGAATTGTTTCTCCATCATTTCAAAAACCAGTTGATATATTTTCTTATATTCCTCAGAAAATGGAAATAAAGTGCTTTATTTACAACTTTTTTTATTTAGAGGAAAAGATCCCAAGGTGAATGAAAAAGGATTAAGACCAAAATATTACTTAAAAGGGAAACAATTCACTCAGTTCTCCCGAAATAGGCACAAATGCTTTTGCATATTCAAATACGAGAGAAATCATGTTTGAAATACAAGCAGCCACACAGAACATATTTATCTAGCTAATAATTATGTTTTGCATATGTTGAGTTCTGCAGAGACAGTGGCGCTACTGGCAATTCTGCTTCTGCAGGACCTGTTTTTTTTATAAATGAGGTCAAAAGAGAACCAGAAATGAATGTAAATAGAACCTGTATGGTCTATTGAAAGGCTCCCTCAGCTGTAATATTTTTGGTTTATGTAGTTGTTTTTATAAAATAGAATTGCATACCTGTCAACTAGGAAGAAGAGCTGTCTGCAGACCATGTATTCCTTCCTCTTTTCCTCTCTTTAAATAAACAGTAAGCAGAGAAGGGGGATGCCACCTGCACCTAGCGCCTGATCTACAAACATCACACATATCAGACACTAACTCTGCTTGTAGCTACAGTAACAGTTAGTAGTTTTTAATTAACTTTTTAAGCATTTAGGAGCAGCTCCTTAGACCCCAGTTCTACTCCTGACATGAGAGAATTGATTTGCAAGTTTTAGGATAAACAACATCTTAATATAGCTTTGTGGCCACCCACAAACAGTACTCAAACTCTGCTTTATCCCTCTACAAAACTTTTCTTTGAAATTCTGTGCATAAAACACTAAAGCCATTTCTGTGCCACCTCATATTCTTGTTGCCATAAACAATCAGTGTAACTTGCAGAAGCACTAAGGATGCTCTGAACTGTGGAACAGCATGGACTGGCTCAGGACTGACATTATACATAGGCTGTCTTTCACACCAGTTCATGAGCTGCTCCATTAATCCACAGAGAAGGCTCAGATATTGATTTATAGATACCTGGTTTTGTACTTGAAGGCTCTTATTCTCTCACGTAATATGGTGTGTTGTCCATGACTCCAGAAATAGTCCTTTTGGGAAGTGTTGTGTTTCTGTTGGGTGGACTTTGGTGTAAATTGATTCCTGGTATATTTTATCATGCAAAAATAATGCTGGGCACTTATGACTGGAAAAAAAAGGAACACATTTTCCTTTATTATCATTATTTAAAATGACATAGACTTTAGGTTTTCTTTCTTTCTTTCTTTCCCATTTGTGAATTGAAAGCTATTTTTCAAGCAAGTAGACAGAACTGCAACAGTATTTTACCTTAAATACCATGACAATAGGATTTATGGACTACCGAGTTTCACATTTTTTTGAAAGTATAAAAAGAAATGCTTTCTTGTACAACAGCCATAAACATGCAAAATACTAATGAGATTATCTGGCATTTTTTCCAGAGAGGAAGGAGTAAAGCAGATTGGCATAAATGAGTTTTGAAAGGAGGAAATTTGCAAGCTATTTTCAGAGATACACTTGCATTGATTTGAATGAAAATCAGCAGAGAATGCTCTAAGAAATGAACAATCTGAAAAGGGCACAGACTCCAAAGTCTGAGAACAGCTGGGAATAAGTGCTTTAGAACATGCGCGTTAGTGATGAAGCATATTTACATGATGATTAACTGCTTTTCAAGCAGCCTAGGTACAAGTCAAAGGCAAAACCCCTAATATATATCTACCCTTGTTCTGAAATCATCTCCACCTCTCCACCCTCTGGATTAAAATGGAGGAAGGCTTTGTCTGTGTTTTGCATGCTTGTTTCATAACTTGTTGTCTTTGTATATAGCAGCTCAGATTCAGCTAATACTAGTTAGCAATGGCATAATATGTCTCTACCAGCAGTGCTCTAATACCTAAAGATCAGGATTTTTAATGTTGCAAAAATTAAACTTTGCAGTTTAATTCTGTGAAAGCTGTGGGTGCACAAGCCGAGCGCCGTAGCTGTAGGTATTGTTATCTTGCTCTCAGGCCTTTAGCAGTGTTTCTGGGAGCAGAAACAATCAGTTACTATATAGCCCCATAGATTTTCTCGAAAGTGGCCAACATTTCATAACTTCGCACTATCAAACTTCACACTATCAGTGTATTTTGGTATTATGATAAATCCTAATTTGCCGGTATTTGAAGTCAAGTCTTGTTGTGTTTCTCTGAACTGAACTCACCATTTAGGCAAGACTTTCTGGTTTCCACTGCAGTCTCATGTGACAAATCAAAGATTTAAATGAGGTCATGGCAAAATGTAAAAGAAAGGTTTTTTATTGACTATGATACTACAGAGAAACAAGGACAGGAAAGCAAGAAATTTCAGCAGGCAGGGAAGTACTGAAGGCAGCTGTGATTTATGGCCTAAGTTTTCTTCTGGGCATTTCCACTCAACCATCAGCTTAATAGTTAATAATGTTGACATTTAAACACCATCTTTAGGTTTTGATATGATGGCTCTTTGTTAACAATGAAGTTGTAATATGTTCTTTTTGTGGATAACACTTCAGTGCTATAATCGAGGGCATTATCCAAAAGAGGTATAATGAGATCTATAACTAAAGTCTGGTTAATTAAACAGAAAAATACAACAGGAGTGTCCCTTTATATTGTTTACTTTGACTTTTTTTTTCAGACTGAATTTTGGTATCCTTTGTGGTTATCTTTACTGATGAGATTTCACTGTGATTACAGAAGTTAAGAATTAAGAAAAATCAAAACAAAAAGGCTATATTGTACCAGGAAGTTGGTGAGAGACCTTAAAATGGGGTATCTACAGAAATGCTGGAGGTCAAAAAGCATTTTGTTACCACTTATGGCTGCAATTCTGCTTTCCAAATAAAATTTTAAATTAATTTCTAAGAAGTAATTCAAATATGTATGTTATTTCATTTAAAAAAAACCCAGCATACTAGACTAAAAAGTTCAAGATACACAAAATTATAACACCAATACTTTTGACCTCAGAGATGTGAACTTTCAGAGATGTAGACTGTGTGAAACCAGCTGTAACTATAGAGCCACGTTACCCCACTGTCATTGTCATGCATCTGCTCTGCCTAGATCTAGGTTCACAGCTACAGTTCTGATTGCTTTTGAGATATGCGGTTTCCAGAGTTAGCAATTTCCATAGTCAGCTTGGTCTTGCTACTCTGAATCCTATACTGCTTGATTAAGCTTTTTCCATACTTAGCTGGCAAGCTGGGAAGAATATGGACTGTCTAGCACATAGACTGAGTCATACGCTAAGTCAAATATGTAGGGAACACTTTAAAACTGGACTTGAAACCACTAAGATAAAATCTAATACACCACTATTCTCTTTCCATTGCTTGAAACCAGAGAGAATAGTACCAATGCCAACATTGGTACTATTCGAAGTGCGATGTTCTGAAGTGTGTATAATACAAATATGCATAAGGCTGCTATTAGAAGAGCAGTTGCTCTTCCCCCATGTCTATTGCAAGGCATGATGGCCGATTTGCTCTCTGCATCCCTTTTTGATATATGGGCCAATTCAGTGGAGAAGAGAAAGAAGCAATTGATAATGCAAATTAGGAATATGGAGTAACTTTCTTATCAGAATGTAACATTAAAAAGGATACACACTAAAGATGGAAAGAGGACACAAAAAATCATATGAAACCACAACAAAAAATAGACTAACAGCTTCTGCTCTTTTTATCTCATAACTGAAAACCAAAATAGCTTTCACTAAAACTGAAAGGAGCATATTCAAAGCAGATAAAAAACTTTGTCAGGCAATGACTAATTAAAAGATGCAACTCTTCTCCATAGGCTATTATCATTCTAAACAGCCTAGAAAAACTTTAATTTTGAGTATGTGTATCACATCATAACCTTCTAGTGCTATTTGACTCCAGAATGTGAATTCTCTTCAAAGAAAGATTCTCCAGAATCTTTTTTTGAAAGTCAGCAATCACTGATTCTTTGTAGCTCAAGCAAGGGAAATTTGGAACCCTTGATTAGTGTAAGTTAACCCTGTAACTTTCTGAATCCTTCTGTAAAACCATATTACGGATGTCCAGTGGCAGAAGAGTTCCCTCTGGACACTGAACTGAAATGAAAGACTCCTCCTGATCCACTACCCTGCAGGTTTTTTATTTCTGCCATGGAGGAACTTATAACTGTCAGAAGGGATTTTTCCAAACTGAGTAAGATTTTTTTTCTGTTAAAGTTGCAGTAGCCATAATAATAGCAGTTGTATTCTTCATTATTTGTTAAAATTATATATATCTAATCATACCTTTCTGACCCTAAACACCGACAAAGAGGCAATTTAATTTTCGTTCCTTTTTATTCAGATACTGTCTCTCATTAGCAGGAATACATGAATGGGAAAAAATGATCATGTCTAAAATCCCCCTTCTTCTTGAAAATAAATTTGTCTTAACCTGAGAGGAAAAAAGAATATATTGGAAAGCCAAGGAATTGAAAAATATGGTTGAAATTGGCCCATAAATAAACCTACCTGAGAGCTGCTTTATCATAATCATTAGGTATCCCACGTGAAATGTGAGTAACAAGTGACCCACAGTTCTGGGCAGGCACAGGAGCCATAACTGAATGGGGAAGGGTAAATGAGATAATTCTGATCGCTGAGGTATCAGCTCGCTGCTAATGGTGCTCCCTGTTGCAAAAATAGCAATACTGAATGGGACAAAAGACAGTCTTGTCTCTTAGAACAAGTACTAAAGCCTAAGGTGGATGCATTACACTACAGACATAAGAAAAGGTCATTAATTTCCAACAGTTCAACACCTTCAGTAACATTCTAGATTTGATCCAGGTGGGGTTTTTTAAGGTTGTTTGGAAAAAACTTGCATTAAGACAGTTTTTGTGGACAGTGTTTTGTTAGGGGGTAATACTTTATCAGAATGCAGTCAGGTAATATTTCTTAAAGCAAGAACACCTACAAGAACAGGGGCTTAGACAGTGACTTGATTCATTGACCTTTCTCATCAGCTCTGGTTAAGGCACCAAATCTACAGTCCAAACTGCACTTGCTGACCCTCGTGTTAGAACTAATCTAAAGGGACTTGACATACATGCAAGGGTCTTCCTTTGCAGTTGTATTTTTAATTGATTGGTAGGTTCACAGCATTTATAGAACACAAACATGTTAAAGCGCCGATGCTGGCTGAAGTCTAGATGATGACTTTCTAAATGAAGTCCTGATCCTTCTATTTTAGAACACTTAATACCATTTCCACTTTATTTTATCAGTATGTTTACACTTTTTTTTTTTTTTTTGCACTCTTATTCTCAAAAAAGAGCTTAAAAGGCCTTAAAAATATTACTTTGGAATGTTAATGTGTTTTGAAAATACAAATATGTTTAATTTGCAGTCAAATGTAGCAAATTACATTTTTCAAACTGGGTAAGTGGCAAGTAATTTGTGAGGTTTGTAAGGACTCTGAAAATAATTACTTAATCTTACCTTTGCTCAAACCTATATTCTTCTGTATTGCTTCTGATGCCTAGAATAGCTAATGTGTATAGGGTAAGCCTAAGTGAACTCCTTACCTCCCTTTAAGAGGTATACTCTGTAAGCTTAGATAGAGCCCACTGTTGTCCACAAACCACAGAGTAAGAAGCAGAAAAGTATTCTGTGTGATACAATACTTCCTGATTATCATATATCCATTCTCAATCCCAAAATAATTATACTTTTTATGTCAAAAGCTTTACAGCTTTACCACCTCAAGCAATATTTTACAGCTGTCAAGAATGATTTATGCAATAATGATTTAAACTGCAAAATGGAGTCCTCAAAGGAAGAGCTGTCAAACATTTTCACCACAAATAACTTTATTAAAATAAGAATTGATATTCTGTATAAACAATATTTTATCTTCAACTGTAATATAGATCATATAGCTATATGATTTGTGAAAATGAAGTTGTGAGATAGTAAGGAATATATTATACTGCTACTTTGATATCAGAGCATGATTTTTGAATTAAGCAGATGGTAATGCCTAATGGGAAAGACTTTAAAAACATCTGTTTCAAAATAATAGTTCTTGTGATTTCTCTGTATTTATCTATTTTCTTTTTAAAAAGGGATATTTACATTAAAAAAGCAAATTTACCAAGTCTTTAATCCCATGAGTCCATTCAGTGGCGTTTGCGGAGCTTCCTGTGTGATGAGAACTTAGAAATTTGGGTCCTTAGTTTTGGCATCCATCTGTTTCCATTATCCATTTTTCTCAGTAGTAATTAATTCTTTTGATAACTATGTAATCACCTACTGTGGCACTACTCTAACAGGACAGGGGACTAGAACTTTTCCTGGATTGTGTAAATACCCTTCTAAAGGGAAAAAAGAGTGAGGAGAAATGAAAACCAAAGGTAGTCTATATGAACAATCTTATTCTAATACAAATACTGCAAGAGGAGCTAGTAAGGCTTTTAGCTGCATGTTAAAAACTTCTGTGAAGACAGGGCACGGGTGTTGTTGGGACAGGACCTGCTGGGTGCTTAAGTAATGCTGACATCCCACCTCCATGCCATCTTAAACAATTACACCAAGCTATCACAAGTATTCTCCCCCTCTCCTCTGCACCCTTCCCACACTGCACAGTGGAAAGGGAAATGTGCCCAGTCTAGGTAACAGGTTTATAATACCACTATACATTGAATTTGCATTCTTCTTTGTCCACTGTATCTTCTGTCTGCCACGTTTAAACCAGTGTAGATTCAAGCAACTGCCATTTTCTGAAAATCAACCTGCCACAATTTTTTTCCCATCCTTCTGTCCCTTTTTCTTCAAGGGTGTGATCTGGCCTAAAGACTAAAGCAGTAAACAAACAGCAGCATTCAGTCTTGCATCATCAAGATGTCTAAAACTCAAATCCTTGCACTTTCAACTAGAAAAGTAGTCTGTAGACAATAGAGAACATCAGAATCCTGATTCCCAGTACGTATGCAATACCATTTTTCTAGTGCAAGAACTTCCTTTTAAGTTGAACTTTAAAGCTGTGACATTTTAAAACGATGTGAGGTGGTATTTGGAATTAAAAAGAAAAAGCTTTAGTTATAGAGCAATTCCCTTTCTGATATCTGCATTGCTGGACTTCTGATGGCAGATTAGCTTTATAAGTGAGGGGATATATGATCCCACTGACATTTGCTTTACTGTGAAATATTAAAATAATTTTTAATATAATCAGTGGCTTACGTAGAGTAAATGATAGTGTGATGTGAATAAGGTTTTATTTGCAATTCACTGGGCATTTATTCAGGACTGTGTAATATGGTCTTCAGAAACTCCTGTTGGTGGAACCTCAAGTGATTCATACCTTCATGAGCTGCCTTCCTCCTCTGTATGCTTAGTATTATGTTAAATATTACACAATGAATGGCTATGAAATATAACGTCAAATCAAACTTTCAAGCAGTGGGTAGTTCATTGGAGTAACTTGAGTTAGTTACTTCATGGAGAAAATTACATTTTTAACTGTGCTGGTATTGCCCTCTTAAAATATTCTCATATGCACTCACAGCACACAGTACAAAATAAGCAACTAACCAGGCACTAAACTCTCAGATTTTTAGAAAATTCTTTAAATTCATTTTACTTCAGAACCTGGAGGAAGTCCTTGTTAGGCATCATCATTCTGTATATTGTTATAATATACAGAGTATGTTATACATAGTGTTTATATATACCCTATATATTGCAAAAACAAATTTATAAATTTGAAAAAGTTAAATATACGAAGAAGTGAAGATGGAAAAGTGAAGTATATCTTTTCAGTAATTTAAATATAAAATATGTTTACTGACATTTATTATATCCATCATGTAGGTAGTTTCAATGTTATGACACCAGATAAACTTCAGATCTTTTTATCACATTTTGTAAAGAAACTGAATGTTGTGTGCAATGAAACAAAAATGTCTTATAGACAAATGATCAAGCTGTCAGACATTTGCACATTTGAGTGTCAGACCTATCTTGTATTTTGTCGGTTTTTGCCTGTAATCAGTGACTTGGTATTTTAAATTATATTTACAATTCAAAAGAATTGACCTGTATTTGATTAAATTTAGCAGTGCACATAGTGCACATGGTAAGTCCTGTTCACATTTTGACCAGTAAAATTTTGAGGAATTCAACACAAATTTGTCTAGAACTGTTGTTTGTAGCTTTTGAAATTCCTTAATCTTCAAATATATGGTCTAGTAATTTAAAGAAACTATTCACAGAAGTTGTTACTGAGATCCCTTATGCATAAGACTGCTTACACTGAATAATCCATAACTCCCATTTACAATATGCTTCAAAATTCAAAACTATTTACAAAAGATAGGGCAATATTTATGGACAATTTTACTTTGGTTTGCCTCAAACAGACTATGGTGTGTTGCATGATGCCAGAATTCAGCATTTTAGAAAAATCTATATTTACGTAATTGACAGATACGCAGTACTTTAGTTACACGCCTTTCCCTCCCTCCTAATGCATTAGGAGACTGAAACACTTTTAAGCGACCAGATCTCAAAACAGTGCTCTAGGCTGGTAGCTGTGAAAGTTAGCAATGACATTCTCCTTTTGCAATATTATTTTTAACACACGCCAAGTTAAAACAAACACAGGCTAGATGGTGAAAGACACATGGTGTCAGGTCTCCTGAGAAATCTATGTTCACGGCACAGCTACAACAACAAATCTTGACCAAAATCTGCTTCAAACCACCAAACCAGATCTAAGAATAAAGGACTCTACTGAGAATGTGTTAAGAAGAATATGCTTAATTATTGGTAGTGTGGGTAGAATGGTTGGCCCAAGTCCTATCTGAATTATACCAGCCTAAGCTAAAAATAATATTACTTAAGTCTCTCCGAGATAACAACAGAATTATTGAGAACAGGGTTTAACTCTGTGACTTTAAAATGTGAGACCATCCATTGCATGTGATTCTAAAATTGATGCAAACAACACACTGGCACTTCTCCAAAACTAATTTAAGCTCAGCATTTGAATATGAATTTCCTTTCCTTCTCCCAAGAGCACACACAGAAAGAGACAGAATAAGGTACACCACACTTATCCATTACTTCAATTTGTTTGAAAGACGGATGTTTCTGTAAATAACCCTGGGTAATTAGGAAAAAACCACCATACCCAAACCCTACATATAGCTATTATGTACCATAATTAGTTTTCATGCGTATGCATTTTTTAATCTGCAAATACAGTCATTTATTCATTTTATGCTCTTAACAGGAAAAAAAAAAAGCATCAGCACAGCAGTTTTAGCCATTCTTCCTTATATCAGCAGTAGTCTTCACAGATTTATACTGAGTCTTCACTGAATAAGAGGGAAACTCTTCATAGTTTAGCCACCCCAAAATTTTTATTCTGACAACATAATTCCAGGACAAC
Organism: Numenius arquata; assembly: GCF_964106895.1. Taxonomy (NCBI): domain Eukaryota; kingdom Metazoa; phylum Chordata; class Aves; order Charadriiformes; family Scolopacidae; genus Numenius; species Numenius arquata. Next base: position 19,934,999 of record NC_133578.1, read on the forward strand.
TGTGGTTCAGTTGTAGGGACTCCAACTTCACAATATCTCATCTCTGAAAAAGGCTTGTCCCTTTCTTTATAAGCTAATGCTTTCTTCATGATAGACCAATTTTTGCTACTTTTAACCTTGTTGTACTCTTTCCAGTAAAATACTGCATTTAAATAGAGGTATGGTTCCAATTGCCTGAGGCAGGCAGAGTTAAGCTCCCTGAAACTGATACACCATTCCTGTGTCCTGTGAGATGAAACAGTTCCTAAAAATTAACACTCACAGGATGTCCCCTCTATCCTTGTTATCTGTTCTTTGTTGTAGGGCTGTTTACTTTAGGAGATTTAGATCTGCTTTAAAGCAACCGAGAGGAGAACTTTTGCTCAACAGTTGCTAACACAATGCTAGCTTCATTCAGCTGTTGGAGCCAGTGTACAGTGATATACTCTATACGCCCACTACTTCACATCAGATTCCCTTACTGGTACATGTAAGTGTACTTCACTGGACTTCAGAGAAATTACACTACTCCAGCCAAGGGTCTGGCCAGCAGATCATACACGTTTCCTTTACCAATTGACTGATAACCAAACACACAAAAAGTCTTGAAAATGAAAACAGACTTTACCATCTTTGTGATAATAGGTGACTTCTACTTTCCTCTCCTCTGACCCCAGCAGCGCTTGAGCAATTTGGGCAATATGATGTCTTTTGGTCTCTGGCCCATGAAGAAAATCACAGGTGCAAGGTTTCTGCATGACATCTGGCCTGGAGAACCCGGTCATCTCACAGAACCCATCATTGCAGTAGATGATAGCACAATTCTGCACTCTAGCATTAGCAATGATGAATTTTTTATCTGCAATAAAAGAAAGTGATGCATTTTTTAGTACTCTTTCAACATTTCATAAAGTGTCGATTGCAGGGATGGATGCTAAACAACTCTTCTTTTCACTGGGATGCCTGAAATGCAGAGATTTTCAGTCATTTAATGTAGATAATTTGATCCATAGCTTTTAAAGAAACTTCAGTAAATTTAGAATACATTAAAGATGAAGACAGTTGTCTTTTAAGACAACTGTCTTAAAACCAGATTATGATTTCAAAAAGTTTTTCAAATCTTTTTAAAACCAGATTATGCAAGTCTTTTGCAAAACTCCTTTTGACTTCAAAATGTCTTTTTTAGCTTCACTGAAACCCAGGTGATGAGCGCCATCCTGTCAACCATAACTCCAGGAAAGTCCTTGAAAAGTTAGTAGCTTCTTGTGCGTGCAAGTGGGGCCTCGGGAAGTGGGTTCTACTCAAGTGAAGGGCTTCCTGGGTTAAGATCCAATCAGTTCAGTCTACTCTGTAGGGGTTTTCATTGAGGTTAATGACAGCAAGTTTATAGTCAGCATTTTAACAAAACTATCTAGAAAAGAACATGATCATTTTTTCCTCCATGATTGTTTCACAACTTATATTTATAAAAGAAAATATTTCTTAGTAGAAAAAAAAAAAAGAAAGGAGTATGAAGGTACATGTCAATCTGTTGGAAACATTTTGCACAGCCTGCTGAATTTCTGTGTCTCAGTCCATCATCCTGTCCCAAACCCTCACCTGACAGAAAGGTCCAAAACTTTTCAACTGTTATTTCATTTGTGTCTGTTTACAGACACGATTCCTGTTGTAATTGTAAATTTGCAGCTTTGATACACTTACTGTTAATAACATGAATTTCTTACTTAATCACACTAGTAGGTCCCTTGCTTTATAAAAGACTTTGTATGTGGCACCAAGTTAGCAGTAAAAGTCTTCAAAATTTTAAAGGTATTCTGTCTTTGAACACAGTGAAATATTTGGAGAGAAAAATACAGATTTCATTCTTGCTTTTTCTATGGTCTTTCAATCATGCTGAATTTCCACTATCACTTAGTCAGTAGGTAGTTCTCTTCAAAATATATACACTTTACTGCATAAAAACTTTGAGCAGCAACACCGACTTAACATTTAGATAAATTAGGACTACAAACACCATCTTTTTTTTTTTTCTCAAATAATATCAATATTAAATTGGTAACGTGGGTTTAAGTTTAATGAAGTATATAAGCTGGAGTTAGATGTATGGGTTTGCAGAAGACTGACACTAAAAATATGCTAAATATTTAAATAAATGTACATATATCAAAACTACTGTTTCTAAATGAAATTCATTTTAAGCATCAAGTGTTCCTTCTTACTGTTAACAGCAAACCAGAGTTCCAGCCAGGAAAAACACTTCAGCTTCAGCCTCCTCGACAGGTAGTAAACTGCTGCATTGGAAAAGATCTCACAGACTCTCCCTGAGGATGCATTTGCACCGGTTTGATATATATTTTAGGCTTGCATAAACAAAGCAGAAATATTTGACAGCTATACTAAAATGCAGTCATGACAACAAGGTAAGAGAGTATTTTCCTTTTAATAACTCCTCTGCATATTATCTGTTTCCTCTAAATCAAAGACTGACTGTTCTGCTTTATTTTGAAAAGACAATAATAATTAATAACAACAATAACAATAACAACAACAGCAGCAATAATAAATCTAGCTGATTTTTTTTTTAGACCTTGCACAGGCAGCAAGATTGTACACGGTGCTTTTAAAGCCATCTCACCAGTTCAGAAGAAGGAAAGATATAACTTCTATAGCCGTACAACATGGATACAGTCATAGATGAAAACTGTTCCTTGGAACAGGGGAAAAAAAAGCCAAATAATTCAAGTCGGTAATCTGTATTCTAGATCACAAACAATGTTACTTTTGCCAGGGATCTCCTCCTTACCTCTGGGGTTTTCTTTCCAAGATAAACTTAAAATAGTCTGGAGCTGCTGTCCATTTAGTCACAAGCAGAATCAAACTACTGTAGCAAAATAGATAGAAAGAGAGAACTTACTTTGCCCTTCAAATTTTCGTATGATTGTACCCAAAAATGTATTTTGTGGTGCCACATGACCTCTGCGAACAGGCATGTTTGTACGGGTCTTCGGTTTTCTGTGCACAATGACTTCTCCAAGGATCTCCTACACGGCTCCAGCCCAAAGCACCGAGCCAGCTACCCTTTGTGACAAATCATCGTCCTCTGGAGCTCGGAAATCTCTTCCCATTAGCACCACTTCTAGATACACGCTTTTTCTATTGGAGTCAGATCCATCCCCCAGTTTCTTTCTTTTTCTTTCTTTCTTTCCTTGCTTTCTTTTCTATTTTTTTCCTGCAGGAGCTCGGACGCTATTGTCTGGGGCGGGTAGGGGTGGGGTAAGCAGGAGGAGGAGGGGGGGGAAGATTACAAGGGTAATCGATCTCTAGCACCAAACATCGCCAATTTTCCAAAGCAAATGGCTGTGACCCGGCAGTTTCCGACGCTGTAGTGATGGTTAGAGGGCTGGAAGACTAATGTTGCTCCGCTGCCAGAGGGAGTGACGTTCCCCCCCTCCGGGCTTCACCACGGCGCGCAGCAGCTCGGATTACTCAAGCGTGGTTTAGCAAGAGCCAGCCAATAAATCTCTTCAAAACTCAGCGACAAACAGCGGCATCAGGAATGAGCTACACCCCGGCAGCACCGCGACGTGCCACATCCCCCACCGCTGCGGCTGCAGGGGGGCAGCGGGGACCGAGGGCGCTGGCGGGCGGGGAGGGGGGGCGGACCCGTCACCTCCGGCCGCCCCAGCTTCTCCGCCCTCCCAGCACCGCCGGCCCTTTCGCGGCCCCTGAGTGTGGCCCGCCGGGGAGCCCCAGGCGCTGCCAGGGCCAGGGGAGGGAGGGAGCTTTGTACACGCCCCGTCGGGGGGGGGGCGGGGGAAAGGAGGGAGGCGCTAGTGGGGGCCGATTTTGAGCGATGGGGGGGCGGGCGGGGAGGGAAGGGACCACCGGAGCCCTCGGCATCCTTCCCCTTCCCCGCCCCGATGGAGGGGATCACCCCCTCCTCCCGCAGCGTGACCCAGACGGGGGCTTCCCCTCGCCCCACGCAACCCTGCCGCCGAGGAAGGAGGCGGGGGGGGTCTCCCCGGCGCCGGGCGCTGCTGCTCTCCGGGTGCCGAGCAGGTGCGAGCCTGCGCTCGGGGGCCGGGAGGGCGGCGGGGAGTGCTCGCCGGGTCCCCCCCGGGGGTGTGTGGGGGTGTGAACTCTGGCAGGCAGCCCTCGGCCGGCCCGGGGCGGGAACGGAGCGGGCGCCGAGGCCGCCCCGCCGCGGGGGCCGCGTCCCGGGGCGAGGCTCCGCCCCGCCGCCCGGGGCCGGGGTCGGGGCCGCGGGACCGGACCGGGGCGCGCCGCCCGGTCGGAGCTGGCCGTGGTGCTGAAGCCTCTCCGCCGGCGCGGCCCGAGGCTCCGCTGCCCGCGGTCGGGCCCGGGGAGCGCCCCCCTCCCCGCCGCCCCGCTCCTCGCAGCTTCTCCCACCCCACAGGAATAACTCGGGAAGGTCCCAGGGGAAGCGAGTATTATTTTCAGGCTGTAATTAAGGCTTCCTGCACTAAACACAGCAGGCAGAATGGTGTGCGTTCAGCACGGGCACGGCGAGTACCGGGGGACCTCGGCGAGGTGATACGGGGAGGGAGCTGGGGGCCGCCATGCGATGCTGGAAAGGCATCTCCAGGGTACTGCAAAGCAGCGGCGGCTTCTTAATAAACTCACAGGGAAAAAAAAAAAAAAAAGAGAGGCACCTGCTCACCGTTCTTTGTAATAGCTAGCACAGGATATTGAGCCGGCAAACCACCGCCTCCCACCTGTTCTTCCGCAACACAAACAGGTGTTTCCTTATTCCCGTGGGCTTCTCTCAGGTGTGGCCTTTGTTTCAGTGTTACCGTGTGTCATCCTCTATATTTATCAGAGGAGGGATACAGTCTGTCAAGTATGCGGGTACATTTCTGGACTAATTTCATTTAGTCTCAGTGGAATCATTCTGAATTTACACAACTGTAAATGATGTCTGAAAATACCATTTATATATACATAAATTGTATTTAGAAGGCTGCATAGTAATTGACTGTATACTAATTACAAAGCCTCAGCTACATTAACTGGTATGTAATCAGGTACATAATCAGTCTTAGGAAGTGAGTGTTGCTTATTTGCAGAAGCAAATGTTGTAATCTGTATACTCAAAGGTATGAATCAAAGGAATAATAGCCATGTATTCTTTCTAATCATAATACTTGGAGAAGTACAACATTTTTGTGGCTGATCAACACTAGAGAATAAAACTCTTACAATATTTTTACTCACTTTTCATGTCGCTTGGACAGTGGATGAGGCTGCAAGTTGAATTTTTCTCTTTCTGCTCTTTGTCTTGACCAAGAACACCCATATATTGCCGTGAAAATGTATTCAGATTCCCAAAGACAGCAGTAGAATTTGTGCATATAAAGTGAGAGGAGTGTATTTAACACTTTATCTAACACCTAACATCTAGTCAAGACATAATGGCCAGCAGTGACTTCATTCTCATTTTTACAGTAAAAAAAGGTCTTTTGATATTTCTGTAATAGCAATAGAAAATAATCACAATAAAATTGTGACCCGTACAGAACAACAGTTCAGTGTTTGTTTCTAGTATTCAACAGTTAATGGCAAACTAGATCAACTACAGTCCAGTAGAGCCCAGAGTCCAGTGCTTTATGTCCCTGGCTGGCGGAAAAAAAAAAATAAAAAAAAAAAAATAATTGAGAATTCAAATCTTTTCGAAGCCCTGTCTTTTCACGTTAAGTTTGATAGGTTGAGAGGCACACTATGCGTGCCTGAAAACAGAAATTGCAGGAGCCAGAACTCCACGACACTGGAAATCCTTCTCTGTTCTGTCTCCTGGTGGTTGCTAGAAGTTTAATATTGATTATGTGAATATACGTTAAGCAGAATCCATTTTTTTTTTTCCCCACCGTGGTTAGTTTAGAACCTGATCAAAATAACCCCTGTCAAAACAAGATAACTGCTGCTGGAAGACAGGATCTGAGAGGTCTTTTTTAGCAGGGGATGAATTCACAAGAATGATGGGATGTAATAACTACGTGAGCAATAGGTGGCATCAGAAAGTCTTTCATCTCAGTGATTTACACCCCTGCAGTCTTGTAGATGATCTGTTGGTCCTGGAGTGCTTAATACTCATTGTAAATAACGCTTTATAATTTTCTGTAGCAAGCCAATAGTGAGAGAAATGCGAGGAAAATATATATTGAAACTGGACAGTTTACTACTAACACAGAGAAAATAATGTAAAAGAATATGCATTTGACTGGGAAAATATGCATGCAAGTGGGAAAGTTTAAATTCATCATAAATGTGCCTCTCTAGTGTGATGAAAGACATGGAGAATGCCATGGAGATATATGTTTTATCTATAAATTGTACAGTTGCCAGCTCTGCAAGAGACCAAATTACCGAGGGAGGGTGTCTCCGGAGTTAGAATCCATCCTGCACGACTGATCCCTTGTCCTCTGCCCCCTTGTGGCATTGCCCCTCATGACGCCACGGCCCAGCAATAGCTCCCCAGTGAACCCTGCCGCTCTACAGCAAAATTAAATATGGCATTTCCTGGCCTCAAGGTTAGCAGCTGATTTTGAAATAGCGATTTCGAGGTTTTCGCCGCTTCATTCTCAAGTTCCTTAAGAGAATTTAGAGGAATATGTGCCTGGAGATGTACTATTGATCTGTTTCAACATCTTGGCATTTAGAGATTAAACCTGTTGTTGTTAAGGAAAGATAAGTCTGGAGAAATGGCTCTAATCATATTTCCCATCATATTTTTGGTGAAAAAAATATATAAAGGAGATAGGCAGTTTTAGTCCAGAATTCTCATCATACTTGACTATGCTTTTTACTCTTTGGTGTTCCAGGAGACTCTCCCTAAGAGAAATGCCTTTCCTCTTCTAGTTTAAATAATCTTTAACCATATGTTGTTACTTTTCAAGGTTCTGTGTGTTCCATTTCATTATTGCTATCCTTCTATGGTTTGCCTTCCTGTAGACAGAAGTTTGCTACCGCATTCCCATTTGAATAAACAGTTTCTATACTGGAGCAATATAATGTTAAGTCTTGATAGTTCCTGAGTTTTTTCTTCTTTCTTTTTTTTTTCCTTCTTCCTTCCTCCCCCCGCATCATTCCAGCCAGCATTGGATATCAGTGTAGCTTTTAGCATGTACATCCTGTGTGCCCTGACATTTATTCATCCATCTATGGTATATGTACTTCCAATTTTAAATAAGGCTGAGAGTGTTTTCAGATCTGTCAAGTGAAATATTGAAACTTTATTTCAAATCCCACTTTATGCTAAGATGGCCTTTGTGGTTCCTTGACAGATTTATGTCTCTTAATCATCACCTTTTAGTTTTTATCACTCTTGCTTCCTTGTCTTTTTTTTTTTTTCTAATATCTTTCCAATATTTCCAGTTATAGCTCTAGATTTTGTTTCAATCCTTCACAATAATAATGATCATCAGTTAGATTATGACTGGCTGGGCTTTAGGCACAGGCAAAGTATGCAGTTGCCTGTGACAACAGACTGCCAAATTACCTCTGTTGGAGAAGATAGAAATCAGCTGCTTGAACATCATGGGCAGCCAAACAGCAAATCTCTGCTGATGCTACCGAGAGAGGCATCGGGTGTGTGTGGTGGCAGTTGCTGCTGCCCGAGCTGCCTCCTTCTAGCAGTAACTTGTCTGCTTGCACCACACTGATGCCCCAGGACTAGTAAATCTTTCCTAATTCTGCAGCCACACAGTCACCTACACAGCAAAATGGGTTTACTTCATTATTGTTGTTACAAAATTCACTTGAATTAGGTCTGGTTATGGTTATTTTGTGTTTCACTTTAGCTCTCTAAAAAAAGGCTTGTATTTCTGGCAAGACCACTGATGTCAATGAGATTGCACAGATGTGATTATTGTATTTGGCCTTAAGGTTTACTTCTTCATTGTGTCTACATATGAGTCTTATTAGTACTCAGGTCTTCAGATATCTCAGTGGGAGAAAGGATATAAAGATTTTAGTATCACAAAAGGACAAAAGAAGTGTCCACACCAAATTAGGCTATAAAAAGTGATTACAAATTTCTAGTCAATTTTACAGCTAGTTTAATCCCTCAGTAGCACAAAAAAAGTTATGTTATACATATTTTTTATATTATTCACTGTATATTTTACATGTAATTCTGTCTGAGGGACTGTAATTTGCTGACTAGAATATGAATTATAAATGCAAAATCTATAATAGCAGAACTTCTGTGAGCTAAATTTCCTATACTGGGAGCGGTAACACCACATGGCAAAACAGCAAGACATCAGGCAACTTCACTTTTTCTGGAAGTACTCATAAAAAGTTAAGTTTGTTATTCTACAGTATACATTGCTGTTATTATGTGCTATGTTAGAATGCCTAGGGATTCAAAATCTCATGACTTAGGATCATTTTTGGAATTAGCATGTACAGGTCATGAAAACAGAGTTACAAAAAGCATCAATATATCCATCTACTCGATGCCCTGCCAGTGGATCGTTCCCTTCAGTATATTTGTGTTTGTATTATTCATTTAGGATTTAAATTATTCAAGCAATGAGGCTTCCTCTTCTTCCTCTGAGAGACTCTTGTAGCATCTCTCTGTCTCACCGCAGGGTTTTGTTCCCACATATTAAACCACAGTTTTGGTGTGGGCTCTTGCTTTGGGGGTTTACATTATTTAGATACTCATCTTGTTTCCCCGGGTTCTTGGCCAGTAATGGGTGCCTCAGACTACTCCGTGCTGACCCCCTCTGGCCAATTAAGAGCGACAGAAGTGACCCCAGCATGTGCTATGCCTCTTGAAGATTTTCTCAGCTAGATTACAATGCTATGTCCGTCACTCTGGAAGCCATCATTCCAGGAAGAACGCTGATTATAATTAGGCAAGACATGAAGCACCTATTAATTTATTCTTTTACTCATACTATATATAGAGGAACTTTAATAGTATACAAAAGCAGTACCCTGTTCCATATATTTGTGAGTAATTCTGTACCACAGGAAATGCAGTTGAAGATAACTATGTGCATTCTCTGTAATCTATTCTCCATCATAACAGAAATTCAGGGATGATACTTCAGCATAATAGTTCATGTAAGAACTATTATGACTAGGTCACATATCTTAAGTTTGGTCTTTTCAGAAGTGTATGCGTAACAAATATGGAGTGAGCTGGAAAAAGGAGCAAATTATGTTCTGCGTGTATTCATTGCTAGAGCATGAAAAAAATGAAATTATTGTCTGTAAGTTATTCATTCAACTAGATCCATATGTTTCTAAAATGAATCCTCTTTGTACCTGAGTTCCCACTGCCTTCTCCACAGCGTATTCAAACATTAAGTGAAAGGACTGCCATCTGTCAGGTGAAATTCATTCCTTTTCTTAGCTTCTCCCTTGAATAAACCGTGTAGTTAGGATTTCTTCTTGCATGTCTGCACATTTTGCATGTGTTTTTATCGCTAATGATGAAAAAGTGCACCTTGTACTTGCATCAGGTTTATGGTGGTTCCTGGCTCTCACCCTGATGCCAATGAAAGGCAGAGCAGCAGTGCAGAGCTTCCGGAGGTTGCAAGGTTTCTGGTTTTGCTGATGGTCCTCTGAGTCCAACTGCAGCAGGGTTCCAGGATTTGTCCCCCCCTGAGAAAACCAGGAGGTGAGCTAGCCTGAACTAGGGTGTGTAGCTCCAGCACATTCTGTGCAGGCACAATTTCCTTCCACAGAAAATTTCAAACTGTTTCATTTCTAAGCAATAATAAATAAAAATGTGCCATATCAAAATCTTTCGCTAAACAGAAACACTGTTCCTGAGCAGCTCTGTAGACATGGTACCTCTCTGCTGGTGGGGTTAACTTCAGAGAGGTTAACTAAAGATGAAGAAGGGTATTTCCATTCCTCAGCTTTTTTCCTCAGATCAGGCCATAGCAGCTGAATTCCTGCTTTGATAGCATTTCCATATGCTGCTGGCTTAGCAAGCAGTGGGTAGCCAGAGCTCCTCTTCTCCTTTCCTCTGCCCAGCAGACACTGACAGTGAGGCATTGCTGAACAGCTGCAGTGGCAAAAGGGACAGCAGCTGCTTGGAAGGAGCCTGGTTCACGTTAGACATTTTTCTTGAGAGTGACCAAGAGGCAGTGAGACCTTTTATCTCCTATGGACAATATCAGATTGGATGTGTTTTGAATCAGTAATCATATATAAATTTCTTCCCACTGTAGGTTAAGATCAATAAAATGCAGTTTTGAAATGTAAAAAGTGGTTCCTTTTGGGCACCAGTGTCCTGACAGTACAAATAATTTTAGCAGATTTTTTTTTTTTTTGTACTATATAAATACAGGTTTTGGTTTGCTTCCCTAACTTAGACTGATATGTTATAATTTTGGATAAAGTTAATTCCCTTATACTTAGAGCCCCTTATGCCATGTTTCCCATTGATTTCAGCTTGCTATCTTCCCCGCGTGACTCTTATCTACTGGTTATAGCTAGTTGTTTGTGATTTTCAGTCTCAGAGACACAGGGAGAGAGAGAACAGGTAAATGGAAGTACAAATGGACGAGAAATTAACGGTCTGATATGAAGAACAGAGGCAGAGAGACAGTGTCATAATCCAGGGTCAAAGGGTACAAGAGAAGAGACTGAAACTGGCCAGAAAGTATAACTTGCAGTAAACTTTAATAGCCAAAATTAAATATAAATTCAAACAGCATAGGGGGAAAAAAAAATTACTTCCACCAACTCTAAACAGCGTTTCAGATGTTTAGCCCAGCTTAAGCGTTTCCTGAGAATGATGTTTCCAGTATTCCTAAGAATGATTGTTATATATCCCCAAAGACCTTGTAGGCCTAAATCAGAGAGCAGTAACCTTGATAAATTTGTATATTGTGCTCCAGAACGCAGCATAGCAAATAAATCCCCATTTCACTCAGAAAAAAAACAACACCAAAATAGCATAAGCCTTTAGTGCCAGTGGCTCCATACGGGCTTGATGGAGGTGATACTTTTTTTTCCTAAATATCTTAGTAGTAGTACATTTTGTTTCTATGTTAATCAGAAAGCCCAGCAAGCAGAGTATGCTTTTTCATTTTTAGTGTTCTATACCTTCTTTGCACTTTCTGCATCCTGTTAACACACTTTACACAGTCACTTCATCTAAATAAGGTAACTGCAGTTCCTACACTGCGCTCACTTAGTCATTAACAATTTTATTATTAGCATATTCTAACACTCAGTTCTGTAGGCGAAGCTTTCTCCACCTGGCATGTATATTTTCTTCCTACAACTGTATTTTTCCACATTTAATTTTTTAGTATTGTTGTCACAGTAATAATATTTCTCTGTAACTGTGTAGAGTCCAGAATCGTATAGAATAATTATTCCTGACACTCTACTTATTAGTGTTGTTGTTCACATGGCTGTCAACAATAATCTGCAAATATCCAGGTCACATATTTCTCTTTCAATATTCCCACATTTCTTTCATAATATCATAGCATGAGATCATGGCCAATTATATTACAAAAATTGGTGTTTGTCTAATTCATTTGAAGAGATACCCATATCCTGAAGCAGCATTTTCTGCCACAAAGGTAGTGTATGAGCTGATCTGCTGTCTCTGCAGATAAAATACATGTAATATAGGGCACATTTTCAAATCCAGGTGCCTGTCTGAAGCTAGCATCTCCAGAATTATATTGATGCAGCTGCAAATGAATGGCGAAATTTTTCATCAGCGCTAAGGACTGTATTCAATAATCCTGCTGAAGCCAATATGAACTGCAGCTACTTGGCAAGTAAGAGTTTTGCTCATAATCTATGATGACAGAAAGAGCTACTCAAATGACATATGTTGTTTTGTGAAAGGGTCTTTGCTGCCTAAGATGGAATTTATTTAAATAATCTCTCCTGGATTTCCTATCTCTGCCATTATGTTTATTTTATTGCAATACAAGTAAGATATACATTGTCAGTCTCCCCCTTCTAGTTTTTGCAGCACTTGTCTAATATCCAGTGCAAGTTAATTGGCAGGATGAGTAATAACTTCAGATTAAAGTCAACTTTTCTGCCTGTAAAGAGTAATAAAAGCACTGCTATACCCAAAAATATATTCAGAAATAGCAAGATTTCCTCATCATACACATTCATTTATTTTGCACCTTTTCTATTTATCATTCTTTGTTAAGTTATTTAAGACAGGTGCGTATTATATCACAGTAGAGATATTTATTCTGTTGATGATTATGATAATTTTTACTATTTATATACTACTTATTTTCACAGAATAATAGCCAATCTATTCTGGTGTGCTTTTTGAAAGAGGAGGTCTTCTCTATATTCTGTAGCACTCAAAGCAGTCACTCAGAGACTATACATCATCTTGGAAATCAGGTGTTTCTGAAAGCCTAGTTTCACAACTCTTGAAAAAAAAGATCAGTGCAAACATATGCTAATTAATTTTTATGCCATTTGAGCTAGATAAATATTCATTTACTCATTTTCTTCATGTCCTGGGTCAATAGCTGGAGAGAAAGCACATCTGGGATTTAAAACCCCACCATGTTCTTGTGTCAAGTTAGGACAATAATTTGCAACTCTGGTGACTGCCTATCCAAACTGGCCATAGACTTCCAGAAATTCCACATCTTGGTAGATCCAGGGGCAGATTCAGATGCAAAATTCTACTGCTGAAAACATAGGCCTTGTTTTTACCTACAGTCCCAAATTATCATGAAAAAACCAAACCCATGAAGTGATACTGAATATTGATAGAATATATTTCCCAATGGCATTTTGATTTTGTCTCAGTAAACCTGATTTATTTATTTTTTTCTGGGGAATACTGACATTTGGGGAAGTGGACATTAAAAATCAGAGGGCTGCTCTGAGGGAGAAATTGTGATCATCTCAAATGACGACTTCATTGTACTCACTCTTGAAAACTCAAGGCTGCTGTGATTCACTTGAAAGCGAACATCAATTTTCAGACCATGTCAAAGGTCCCAGTCTAGGTATATACATCCTTGAGGCTAGGGGGTGCCAAACACATCTTCAGTTTAGGACAAAAATACAATCGCATTTAGTGCTGCAATAGTCCTTTCTCTGCTAATTCCACAGAGACACAATGAGAATTATATGAGAAGCTGTGCAGTACCCTTCATTGGAAGTTCTCAAAACCAAAGTGGATCAAGCCCTAAACAGCCTGGTCTCACACCTCATCACTGACACTGCTTTGGGAAGTTGCACTAGGTGCCTCCTGAGGCCACTCACAACTGTATTATCATGTGATCCTGTGATGGTATGTTTGATATTTTCAGATATACTGACTTGGTTTCTGATTATCCAGAACGTGCAGATGAGGTATAAATTCTGCTACTTGTGCTTTCTGCCTATAATATCTATGTGTTGGCCTCATATGGCTCCCTGAAGCACATGGATCCATTTCTGCCATTAACTGAAGTTATCAATGGTATGAATATAATTCCGGAGGCTTGAGATGTTCCACAAGCAATACATTATTGATTCACATTTTAAAAGGCTGTCATACGCATGTATACTAGCAGGGTACTTGTCTGTGATATCTGAAACCTTTTCAGAATAAACATTAAAGATAAACCCACAGCCTTTGCTTGTGCCCTTTGTACTTCTTTTTTAACTATCTAGACAGAAACCTCATTTTTCCTGGCTCTCAGAGCTCCTTTGTATCAGCACTGCTTTTCACTAATGAGAGTTAAATGTTTTACAGTCTTATTTGTTAATCTGCCCTAAAGTATTTCCCATTCTACAACTCTTCCCTTACATTCAGGGCTAAGACTTCTATTTCTTCCATAGGTCTCTTGTGCTAGGATAACACAGGAACTTTGCTGATCCTTCTGACAGGTGAAAGCTTGTGGCATCATTGCTTGGTTACCAGGTTTCCCTCTTCTTTTTATTGGGTCTCTCTGTCCTCAGCACCGACATGTTTTCCTTTCCAGTAGTCACATGAGCAGGGTAATTTGAATAACTGCTATAGAGATAAAGACACAAGGAGTTTGATTTAATTTTGTTTTAATTTTGTTATATGAAATGTAATTTGATAGGGAGTAGTAGAATCACTGTGCAGATGGCAAGTGTTAGGAAGATCTTATTACCTGGAACAAATGAGCACTGTCTGCCTTCTATAGTTTTAATTTGCCTTCCCCCATCTTACCTTTAAAAAATTACAATGCTGCTCTTGCTGAATTCTGACAAAGGACAATAAAGTAACTTAGTTCTAGTTCCGTTTCTATGACAGGCAGTGAACATGGGTGCAGCAGCCAATGCTCAAAGGAGATGGGCGTGTGGACAAGCAATAGCCAAAGTGTGCACCTCATAATTTGAATTGCAATAGTCATGTTTAAAAGACTAAATAGTCATAAGGGAACAATTTATTCGTATCAGTTCTCATGAACTATCTTAAGATTCAGCTTCTGTCATCCAGTACCTTCTGAGATGAATGTCTCATTTGTGTCACTTACTTTAGACCTTATTAATCTCAGGACTGTGTTTTGTATATTATGTTGTCTCCTGTTGGTCTTCTGGTGAACATTCTACTGCCAGAAAGAACCCCTGAAAGTGAAGAAGGAAAAGGAAGACAGGAATTATCACTGTTCTGCTATAGTGATAATGATAGGCTTACAGCTGCTGCTGCTGCTTGAATGCACACACTTTCTTGGGTGAATTTCAGACAAGGCAATTAATGGCAGTTAGTAGAACATACCTCCTTAATCAAAAAAATTACATGTATTTTTTTACCCCACAAGAAAGTGGACAGCGTAGGTCCTGGGAAACTTTGTCAATTTATGAATCTAAGCACGTATACAGCATTGAAATCCTTCCGAAATAGTTCACACTTGAGACAGATCACGGGATGTGATAATCACATAGTGGAACCCTGGCTATAATACCATCTGCTTTTCCTATGTGAAAATAACTCAGGAAGGATGGTAGCATTATAGTGCTATATGACAGCCACTGCCAAACAGCACATCTAGTTCAAGCCAAAATATCTTATTTGAGAACATGAAAGGAAAAGAAGTTAGATCAGGGGAGAAAAAAATAATTATTTTTGCCTAAAAGTACACTGAATTTTAAAAAAATGTATAGCATTATATATAATCGGTTTTACCAATAATTATATATCTAGATTTAAATCTTTTAAAACTCTGGATAAATAACAATTTGGCAATCACTTCTGTGTTTAGAGAGTAAACGACATTTTTAACATCTGCTATCTTTAACACCTACTAGCCAAACAACTTATTTTACCTTCCTTTTTACTCTCTATGCTATATAATGTGTCTCTATAGTTTCTATGTTCCCTATGTAAATGACACTTGATGGGATAGTTGGGTTTCATATAAGTAGTTTTAGGTTACTCTTCAATGGTAGGAAATTTTTGAAAGGTATAAAAGATTCATTCTCTAATGATTAATTTTTCCCCTTTGCTTCTATTAGCTAAATTATTGTGAGAGGGATTCAGTAAAACAAAAAAATATTATAGAACAGGAATTTAATGAAAGAAGAGGAAAGATACTTTTTTTCAGGGGATCTTAACCTATTATAAATCTCTCCAGAACGCTTAACTTCCCATGCGTAAATATGGCTCTTCTCCCCCTCTTCCCGTGGGTTTGATACATCAGTCAGATTCCCACAAGCACCATTCCACTTATTGTCTAGCTTGTGTTCATGTAGCCTTTTGCAGACTGTTTATTTTTGGATGGGAGGTATTCACACAACTTTCTTGATCACGGTTTTTTCACATTCTTTTTCTTAAACACTATCCTGCTTTTTTTAATATATGTTAGTGTAACTTCTAATTCACTACTAACAAAATCCGCAGCAAACATCTCCTTTAGGCAGAATAATGCCTAAAACGTAAACAGCACGTGACAGTAGACTTCCCTGCAACCTACTGCGACTAAAACATTTCAATACAGCAAATCAGCAACATTAAAACTCACATTACTCTCCCACTTCTAGTAATTTTTAAGGGACCTGATTATGCTCTTTCTCTCTAGAGAGCTCTGTGAATTAAGAGTAATTCCACTGAAGTCAATACTGCCGTATAGTACAGAATTAGGGTCATAAAGGGGAACAATTGTTGCTTGATCCTCTGGTGAAATGAAAAGGTACCATGGGATTAGAGATGGTTTACACATATACAAGTGAATAAAAAGATACCAAAAATGTTTTGTTTTAGCCTACAGCAGTAATTAGGCACCTGGATTTACACAAAGTACGATTTCTGACATCTGACATCTAAAGGTTTCTAAAAACTTTGCCTTCTAATAGTAAAGCACCAGCCAGTTTTACCAAGGATCTTGGTCAGAATGTTTAGATACCTATTTGTTAGGTGCTGAGCAAATGTAAGAAAATCGTTCTCTGTTCCAAGGGAATTCTAATTCTATCTTTAAAATGAGATGGAGGAAAAAGTGAAATAACCCATCTGAGCTGGCAGTGAGAGGCTGATGAAAATGCCTAATAGGACCTGAGAGTTCTGTTTTGATTCATTTTTTCTTATAGATTAACTACATATTCAATTCACTGCTATTGTGATATTTTCTTTTGCAATTACTTGAAACAAATTAGCAGGTTATTAAGAGCAGCCGCAGTCCTCTACCTTCACAGCCCAAACATGGAACATTATAATTACATACAGATGTCTTCCTCGAGGACAGTATTTTCTGTGTAAATTTTGCCTACTTTTGGACATAAAATAACATAGTTATTCGATGTCCCCGTGATCACAATGTCACTATTTGTATTTGCTTCCAAGCTGACTATATTGTTGTGCTGGTTTTGGCTGGGATAGGGTCAATTTTCTTCAGAGTAGCTAGGATGGGGCTATGTTTTGTATTTGTGCTGCAAGCAGTGTTGATAACCCAGGGATGTTTTAGATATTGCTGAGCAGTGCTTACAGAGAGTCAAGGGCTTTTCTGCTCCTCACATCACCCCATCAGCAAGTGGGCTGGGGTTGCACAAAAAGTTGAGAGGGGACACAGCCGGGACAGCTGACTCCAACTGACCGAAGGGATATTCCATGCCGTGTGATGTCATGCTCAGCATATGAAGCCGGGGAACAAAAAGGAAAGGGGAGATGTTTGGAGTGATGGCATTTGTCTTTCCAAGTAACCGTTACGTGATGGAGCCCTGCTTTCCTGGGGATGGCTGAACACCTGCCTGATGATGGGAAGCAGTGAGTGAATTCCTTGTTTTGCTTTGCTTGCGTGTGTTGCTTTTGCTTTACTTATTAAACCATCTTATCTCAACCCAGGAGGTTTCCCACTTTCACTCTTCCAGTTCTCTCCCCCATCCCACCAGCGGGGAGTGAGCGAGCAGCTGCGTGGTACTTAGTTACCAGCTGGGGTTAAACCACGACGGTTATAAAAGCAAAAAACCTGCAAGTTACACAGTAATTAATCCTTGAATGCCAGAATACCTTTAATTATGATCACAGGAACAAGTAATCTACAAGTATGTAATTAGTCTGGGCTGTGTTCATCAGAAATCATCCATGAAGGCTCGTGGCAGCTACTGAAGGTCACGGATCATGGCCCAGCCAGGCTATTCATTTGAGCTTGGCCAGCTTTGTGTATTTTCTCCTCACCTTTTGCACACAGTCATATGATAAGCATGTACACCTGGCCACAATGAAAATTTCTATCCCCCATCTAAACCTTCGCCTAAGTCAACAGGCCCTAACGTGTCCTACTGACAAAATCTATCTCAAGGACAGCTTATGCACTCCAGTTTGCGTTACATATACACGTGCATGCACTTATATATACATGTTTGTACTGTGTATACTACACACTATAATAATGTATGTATATATGTATATAAATGCATAATACTTGCATATACTATACTGTAGTGTAACTGGCAAAGTTTAGTTGCAGTATTCTAATCATATACCTGTTTCTTCTAAATTGATAGTTATAACTTGAGAAATGTTAGAAACTGGTGATTTCTCTTTATTTGCAGAACAGAAAGAGGAAGATTGGAAGCAACATAAATATTCTCCTGCCCTGTTTTACTACTGAAGTTCATAACTGATTTATAGGGGCTTCCACTGGCCATGAAGGCCTATCAGCTGCATCAATTCATCTCTTTGCTGATTTTTTTCAGTTTTTCATGCTAAAATAAATGGTTCATTTTTATTTAAGTGCTACTCCCAGATATTTTGTGTAGATTACACTACAAGTTCCCACCAAGTCCTACAACCTCCCATACTCAAATTTAACTTTAAATAACCTGGACTTAAATCATAACTTGAAGTGCAATATGTGCATAAATCTTCATAGGTCTGGAACCTAAATGCATTCTCTTACAATAGTAAAATCGAATCTCTAATCTCTTAAAATAACGTGAAGCCTACATTGTTTAAATCAATTGGCCAAGAATGTCAGGAAACAGAATATGAAGTTTTATCAGGGAAATTAAATTGTACTCCAGTGTATTTTATGATAGTAATTGCATTTTTAATGTATTTTATAGTAAGTATCCATTTAACAAGTTATAACTGTAGCAGGTTTCTGTATTCTGATGCTGAAAAGTGGCAGCAAACTGGGAATTTAAAAAAATGGTGATAGTAACAATAACATAAGCCAGGCATGATGGTTGCATTTTGAGATTCATATACTCATTCTTTCATTTCTTTGAATGAAAATTTACCTTCCCAGAAGGAAAGGAAGTTTTCTTCACTTTCTGGTTTTGGTACCAACTCATGCTTGACTAATTTACCGCCATACTGTTAACCAATGCAGGTACAGACGTACCCATACCTGTTAACCAGCTAAACTGAGCTTTGTTTTTCTAACAGAGAATTCAAGGACAAAGTGAGAGAATAAGAAAGTGGGAAAGAAAAGAGAGGCAAAAAAAGTGTGATAGCAAGAGCACCAGCTTTGCCTTCCAGGGATATCTAGGACTCAAGAAACCTGAATGGATGCATCAGCTTTATGTGAGTCCTTCTTTTTTAGTCTACTTTAGTTAGATTTTTGTCTTGGAATGCTGACTCAAGCTCAATGGTGTCATAGAAGATCCTTGTCTTCTCAAGATACAATGGGGATGACCCTTTCCATGGGTACCAGTTAGACCCACAGTGCTGGCACCAACATCATTCCTGTAGGCAAGTAATATGGTCAGACAGCAGAGCTGGCTTTAAGTGCATGCAACTTTGGAGCTACACCTGAAGAGCAATTTAAAAGACTCAGTGCCAGGTATTTCTTGAATTTTACATTCAGTGTTACTAAACTAACAAAGGTGATGATTTATGTCCTGGTACACTGATTACCTTAAGAAGAGAAAGCATGTACCTTCAATACAGATTTTGAATCCCCATCTTTAAATAGAAATCATAGAATCATAGAATCATTTAGGTTGCAAGAGACCTTTAAGATCATCAAGTCCAACCATTAACCTAACACTGCCAAATCCACCACTAAACCGTGTCCCTCAGCACCACATCTACACTTTTTTAAAATACCTCCAGGGATGGTGACTCAACCGCTTCCCTGGGCAGCATGTTCCAGTGCTTGACAATAAATTTTTCTAATGTCTAATCTAAACCTCCCCTGGTGCAACTTGAGGCTGTTTCCTCTTGTCGTAATGCCTGTTACTTAGGAGAAGAGACCAACCCCCACCTCACTACAACCTCCTTTCAGGTAGTTGTAGAGAGTGGTGAGGTCTCTCCTCAGCTTCCTCTTCTCCAGGCTAAACACCCCATAAGCCTCCTCATAAGAGGCTCCACCCCAGCTCCTCATAAGTCTTGTGCTCTAGATCCTTCACCACTTTGTTGCTCTTCTCTGGACATGCTCCAGGACCTCAATGTCATTCTTACCCAAAACTGAACACAGTACTCGAGGTGTGGCCTCACCAGTGCTGAGTACAGGGGGATAGGGGAATGATCACTTCCCTAGTTCTGCTGGCCATACTATTCCTGATGCAATACTACTGATGGAGGGAAATCCAAATACTATCGATGGAGGGAAAAGCTGCTATCAGATTGCTATGCTGATGCTATAATCTATTTACTGTAAAATGGAAAATGACCCAGGGAAATAAATGTGCAACGCAAGTCTGGGTAAGAAAGCTCTAACAGAAAATGTTTATTTAAAGAGAAATGTAGTTTTCCTGCATATGTGTCACAGATTTTAAAAGATCTAAACAACTGAAGCTGGCAGTTGTCTGTGCTGTCCTTGCTAATGTGAAGGGAATCCCAAAGAGCGTGTTGACTAAAATCCTTGCATGTTTACATCATGTCTGCTGGGTGTTTACATTCTTAAATGGCATGTACCCAGCAACCTGAAAAGAAACCAAGCAGTGATAATTTAACATTTTGGAATGAAGTGCATAGGACCTGCACTTAAAAGCAAAGCTATTGCCAATTCAGTCAGTCACCAGCCAAAGGCATTAGAAATAAACAGAAATGAATAAATAGGGAATGTGAAGAATTTAATATTTATATTCATCTTGCTTGTGAATAGACTTACTAAACAAATAGCAGCAACAAGAAGGGTACTGCTATGCAGGGTATGCATATTTTAGATTTCATGTCATTATTCTCATTATTTAAATTGTCAAGGAAAAAACCCAACAAGCTGATAGGGCTAACCTGGTTATTTCTACTGCATACTTGGATGAACATAAATTAAAACTTTCAGGTACCTGTCGCCATGCATTTATATATGACCCAGATTTCTTCCCTTTTTTTGTGTCAGTATTGCCTTGGTTCTTGGTTCATATCAGCATAGAGCAAATGGGAAAATAATTTCTTCTCCCCCCGCCCTTTTTTTTTTAATTTCTAAATAGACAAATCATTTGGTATTTAAGTAGGCAAGAATTTTAAAATTATTTGTAAGATATTGTTATACATTGCTATGTAAAGAGTACAAACATTTGGGCCTATGAAAATGCTATTCTGTGACATTGATTGCATTTTATTCTATAAACATTCTTAAAGAAATGGATCAAATACTCAATTTTTAATTAGAAAACAAAGTGTTCACAAGGAGCTTTCAGCTAAATCATGCTAATCACTATGAAAATACTAGGGTAAATAGCAACGTGGAATATGAATAAGAGACTCCTTATAGAGGTATATTCCCTAATTATCATGTGAATTTTGTCATAGTGACACAACATTAATCAGGAAGGCTTTATCCGACCTGTAGAGTTAGATATTATCTAGCATTAGATTAAAAATATAGGCAAGATAAATAGTTGTCAACTTTGATCATGAAATGAATGTGTGGCAATTGAATAAGTGAAAGCCAAACTGTGCACAGTTAAGAGTATTTCACACAAAGGATGCATAGAAACACTGGATAAAAATAGACAAAAAGGGAATTCCCTGGGTACGTGAAAAGAATATGGTGAAAAAAAAGAACAAAAATTGCCATAAGGAACATCATGCACATGGGCAGGTAAATAAATTAAGTGACTTTTTGTATCAATCTGGCATAAGCTCTAAGCAATTCAGTGTTATTCAGTGGTGTCAGATACTGCTGAAATGTCCAAGACCGTAACAATCAATTGAAAACTGTGACTGATGAGGGATTTAAAGGGATTATAAGCATTATTCATGCTTTTCTCTCTTCTACGGCCACCCAATTTGACAGAAAATCCATTTCTTACTACTTTAAATCCCTGAACATCACAAGGTATTAGAAGAATATTTTTATAAAGTGCATCCTTGTATGGAATAAAAGATCACGGCTGTGCTGATTTCAACAGGGCTGTGCCAGTTTGTATTGTAGAGATACCTGGCCCAATTCTTTAATCTTTATTGAAACCCCAAACTTCTGAAATGTGTCCACATGAAAGCTCATACAGTGTTGACTCTCACAAAGACACTGAAACAAGTCAGTGGCCTAAGATATGTAAGGACACACCCGCCATACTAAGCATCAGAAGATAAGTCTATGACTCTACTGACACTGAAACAGCAGTGATTCAAGTCAGATCATTCCAACAGCACCTTTGTAATATCCAGTTTTGGATTAAGGCAAAGCAATTTTAGATTTTTTGCATGATCATCAGATTTGGGAACTGTTTAAGAGTACTTAAGTGTCTCATCCTTCATTAAATCAGCATAAGTATTTCTTTCTCATTGTAGCAAAGCAAAGCTTTATTATCGAGTTTGATGACAGTTTTAGGTAGTACCTCTGAGATGATTCAGGGCACCACTGCCTTAGGGTGCTAACTTTAACATCTTCAGAAGCTGGCACTAAATATATTTGCTTCCCAAAAATCCGGCCTTTCCCATCTCTGTCTCCTTGTTTTGCTCCTGTGCCGCCTACTCCCGTATGCCAGCACAAGTGTTCATGTACTCACAGTCCAGGTTGAAATCAACCTAGAAAAAGAAATGGTGGAGAAAAATCTTTCTCTTTTAGCAGGAATGCCAGGTTATGTACATTTAAATGGACTAAGCTACTTAAGAAAAGTAAGACACAGTGGAGCCCTGCTATTACCAACCCAACGGAGGGTATTTTCTGCTGTGTTAGAAGAACAGGAAAAGGCTCATCACCTGTCCTTGTGTTTCCCTGACCCCCTGAGCTGCTGTAGCTGCTTGGGGTAAGCGTTAGAACTAGAAATTCCTGTTCCTTCTCCCAGTTCCTCCAAAAAGAAGGGTTTGTATTCTTTTAGAAGGAGTAAAAATGCCCATGCATTTATGGGAAAGGATGAAGTCTTTCTGCCTTTATCACACCAATGCGGCAAAGGGGTGCTTCCTGGGTTAAGATTTGGAAATACAGCACAGAGCATCCTGAGCTAACTCAACCCAGCCCTGATTGTTTTAGGCTTGAAAACAGATTTTAGGACATACTCTTTAAAGATCTCATATAAGATAAAAATACAGCTGGTTGGAAAACACCCATTAAACACCTTTGAGCAGAGAAAGTGAATAACCCATCAGACAGAAAGTAGTTAAACTGATCAAGTTTCTGTTTTTTTTTGCCTTGCAAGGTATGCTTAGAAGTGGTATCTTTAATGGGAATGAAACTAGAAGAGAACTAAGAAAAGAACAGAAATAATTCTTTGTTCGTGGTTGGAGAATGTTTATTCGGATAAGAATAAAGAAATGTGACTGCAGGTCACCTGCTCTGAACCACCACCTGGCCTCAGGTAAGAAAGTGAGATTAAAATCACGTAACTGTGGCACAGAGAAAATTGTGCGACTAGATATTAATTTGCTTAGGAAGGGAGACAGGGGAATACTTAACATCTGCTCAGAGACATGACAGGTAGTAGAGTTGGTTATTTAAACAAATATTTGTGGATAATTTATCTGAGATTGCTAGAAAAAGATCTTGATTCTTTTTGTGTTTAATGACTATTATGTACAGTGAATTTATGGAACAGGGAAAAAATGTGAATAATTTACTCAGTGATTGATGGGGGAATAATTACTGATTATATTAATGGACATTTTTATTTGACTAACTGACAGATAATAAAGAATCTTTCAACGGTCTTGGTTATCACTAACATAGAAGAAACTACTTGTAGTCATGAAGACAAAAATAAAATGTG
Source organism: Numenius arquata (assembly GCF_964106895.1). Classification (NCBI taxonomy): domain Eukaryota; kingdom Metazoa; phylum Chordata; class Aves; order Charadriiformes; family Scolopacidae; genus Numenius; species Numenius arquata. Next base: position 19,958,516 of record NC_133578.1, read on the forward strand.
TATAGATACAAAACCCAAGATATTTGGTTTCTAATCCAAAGAAGTCTGTGATATTTTTTTTTCTTGCCTCTTTCTTCATAGGGCATTTGTTCAGATAATGTGTATTTTATGCAGAATCTTATATCTGTCATGAGCTGTGTGATGATACAGCGAACACAAAGCCAGAATTACCAGAATTCATGAAAATTTATGTAATATAGTCAAAACTCATTAGGAAACACATTTATTCAGCAATAACCAAGTATGGACATGCCATGGACTTATGTTGTCAACAGTCTTCCTGAAGAGAGATTGTTCTCCAGGAGGAAGTTTACATTCTCATTGCCTTGAACTGCACTGGCCCTCAGAGCACAAGAACATCTGAGCTGAGCTTCTGCAGCCACGGCTGCTCTGGTGCCTCATATCCAGCTTGCTCTTCTTTTTTTAAATATTGTTTTAAGAATGAAGGAGGGATAGTGAAACTCATCTATACCAGGTACTTATCCTTCTAAATATTTTGGGGGAAATCTTTATTCCTTAATGGCATGGCAGAGCATGAAACAGCAATGTTTGTAGGCACAGACTTCAGTCGTCCTCCCATTAATACTGAAAGAGAAATGTGATGGGGTCAAGAAACAGGCTGTGTTCATTCCTTTATAACTCATCTCCAGTGTGTACTTACTGTGTAGTCTGCCAGTCACCTCTGTGTCAAACGCTCTTCTACCTCTAAGGAGAAGGAGACCGGTTAGTATAACCACTGCCTTTAGAAGCAGAAAGATGGCACGGAACAGGTGAAGAAGATGCAGCCACCATGCCTAAGCTTTTCCAATGGAGCACATGTGATGTATAATGTGGGGGGAGCGGCTGTGCTGCTGTGCACTCTCCCATTCCTATTGCAGCCGTATCCAGACATCTTAAGACATTGGCTTTGGTTTTGACAGACCTGCATTTGCCTGTCTGCAGTTGGTGAAGCCAAAGGCCAGTTATGTTTCTGTGTGTCTTTGTTTCCTATTAGAAAAATGAATGTATTTAAAAAATAAGGAGGCATTCAGATATCCCAGTTAAGAGGGCTACACAAATCCTAGATTATTTTTTTTTTCCTAAAAGCTCGGTAATTACGTTGGAAATTAATACAGTATCTATCTATCTACAGTATCCCACTACTGATATTTCAAGTGGGCAATGATGAGGTAGCCACCAGAAGCCTAAAGGCAATGAAAAGGGACTTCAGAGTGCTGGGACGACTGGTCAAGGGATCAGGAGCACAAGTGGTGTTCTCTTCTATCCCACCAGTCACAGGGATGGATGGGGGGATAAATAGGAACAATCAAAAGATCAACTCATGGCTGAAAGACTGGTGTAAACGGCAGGACATTGGATTCTTTGATCACGGGCAGATCTACAGCTCACCAGGCATGCTGGCAGCAGGTGGGGGAAGCCTAACCCAAAGGGGAAAAAGGATATTGGGACAAGAATTAGCAGGGCTCATTGAGAGAGCTTTAAACTAGTTTTGAAGGGGGACGGGGTTGGAACCAGGGTTACTAAAGTGATGCCCGGGAGGAGCGTGCCAGTGCTAGTAGGTAAAGGTGCCAGCAAGGCCTTGCAGCCTGTTGCAGCAGTTGATGAGGGAGAGAAGGACATATGTGGCAGTGAAGACATGAGTAGTGATAAGTTGGTAACTGCAGAAATGTCTGCACATGAATAGGTGGGAATTAGTGCTTGCCCTCCCAGAAAAATAGTGGGACGATTAGCCCAGCTGATGTGTATCTACATGAATGCATGCAGCATGGGTAACAAACAGGAGGAGCTGGAGGCCATCGTACAGCAAGAAAACTATATCTAGTTGCCATCACAGAAATGTGGTGGGAGGACTCGCGTAACTGCAGTGCTGTGATTGATGGTTACCAACTTTTCAGAAGAGACAGGCAAGGAAAGAGAGGTGGTGGGGTGGCCCTTTATGTTAAGAGCAGTATTGTATGCCTCGAACTTAGCAATATGCACGATGACAGCGTTGAGTGTCTATGGATAAGAATTAAGGGGAAGACCAATAAGGCAGACATCATGGTGGGAATTTGTTATAGACCCCCAAACCAGGATATAAAGGCAGATGAAATATTCTATAAGCAGCTGGCAGAGGCCTCACGATCACTCCCCCTTGTACTCATGGGGGACTTCAACTTCCCAGATATCTGCTGGAAATATAACACAGCAGAGAGGCAACAGTCCTGGAGATTCTTAGAGTGCATGGAAGACAACTTCCTAACGCAGCTGGTGAGAGAACTGACTAGGGAAAGTGCCCTACTGGACCTGCTGATAGTTAACTCAGAAGGTCTTGTGGGGGATGTAAACGTTGGAGGTCGTCTTGGACAGAGTGATCATGAAATGATACAATTTTCAATTCTTGCTGAAGCAAGGAGGGGGGCCAGCAAAACTGCCACGTTGGACTTCCGAAGGGCAGACTTTGGCCTCTTCAGGAGCATGTTTGAAAGTGTCCCTTGGGAGACAGTCCTGAAGGGCAAAGGTGCCCAGGAAGGCTGGTCGTACTTCAAGGAGGCACTCTTAAAAGCCCAGCAAAGAGCCATACCCAAATCCCAAAAAACAAGCAGGAAGGGAAGAAGACCAGCCTGGCTAAATAGAGAGCTTTGGCTGGAGCTCAGGAACAAAAAGAAGGTTTACGATCTTTGGAAAAGGGGCCTGGCAGGCAAGGAGAAATACCAGGAAGCGGTGAAGATATGCAGGGGGAAAATTAGAAGGGCCAAGGCTCAAGCTGAGCTCATCTTGGCCACTACAGTTAAGAATAACAAAAAGGGTTTTTTTCGGTATGTAAACAGTAAAAGGAAGATTAGGGATAATGTGGGCCCACTGATGAATGAGATGGGCACCCTAGTGGTGGAAGACATGGAGAAAGCAGAGTTGCTGAATGCCTTCTTTTCTTCAGTCTTCACTGCTAAGGCTGTCCCTCATGAATCTCTGGCCTTGGAGGCAAGGGGGAGGGTATGGAAAGAGGAAGTTTTTCCTCCAGTAGAGGAGGACCAGGTTCAGGACTGCTTGGCCAAACTGGACATCCATAAGTCCATGGGCCCTGATGGGATGCACCCACGAGTGCTGAGAGAGCTGGCAGATGTTATCGCTGGGCCACTCTCTATCATCTTTGAAAGGTCATGGAGAACAGGAGAGGTGCCTGAAGACTGGAGGAAGGCCAACATCACTCCAGTCTTCAAAAAGGGCAAGAAGGAGGACCCTGGGAACTACAGACCAGTTAGTCTCACCTCCATCCCTGGGAAGGTAATGGAGAGACTCATTCTAGACGTCATCTCCAAACAAGTTGAAGAGCGGGGGGTTATTGGAAGTGGGCAACATGGGTTTACCAAGGGTAAATCATGTTTGACCAATCTCATAGCTTTCTACGATGCTATAACTGGTTGGTTGGATGAGGGGAGGGCAGCACATGTCATCTACCTTGACTTCAGCAAGGCTTTTGACACAGTCTCCCATAGCATCCCCATTGGGAAACTAAGGAGGTGTGGGCTGGATGAGGGGACATTGAGGTGGATTGAGAACTGGCTGTGTGACAGGACCCAAAGGGTAATGATTAATGGAGCAGGTTCAAGCTGGAGGCCTGTAACCAGTGGTGTCCCCCAGGGGTCAATACTTGGTCCAGTCCTGTTCAACATATTCATCAGCGACCTGGACGAGGGGACTGAGTGTATCCTCAGCAAGTTTGCTGATGATACCAAACTGGGAGGGGTGGCTGACACCCCGGAGGGCCGTGCTGCCATCCAGCGAGACCTGGACAGGCTGGAGAGCTGGGCAAGGAAGAACCTCATGAGGTTCAACAGGGAAAAGTGTAGGGTCCTGCACCTGAGGAAGAAGAATGTTAGGCACCAATACAGGTTAGGTGTGGACCCGCTGGAGTCAAGTTCTGAAAAGAAAGATCTGGGGGTCCTGGTAGACAGCAAAATGACAATGAGCAAGCAGTGTGCTCTTGTGGCCAGGAAGGCAAATGGAATCCTAGGCTGCGTAGGGAAGAGTGTGGCTAGTACGTCGAGGGAAGTCATTCTGCCCCTCTACTCTGCACTGGTGAGGCCACAACTGGAATACTGCATCCAGTTCTGGGCTCCTCAATTCAAGAGGGATAGGGAACTACCGGAAACAGTCCAGCGAAGGGCAACGAGGATGATTCAAGGATTGGAGCATCTCCCTTATGAAGAAAGGCTGAGAGAGCTGGGACTCTTTAGCCTGGAGAAGAGAAGGCTGAGGGGAGACCTTATCAATGCTTATAAGTATCTGAAGCGTGGGTTGAAGGAGGAGGGAGCCGGATTCTTTTCAGTGGTTGCCAGTGAGAGGACGAGGGGCAACGGGCACAAGCTGGAACATAGGAGGTTCCACTCAAATATGAGAAGAAACTTCTTTACGGTGAGGGTGACAGAGCACTGGAACAGGCTGCCCAGGGAGGTTGTGGAGCCCCCTTCTTTGGAGATTTTCAAGACCTGCCTGGATGCAGTCCTGAGTAACATGCTCTGACATGCTCTGGGCAATCCTGCTTCGGCAGGGGAGTTGGACTAGATGATCTTTATGGTCCCTTCCAACTCTAAAAATTCAGTGAAATTCAGTGAAATCTTTCATGTGAAATACTCCTTGTCTGAAAGTGAATGTGTATTGCCTTCTGGAATTGATTCTGTCTTTTAGTGGGCTCTACAAAGGAAATACCAGCCTTTATACTGTTTAGTAAGCTATTAATATAACAGATATACAAGGACAGAGAATCAACATTTTGAACCATTATTACTCAATGGTTTTTAAAGCCTTTGCTGTGATGAGAATAAATAGAAACTTTCAAATGTTCCTGTGTAGGCTTGTATTCACCAGGTTCCTAAGATCTCTTGCAAAGAGAAGTAATTTTCATTTAAATAATTTATTATCAGAGTCACAGTGAACTCTACATCTGAAATGCAAACTGATTACAGCTTGCCCATGTCCATGCATTCAAAAAGATTGTCAGGATCCAAAAAAAGGTAAGTTTGGCTTAAAAAAAGAGAAAGTAAAGGAAAAATAGGTTTATGTTTCTTTTATTTGCTTATCTTTTTGGAAGTCTATACAATGAACTTTTCACTACTGATATGGTTAACTATGTTTACCTGTCAAAATGCATCTAGTGTTCTGACATTTTAAAGCTCTTTCTATTTCATGGAGTTCAAGATTGACCCATTTCCCATTTTTCTTTCCATTTCCTATTTTATCAATATAGATTCCATATTTTTACTTTTCATTTAATGAAAACCCATGTATTTCAGTAAAAAGATAAGACATTTAGTAAATGACGATTTTAGAAATATGTAAAAAGAAAAGTGAATAACATGAATAACTTGCAAAGTCTTTTTTTTCCTAAAAGTGTTATTTGTTAGGAAAGATATTTTGAGTGAAATAGGTCAGCCAACTTTGTATATAATGCCTGCCAATTATCTGTTTCCTTATATTCTTGTTGGTCTTTGTATCTAAATATATGAATGTATTCTAAAATTTATTTGCTTTGCCGGACAGACTGACTGTAAGATAACTTCCTCAATGGAAGAAGTTACCCTGAAGAAAAGAAGATGTAGCTTCAGAGGTGAGTGGCTTTCTCTGTTCAGACAGAGCTTCCTGAGCTGTGTAATGCCAGCTTCTGAGCAAAGAACAGTTTAGTGCTTGGCGGTCAACCTGCAGTACTGTAAATCCTTCCCAAGGTAAGAAGAAATATTTGTAAAGAACATTGGAGCTCCACATTTCCTTTACCTTGGATAATGGGTGTTCCCTTTAAAGTATTTGTGCTATTCATTGTCTAGTAGGCTTTATCACTGTTTTGCAAAAAGCTGTTTTGTCATGTAGCTCTATGTTCATTATTCTATTTACTTCTGAGAAAAATATTAACTTCAGAAGGTCCCAGTAAGGGATTTATCATCTTGGATCAAATGAGTAAAAACTGGTAATTCAGAAGTTGCTGGCAAGCAAACTGCAGCCCCATGCCAGGTCATGTTCCCACAGGCTTCTCTGATAATCACTAATTGCTCCAAAATAATATATTCAAAACAGAAAAGAGAGCTGATTTCATAGAGTGACATCAATTAGAGGAAGAGATGGCACACTACATCAGCCTGCCCGTCAATACCATGTTTCTTCTGCTTAACAGTCACGTTTATTCTCATTTTAAATAATGGAAATGCTGAAGCTTCTGCCATTTCAGTAAGAAGACTGTTCCTCACCTGAATGCAGTTCACTCTCAAATAATTCCTACAGACATGAATTTTCTTCTGATTTTCATCCTTTCTTGTAGCAGACTAAATAATTGTGTTTTCCTCCTTAACGCCCTTCGATATCTTTAAGCATTTATAATGTGTTCAATTAGTTGTACAATGGCAAGCTATACCAATGCTGGGAGAGTATCTTCTAAATGAAAAAATGGCACTTAGGCATTGATTTTCTGTAAAAGCAGAGCACTTAACTGCACAACTCCCTGCTTTCTCCTGGGCCAGATCCAGAAAAGAATTTAGGCACCTAAGACAACAGTTGGGTAGATACAAATTACCTCAATCCATTCAGCCACTATTTAACCTTTGGAGAGCCTAAATTCGATAAGGAACTCCCTGTTCCATCTTAAAATCCCTAAGCACCTAGACTTGTGCTTCTGTGGATGCTCAGAACAGATGATGCCTATGTAGTCATCTTACTACTTATTTTCCGTCTAAATATGACTGGAACCTCAGCAGTAGGCATTCCTTTGCTTTAATCTACTCTGAGATTTAACCTAAGAGGTTTCTTTGCAGCATGCCAAGAGCACATCTACAGAAACAGGCTGCCTCTTCCTGCAGTCTTCCTTTCTTTAAGTCAAAGGAGAAAATGATGATGCTGTTCACTTTTTCTATCAGATTCTAGAGTTCACCAGCTCACAAATTAAGGTCTAAGTTCAGTTTCTTCCTCAGTCAGAGAGCATAAACACATAGCTTCTGTCTCAAGGGAAAGTGCTTTCACCACTAATCAGGCTACCAGCTACATCGTCAGCAAAGAGAGGAGAAGCCCTTGTACCTTCTGTTGCAGCTGTGCCACCCCATGGAAAGGAGCACCCGGGTCTCCGGCCAAGGAGACACTGCCATGTTGTAGACTGCGGCATTCCAGACGGAGCACCTAGAAATTACCCTGACTAGTTATGTGTAGAAGCCAAGGGAAGCAATATGTGAATTTTGCGGTCCATTATTGGCTTCAGGTACCTAAAACGTATATTTGATATCTGTGTGGTTAGCCTCTGTCCTCAAGTTAGTCTAGCTCCTTACCCATACCTATTTTATTTTTCCTCTGGAAATATCTCAGATTTTAAGAAGGTAATTGTAAGGTTGGGGGAATTTCATATTAGAAACATTTTCTTTTGAAGTTCTTCTTTGGATTTATATTTTAATTTTTTTCTGAACATTTCAGCTAGCATTACACATTGGTTATTTCCTTCTGAGCCTTTGATCATGTTTAGATATCTTTTTTCTAGGGCGTTTCTTACCTTTGTACATCTATCTGGTAGTGAGGTTTAACAGAAATTGAGCAGTATGTACTTTTTTATTTTATCCCTGTATTACACTAAAAATTTATGTTTGAGTTTTTATCCAGTCTTGTCACAAATGTCTGTCTTCATAGATTTTTCCTTTTTCTGACATATATATTTTTGAAACTTTTTCTTGAGACTATTAACTTGTAATTTTAAAATTAAATTGTCATTGTTTTAATAATAGATGTCTTATCTCTCTAGGTCAATATATATACCTTTTTTAGTCATAATAATATTGTTTTTCTCACTCCTTAGAAGAAAAATGCAAATGCAATTTTCTTGTACCTTCCTGGACAGCCTCTTACACTATTCTGATGCATTTACACATATTGAGATCCCTCACTTATGACTTGAATCTCAGAATCCTTTAATGTAAGCCACTTCACGTTGTTTTACATGTAAAACTTCCTGAAGTATTTTTAAAGGGCTTTCTAAAATTTAAATGTAAATATATTATAAATTTAAATATATTACATCTACTGCTTCACTTCCCTCCATTGATTTTGTAATTCTATCAAGAAAATAATCAACTTTGGCAAAAGCTGTTTGCAAGCACATGTTGAGTACGGCTTATAACATCTTATCCCTGTTAAGCTAATATGCATATTGAAAGGAACGTGTTGAATATTTGATGAAAAAGACTGAATTTATGTACTGGGGCTCTGTTGGGTAAAGCAGAATAGTAGCTAACTTACAAGGCTTAATTCTGATTTTAGAATACTGCTTTTATCTCAGTAAAGTGTGTTATTACTTTGTTAGGGCTCATCAAACATATTTTGAATAAAACTGAGTGTCTGGGTTGTTTCCAGAAATCTCAGTTTGGCTATTTATTGTTACTCATGATATATGCTCATTTTCATAAATCAGGAGGCATTTTCCTTTTCCTTATGTGGATAATTTCAGAAGTTAAGCTGAATGCTGGCAAATATCACTTAATGTCAGTTTCCTTAGGAACCTTTATGTACTAGATTCTGGGAAGCAGTTTGTGTTTCACAAGCACTTGGAACGAGCTGAGCATCTGCTGTGAACTTTCAGACTGCAGATAGCGTGTTGTGGATTAAGAATTGCTATTATTGTGAGAATGAGTTGTTGGATGTTTTGTTCTTTATGACAAAAACCCCTGTGGTGACTTCTTGTTACATTATTATTTTTCAGTAGATAAATCTCCATTACAACATAGGCAGAAATTCTGCCTATAATGGGGGAAGAATTAGAGTTATTTATTGGCTCTTTTTTTTTGTACTGAATCCTTTCACTACTTGTTGTTCTACTTTTTGTCTTTTTTCAGCCGTTTTTGTTTCTGCCTAAGAAGCCTGATCCTCTTGCAGCAGGGGTCAATGAAATCTTGCCATTAACCATGAAAGAAATGAAAAACTATCCCCTCAGAAGTCATTACAGCCTATTCTTTTTTTCTCCTGCTGCTTCAGTCTACGGTTTTGGTCTTTCATAACTCTTCTATTTATTGTTTCAGTTTGCAACTGTTCCCTCATGTTTTGGCTCATTGATTTTGCTTCTTTGGTTCTCACAGTAGCTTTACTCCTCATTCTGTTTTCCTTTCTACAAAGAAAATAGGTATTTTGCTGTACAAACAGGTTGTTTGTTGGATTTGATGCAACAGCAATCATCAGCCCTCCATCCAGTAAGGTTAATATCCTGTGAACTCCAGCTTTAGTCTACTGCCATTGCCTCTCATGTCTGCAGCTTATGAAAGGATCACATTTTATTTGCTGGACTTACCGGTGTTTTCTTCTTCTGGTAATTGCCTGACCTGCTATGATTGTTTGTTTGCAGTATTTACTGACTCACAGATCTTTCTGCCTGCTTTATCTCTGCTCATTCTTATCAGCAGAGGCTCATTGACATTTTGTTTGGTCAGTGCCCACACGCAGATCTCTCAGCAAAAGTTCCCATATTCTAATGATGAGCACTTTGATCTCTGTAAGGTTTTCTGGTTTGTATATTGTATAGCATTCAGGAGAAAAAAACCCTCTAAAATTAATGGTATGTTTTATGTGTTAGTGTTCTGTTTTTTACTACATATTTAAACCAGAAAACATTTACCTTATTTTATACCCCATGACAGTCATATGTTTTTGCTACAAAAACAAAACTCAGCTAATTTTACAACATACAAAATTAACAAAATTTGCTTGGAATAACCCCTCCCCCCAACTTTAATTTTGTTTCAGACTATGTTTTTGTTTATCCTTGTACTGCAAAATGCAAAATAAATGCCATTAGTGCCTTTACACACTGTGCTCTGTGCAATTTATGCTGAGCAGCAACAGACTTCAGCAATAAGTGGCCACATAGTGAGATGAACAGTTATATAACCACAGATGGTAATTGGATGCTATTAATGAGAATTTGGGATAACACCATTTTTTATCCCCAGATGTTGTTAGCTTTTTATAATCTCAATTAATGTCATATACACTCTTTTTACAATGTATAATTATTTTCCTAATCTCCAGTTATACTCTGCAGAACCACTGAAACAAGGACCTCTCAGTGTTACCCTGATTTGTCCAAGTGCTTCAGATTATGTAGCACAAGTAAGGATTTTCAGATGGTGCCTCTGCATACAGCTAGGTGAAAAGTTGTGTCACTTCGTAGAGTGCTCTAAGAAGAAACTGTACTTTTCAGAGTCCTAGTTCTTTTACCTTTTTCCTTTCATTGCCCCTGTTCCTGTGAATAAGTGTTTGTACCCCTAGAAAGGGGTGGCTGCTTATATTACACCTGCTCAGATAGTCTGTCTGGCCAGAATCCAGAGCAGGGCAGAAGGAAACATCTGTTCACATTTTATTTTTCCTTGCTATCAGTTTACAGAAGGGAATAATCGGGAAGCTGAGGTTAGGCCCTGCACCAGACCCCTATTTTTAAGGTACTTTCCAGCATGACGACCCTCATTCTCCTCTAACTAGATGAGTTTGGGAACTGATCTGGGATGTCAGCAGCTTAAAAGGACATGACTCCAGCATCTGCTGTGAACAAACAGACACTTCTTAGCAGAAAGTGTAGCAAAGTAAAAAAGACCCTAGTCTTCAAAATATATAGTTTCCCACTGAAAACTGTGGCATTGCCATGTGAGCATGGGCGTGATCTGACCTGATTTCCCAGGTAACTGTGGTTACTGCAAATGAAGCCAGTGGGAGCTGCAGGTGCTCAGCACTTTGGAAAATCAGGTATGAAGTAACGAAGCTGTACTTGCAAAGAATTTTTTTTAAAAGAGTACCAGTTGATCACCATTCAGTTAAACACCTCAAATTGTGCTGTATGTGATCATATTTAAAGGACTTCATACCTATAGCAATCTAATACAGCACTGCAATTGAAAGAAATAATTACAAGAAATTCAAGGCAATTTATTTACTGTGGTTTATTTCTTATTTTCTGCTTAGAGTCACTGAGCTCTATCCAATTGGTTGTTCTTTTATCTTTTACCAAAGGCTGTGTCTATAGCAATTAGTTTTTACAGGAAGACTATTGCTGTAAACCAACGGTGAAAGGCTGGGAATTTTGGATAAAATGCTTTGTATTAGGTCCTTGTGGAAAGTGATGAAATTACCTTCTTGTTAATCCTTTGAAGACTCTGAAAAAGCCTTGTTTTCCCTAGTTTACTATTACATGTGTTTTCTAGCCTGGGACACCTTGTCCAAGTAAGCATCCTCACTTTCCCTATGCTTCAGCAGATTTCATATCAAAAAGGTTGACAAGTTCGGTAGCACTCTACCTCCTTGAGCACTTAAAAAGAAGGGGAAATTAGAATGAAATATTTTAAAATATGACTAGAAGCCTGCTTCTTTGCAGGTGATTTTGTGCAGGCTTCATCCCTGGAGGTTGTCAAGACAAGACTGGATAAAACCCTGAGCAACCTGGTCTGATCACACAGTTGACCCTGCTTTGAGCAAGAGATTCAACTAAAGACCTGCCAAGGTCCATACTGACCTGAATTATTTTGTGTGCTTTTAAAAATTCTTGTGCATCTGGAATAACAGCAGGATTTGGTGGGAACTGCTTCTCTTGCTGTGCTCTTCCCAGCTAGGGAGGGATGCCTTTGGAAGCTTCTGCTTTTCAAGAGGCAAGATTCCCTTGGTTTTGAACTTATTAAAGGCCGGCAGCCAGGCAAGATGCCAGGCAAGATGCAAGACCTAAACTATGGGAAGTTACATAAGACTTTCAGCATTATTAATAAACTAAAAATAAACTTGCCTTATATTTCAACTGTCGGTAAGATACATCAATGATCCATGTTAACACTGTATTTATTTTTCAATAGAACTGTCTCATTACCTCTGAATATATGTATTATTTCTCTCTGTTATTTTGTATCAGAACTACCTGCGAAGTGTGTAGTTCAGTTAATGGAGGAGAGGGATTGCAGAAAAAAATACAGGAGTACTACATTACATTTTTTTAAAAGACTAAACACTTTCTTAACTAAGACTCTCTGAAGCAAAATGTCTGAATGCTTCTCTAAATGAAAAGGTACCATAAAGAAAAAAAAAATGAAGTGTGAATTTAAAGCTCATAAGCTACTCCATATTAACTCCTTTTGCGGATTCTCTTCGCTAGCATAAAGTGTGAAGTAATTTACTCCACTTCCAAAAAGCCTCCGTTAAGTTCACACCCTAGCTTTTGACATGGAGGAGTTTATCTCACATTCACTGTGCATTGAGTGCCTACATGAGTAACTAGTGCATTGCAAATTCACGAACTCTGATCAACGTTGCTGTAGGAAAAAAAAAAACAAACACCTTGTGTGCAATTTGGAGTATTCAGACATCTTTTGGAAAGAAAACCTACGTGATCAGGATCAAGGTAAAAGGATGACCAGAGTCACCTTAAACACATTCCAGTGGTTGTTCCTGAGCCATGCAGCAAGTCTTCCTGAGATTTAGCGTTGCTCCTGCTCTGGGTTGGCAGTGAACCTGAAACACCTTGTATGGAGAAACAACAGAAAAATGGGAAATACTACTCTGAGCATCCAACCCTAGTCCTCCACTGCTTCTAGCACATGCTTTTCTTCCATCCTATGTCTCTCTTAAACAAAGCATTCTGGTATTACAAGTTTCCTCTTCGTGCCCTGCCATAGAAGATGTGGCAAATTCTGATTCCCAGATCCTACGCTACGTTGGGCAGAGTGAAACCTGACCACTGTGGCAGCCTCTGCCTCGCCAAGAGCCACAGAAAGAGCCCAGAACTCCTGCCCTGCGTGGGAAACCTCTCTAATGTTTGTCACTCTCCCATGTAACTTTTGGAGCTTCTTAATAAGAGAAACAAAAGTAGAGATAACAATGATGGCAATTGCAGGGTTCAGACATCAATAAGCATATTTTCTGCATGTTCATACTCACCCAACAGCAAAGGTCAATGAGGGCAGATTTAGGCTTCAGGCTATCCCATTCTAAATATATACAAAGCCCTCCCAAAATTATTAAAACTGGCCATAGATGAGACAGTATTCAATCAGTTCAGATAGTGTTCCCTAAACTGTTCAGCAAAATTCAGCAGGTTTATAGCATCAGTTCAGTTTGAAAAACTTCCCCAAACCTTTTGTGCTTAATCAGGCTTTTTGATCTAAAAGCTGAGCAGGAATTCTCACTATGGCTTTTTTTCTAACAAAATTTTCAGCACTTTCTGTCTCTCACTAAGCCAAAAATACTGAGGGAACAGTCTTTTTTGTGGCATTTTGGCACTTGTAATCCAGACTGGAACCACGGTGTGTAGAAAGCTTAAAAACTCCAAGGAAAAGCTAGCTATACTTTACAAATCTCTAAAAAAAGTTATTTTTCAGGTAAAATGATAATTGTCTTCATAAAGCAATGTATCCATTCCAATTTCAAAAGCATATGATGGCTCGGCTAGAAGAAAACAGATAAGATATAACATTTCAAAATGTATTATCAAAAATCTTGTATTCTTGATAATTTAATGTTTGGAAGACACTTTTGCAATTTATGTCTATGATCAGAATGTGTGAATAAAAATGATCTTTTTAATGAGCTTACAGGCTAAAAATTCAGTCTGCTTCAAGTCAACAAAGTACTTTAATACAACTAACTCCAATTGTAAAACACCAAGAACAGGGTATCCAAAAATAATTAGAATTGCTGAAAAATCAGGAAAACATCAGGAAATCACAAGAATCACAAGATAAAGTGAGTTCTCTATATATGAATTCAGATTTTTGAAAATTCTTCTTTAAAGGCTAAAGAGTTTCTCTTCAAATGAAAACTGGAACTCTCACATAATGATACAACTCCAGGACTGAGAGCTTTCAAAAACATGGCTGTTACCCATAGTGAAATAAGAAGAGAAAAAACATTGCTTATCCTTAATAGCCAGGTAAATGCATACCTAAGACTTTACAGGATGGAGACCTACATCAGACCAACTAGGGTTTTATCTGTACTGCACCAGTGAAGGAGTGGAGGTATCAAATTAATTGTGAGTGGTGGTAGGTCTGGAACTGGAAACTGTCTGTCCAAGCTCATATGAAGCTGAGGCACATCATTTATTAGCTGAGGTGTAACAGATTGTGGGACTCCAGCTGCAACAGCACTGTATTTGGGGAGCTTTCTAATCCATTATCATGACACCTCTGTGTACCGCATCTATTATGTCATGTATACATGTTCTGTATGACTCAAATATAGATTTTTCCCCAACGCTGGACACCTTCCCCAACATTGGACACTTTTAAGATTTGGCTGGATGGGGCGCTGGGCCATCTTGTCTCAATCGTGCTTTTGCTAAGGAAGCTTGGACCATATTATCCTTAAGGTCCCTTCCAACCTGGTATTCTATGATGGTCAAATATCAAGTGAAGTGCCTGAAATGTTTTAGGGTTGTTTATTTCTGAAACATTTTTACTTTGAATATATTTTTGCTGTTTCCTTTAGCAGAGAGATATTCCTGCAATACAAAATCATAGGAGGGACAGGGAGGTTCTAGGTCTGAGAAGCCCCATAAAGGAAGACATGAAAATAAGAATGGAAGTAGGATGCTTCAGGAAGTGTTCAGGCAGATAAGTAAGGAAGGTACTGTAAGTACATAAATGGAGATAAAGGTACTGAGACCTGAGTGCCAATATAGGTTTTAAAGTCCAGAACTCAGAAGAGGGGAAATTTGAAAAACTGTCTATTTGATTTTGTTCACGTCTTTGTGAAAAAATCAATTAATACATAATGAAAGTTGTGACACATCAGAAATACTGAGTTAACTATAACAACAATATAAATAGCCATCAAGAGGCTTACTGTTGAATACTTTGGTTAAGGTTGCTGTTATTATTTGTGCTTACTTAGATTACAACTCTACCAAAAAATTCATCATTTAAGTGTGAAGACGAGACATTCAGTCAACAGATGGAGAGGATAGAAGCAAACAGCAAAAGTTGGTCAGTTTGATAGGCAGCAGTCTTAAGGCATGGGCTACTTAACCTTTGTCAACATTTTGTAGGTGTCGCTGAGGAAAATTTTGAAGGTGATTAACCAGTGATTTTTGCAGGTATTTATGGGTGGGTTACGGTGCAAGTGAAAACAGGATGTTTGACTGTGCCAGGTGGAAGGATTCGGTGAGGGGGATGACTGCATATACGGTAGGAAAGGGAGATGTGTGCACCATGCAACTCGAGAGGAGAGTGGCAAACAGGTTTTCACTGTCACTTCTGAAGACTTACAACCCCTGGCCAATGCGGCCAGTGTGTCTCAAATGTACAACAGCACTAGGCATACTTCTCAGGTTAGCCCATGTGATTGGTACTCAGGCTGAACACCCCGTTAACCCCATTTGCAGCATCTTGTTGATAACCAGCAGTTGCATTGCAGCATCATCACTAATTTTGCAGCCACCCAGGGTTACCTCTAGGAATCTTTTTGTTTGTTTGGTTGGTTGGTTCACTGTTTTTCCCCCACTGTGAGCTGCATTTGCAGGAAAGCTACTCTGTCCTTGTGGGAGTCTAGGAAGCCAGAGAGGTTTTCACATGGATCACTAGAGCAGGTGGGTTAATTTCTGCCCAGATTCAGGTGGGTTGCAATTTTTACCATTAGCAGGGTCAATACATCATTAAAACTTTTGTGTGTGGACTATAACAAGGCTTGGGCTAAAACCAAGAGGAGGGCCTGACTTAATTGAGAAGTACCCTTCGAGGCAAAAGGGATTTTCTCTTTTCTTATGCTCCCCTGCTGGTTTGTAGCCCTTTTACATATTTCCCTCTTCTTTCAAGCTAAATCTTTTCCTTCTTGATAACTCTTTCCTGGTATCTCCTTCACAGGAAGCCACCGGGTCTTTCCATTCCCCCCAGCAAGGTACCAGCCTCAAGTTTCCTACTGACACCTCTGCTGACAGTGTCCCCTCACTGTCCCCTTATGCCACCTGGAAGTTTACCTCTCTCCGTAACCTACATTCCCATGGACTTTCACCCTGCAGGGCAGCTTGGGAGCCTGTGAGCACCAGCTAGTGTTGTTTGGACAGTCTGGGAGGATGTCAAGTGCGAAGAATGTTAAGTGCAGCGTAACGACTCTGCACACAAGGTATGGACACATAGCTCTCCAAAAAAGAGGGTTCCCAGCACATTTTTGTAAATTTACCCTCAACATTAAAAAATAAAATAAAATTGAAAGAGTAAAAGTAATTTTAAATGAAGGGAACTTAATTAGCCATATTGTTTGAATCCAAACCTATTGAACCTCTTATGAAAACAGAAAATACTTTAAACTGAAAGCTCCCTTTATCTGTGATGTTAATAGGGACACATTGTACACTTCAGGTTTTTTCCATTCATTTGCTCCTAGATAAGCAGTATGCTATTACTCTCTAGTGGTGCTGTCTTCAGGGACTATTTCTGTCCGGCACTTGGGAGAATGCATTATGAGATGTCAGCATGTGTGAGCAGAGATAGTATGGCTTGTCATGTACAGATAGGCCATATTCTGCTATAAAATGATGGCTTTGTCTTTTATCACTGTCACAGTCTTACTTAACAAGCTGTGACTCTGTGGTTCATCACAAAGAAAACTGTCATCCCTAGATACGTGCTTTGAATGTCCTTTTATCTTCCGTGCAGGTAGGATCTGCCATGTGACATCAAGCAGAACTGTAACTCCAGATGGACTCTGCTAGTGCAGCAGTATATTAACAAAGGGGTTTACTGGCACAAATCCAGGCTTTGCACCTTAGATTAGATTACAGAGATGAGGAAAACATATGTAAGCTTTTAAACGAAGCAAGACCTAGTAATATGTCATAAATATAATTAGAAAAGGAAACGTTAGTAATCCATTGTGTTTAAGTGATAATTTATTTATCATGGTGTTATTCCGAGCAACAGATAAATCAATTAGACTCGCTTTTGAAAGCAAATAAATAGTGTTGGTTCAATGGAGTGATGACAGACGAAATGTTTTGAGGAACTCAAAAGTTCCGTAGTTGGATTTCTCCACATAATTATGTTTAGGGCAAAACGTGGAGAATCACTGGCCTTCACTAAAGACTGTGATGCTGCTAGCAATTTTTCTGGATCTTAGTGCTTCTATTCATAAGGTCACTGAACAAAGAAACAGTGTCTGTTGCTAGGATCAGAGACAGACACCTAAGGAGAAAAGCCTTCAGCATTTCCAGAGGGTACATATATTAAATAGTTATACAGGGTGCTTAGTGAGTGCTTTGCACCAGAGCCTGCAGGTCAGAATTTTTCTTGCAGAGGAATGTGGACATATTCTGCTCGCTTCAGCATTTCGTACAGCCATGGGACATATTATGCTGCCAGAGTTGTGATTCTGCAGATCAGATTAAACTACTTTGTGGACATTAAAGTATGAATATTTCATGTGAGCTTTTACAGGGCTGAATTTAAACTAAGGTGCTGGAGTACTTCTCCACATTCCTCTTTCCTGGGATTTAGTATTTTTAAACTAGTGTTCCCTTGCCTAAAGTTGTTCTTCCATGGGACTGCTTTTCAATTGTATAAGTGGGAAAATCAGAAATATTAACCCTCATGAGGTGCAGGCTTCCAGTCCTGGTGCAGTAAAAGAAAGAAGAAGAAGAAAGAGACATCTGTCAGTCAACAAAAGTGTCTTCTGAGCGTGTAATATTACAAGGAGTGGAAACAGAGTAGTTTGTCCATTGATGGAAAAGTGCAGCATTCAGATCTAATAGTGCTGCCAGGATTTGAGGGATGCCAAGGAAACCTGTGTGGACGTGTTACCAGTAAAAGTGCCTGCCTGGCTGGTGCTTAAAAATAGAAAAGAGGGTGTTGAGTACATAGAAACTGATGTTGAGGAATTTCTGACCTCTTTATTTTAAAAAAGTGTCAGTTCCCTCTGCCTGATTCTGAGTGTTCTCACCCCCACCAGTGCTCAAAGATTTGAAACAAAATATAACTCCCTGGATATGAGGTTACAGATAGTCTCTACTTGGATAATGTTCCACAGAGTGTGAATGCATGCTTCCCACTGGTGACTACTACTAGCTATGCTGAAGATTGGTATCACTACACACAAATATGGACCACACAGATTATTTGAGATCCTTACCTGGTAGGTAGGGAAATTAAACCACTGGTTTTGCTTCACTTTAAAATCAGTGCTCAGGTGAGTGTGAATGGGCAGTGAATCCATCTTTCCTGTCCCTGGTATGCTGTCAGTGGGGTACCCAGCTCCAAGGGTCCCACTCAACTTGCTTTGTGCTTAAGTCCCACTGTAACTTCTGGATGACTTTGCCTCTCCCTGTCCCAAAAGCCTGTGTTACCTATGTGCGCTAAGGGTTAGACTCTGAGACTAAGCCCACATTTACCTCTAGGCAAAACACATATATGCTACGATTAGGCAGCGTTAAAAAAAAAAAAAAAAAAAAGTTCTTTTTTCACTTGCCATGTGGCAAGATTAATTTATCATGGCAGCTCCATCCCCTTGGGCCTTTCTACTTACTAAAGGCCCTAGCCTTGGACTTACCTCTTATTAAAAATGTTTGGTTTTCATCCTGCATGTAATCTGTCTCCCATGGAGATTAAAATAATGAAAGTATACAGTGGTGAAAGTCCCATTGCAGTGACCAAAGGCTGAAAACTTCTGTGTCTTCCTGACAAAAGGCTCAGATAATGCCAACTGAAGATTATGTTCTCATCTTTTACAGCTGGACTGCTATGGGAGCTGCACAATTTATGGCGTGGATGAGTTGTGTAGCCAACGCTTTTTGATGTGAAAGTCTGCTCCTGTGTAAGTTTGGGCCACTCGTGAATTTTGCAACACTGATATTAGACACTGATGTTCCCTTTGCGCTGCATACAAAGAAGGAGCATCCACAGAAGCCAGCATAGTGAGGAGGAACCGATTTGAGGTAGTTCATGGAAAGCAGAGGTAAGACTTAACTCTTTTCCAGAGGCTTAGTGGACTTATGCTATCTTAACCCCAAGTTTTCTCCTAGAAGGAGGCATTCAGCCCTTTACCCAAACACCATCAAATTTTTTCAAAACCAGCTGGTTGTACTGCAGCCCATTTCTGTAACAACTTAGTGAGAGCCTAATGACTGGGGTGCTTGTCATGTGTACTAATCATTATGCTTCCCTTTTCTGTCCCAGAGAAAATTGCATTTCTATGTGTAGACAAGTATGCAATGGGAAAATGTTAGCGCTGCTGAAATAAATCCTGTCTGTGTGTGTGTATGCATCCACTGGAAATCTCTGGAACCCAAAATGGTATGCAACATATCAGTTACAATTTTTCTGCTTTCCTTTTTGTATGTTGCGGTAAATTAGCGTACATAATGGCTTTTGGTTATGAAAGCAGGCAGACGAATGTTGATTTGGAGGTATCATTAATTATGACACTGACATGATGAAGACCTGTCTTCAGGTCTTCAGTATAAGAATACTTCCTGAAAGGGATGGTGCTATGATGTCATTTACTATACCCCACTTTGTCTTTCAATTTGTATTACAGATGTTTTATTCTGTCTCTATGAAATCAAATGATACACTGCTTTTTCTCTAGAAAACAAACTGTTATACCTCGATGTGCCAATTTTTCACTTCAACACATTATGTAATAGTTCAAATGAGAGCACTAAACAAATAACACAAAAACAGCTGGTGGGAAACTTTACTCAACATTAGGCACTTTCAAGCCTGAACAGTGTAATGTGCATGGGTTAATGCATCATATGTCTTTACTAATTTAAGCTTGATTGTGCAAAAAGGGCTGTGTAGGGACACTGGTGGACAGCTTCCGTTATAGAGTCATGCTGAAGTTAAAGGTCTGCCTACATTTGCTGCATAATGGAACTAGGGCTATTTTTACTTCCCATTTTGTGTTGTTTAAAAAGTAATGCTAAAAACATAGAGGTGGAAAACTGGTTTATATTCACAAAATGTCTGTGCATAGAAGCATTGGAGAAGACTATTATTCTGAATTTAGATACTAGCATCAGCTTTTGAGTTTTTGGACTTTCAGAGTTTGAATGGACAAGTATCAAGAGATTTGGAGTTGTAATTAGAATTTTTTTTTCTGCATTGTGCCCTTTTTGAGCCCATTTATGTCTCTGATAATGCTGTCTTTATGATACTTTCACAATTTAAAGGTTACTGAATAGGGAGTTGCTGACAATTTTGGCAAAGCTCACTAGAAATATTGTTTAAATGGTCAAGAAAACCCCTTGATGTTGATTCTTGTTTATGTTCACTTCATGTAGCATATAACAGAATACCAGCAGAACTAGATTTAAACATAAATACAATAATGTGTAAACTATGGCTTAGAAAGAAAAAGATCTATTTTATGCAGAGGGTGAAGCCTTGAATTTAATGATATATAACAAATGTAATTAAGAGTACTAGTCAGGTATAACTTTTATAAAATGATACATATTTACTTGGGACGAGAAAGGCCATTTCAGGAAAATGAAGTAATCTGAGTCATTTACTTTCTCCAAATGCCTGCAAGGTAATTATTGACTTTTTTCAAATTATCCATTTAATCTTTACAGCATCATCCATACTTTCATCTGCCCATAGAGCCAGCTGAGTCCCTGCCCTCATCTGTAACAGGTCCTGTACATGGGACATGGGGCAGACCTGCAGAGGTGTTGTGACGTAATTGGTTCCCCCAGTTGCTACCAGTTTCTGTGGGCAGTTGTCTGGCAAAAATGCACCCCATGGCATACTGGATGCTTTTTGAAGCTTCATGCTGTTTTTCAGCTAAATTCTTAGCTACTCTTCATACGCTGGAAAGGCACTAGAGTGCACTGGGCACCTCTATTCTTCACTTGATGTATTTTCTCAGACTGTAACCTCCCTGAGAGAGACTCTGTCTTTTTCTGTGTCTTTATTCATTCCCTAGGGCAGTAAAACCCCCACAACTCAGCTGGGATCTGTAGGCACAAGTACATAAGTAAATAAAAAGCTGCCATATACAAATGCTGAACACCAAATAATGACATTCTCAGGGTACAGATCCATTTAGTTGAGTGAATATTAATGATTAAATCTCATTTATAATTTATCTGTTTACTGCCATTTTTGTTTTTATCTATTATATAAATATCTATTTTAAAAAATCTTTCTTATTAAACAGAACATAATTTGGGGTCAGTACAAATATAAACTGTGTTACACAGGCCTTACAACCAACAGATAAAAGTAAGCAGTAAAATTATGGCTTCAAACATAACTTTTTGTTACAGAACAGCAGTGACAACCCATTTCAGGTAAAGGTAAGGAGTAACATTCTGGCTTCCAAAAATAACTTTTTGTTACAGCACGACAGTGAAAAACCATTTCATAGTGCTGACCACTCCTTCTGGTTGTTCTAGTCTTTAGCAGGCTGTCCATTATCTGAATAATAGATAAGACACTTGCTTCCCAACCTAGAGCATCTGCTGCAGAGTGATCTCTGAGCCATGTTCCCCCATTCATCCAAGCACAGGGAGACCCACTAGCAATGGGACAAAGCACAGAGCTAGCTCAGAAGAGCCAGGGTTATTTTCCAGGCTCTGAGCTCTGCATCCAGCTCACGCTGCCCCAGCCTGCATGGCTACCTCCGCACTCGCTGGGTACTTTGCCTGCATCCAAGACATCCTCCTCCCCCCACTACGGATGGTGGAGAATTGACTGGCTTATTTATTTGGTTCCCAGAAAGTTGTTTCATAGCATTCAAGAAGGCTCAGCAAAATTTATGGCTTTTGTACAATATGTGGGAGAGATTAACCTGCTTTGCACATAACGAGAACAAATTTCTGAGGCATGATTTCGGTGTGTTTTGTTTTCCATTTTTATTAATCTACTGAGAGGCATTGGTTTATTTACTGGAACTCTACTTTCTGTAATCATAAGAATTTATTCTACTAAAGAAAACGACTTTATTCAACCTCCAAATGTGCATATTTTTAGCAAGGCAACGTATACAATTTTTGGTGTTTTCCGTTCCTGAACATGAAATTCCTTGTAAAGACCACGTGTTATGCCTTTCCCTCTGTTTTTCACATGATTTTCAAACGAGCTTAGCTGCCCTGGGAAATAGGTCAAGGCTGTGCTCAATGCTGTGCTACTGCTCAGGTGTTAGTCATTGCAGGGAGAAGAAAAGCTGATCTACAGAGCCAGCCTGTTTAAATGGGAGGTGAAGGACATGGGCTTTATCAGCTGCAACCCCAGTGTCAAAGTATTTCTGCCTGTGTCCCAGGCAGAGAAGACTTAGGGACAAGGCAACCTCCAGAGATAACGTGGGCCAAGGTTTCCATTTTGTCATTTAAGTAAGTAATCAATAAATAGGTCACTCATCCTACAT
This sequence comes from Numenius arquata, assembly GCF_964106895.1. Classification (NCBI taxonomy): domain Eukaryota; kingdom Metazoa; phylum Chordata; class Aves; order Charadriiformes; family Scolopacidae; genus Numenius; species Numenius arquata. Next base: position 19,980,842 of record NC_133578.1, read on the forward strand.
AGCTAGATATATAGATATACTCCTGTTATACTGCAGATCTTCTCCTGTAAGCCTCTAAGGTAAAAATTCAGTTTGTGGCAATTAATTTCTTAGTGAAGTTTCTATGGAATATTTTAAGAAGTTACACTTTTGTTTTCCCACTTTTCCTTCCCATTTGTTATTTAAGCTACTGAACATAGCAGATTTTTATACAACTGTGTTCCTTGCTTGGTCTGAAATGCTTTAGTATTTCTACAAATGGCAAAACTGCATTATTTTTCTCTTTTGAGGCATTCCAACATAACCAAAGTAAAAGGAAGTGAAATAAAACAGCAATAATTTAAATTGTCATTGGAATCACATGTATTGGTAATAAGGGTGAACAAAAATTTTAAAAATCTTTTAAGTGTTTCAGTTTCAAAATAACGAAGCCGTTGCTCTTGGTTTGGATAGACAGAATTTTTATTTTTACTTCTGTAGTTGCAATTTTGTTATTCTGCTTTAAGGAAAGGCTGGGGTGGTCCTGGAGAGCAGGTGCTACAGGGCCAGGAGCAGTGTGGGGGAGGTGCAGAGTCCCAGGTGGTGGAGAGGAAGCCAACCTTCCTTCCCTAGAAAGGCCTCCTGGAGCCATGGCAAAGCTTGTTTAGATCCCAGCAGTCGCTGAAACTGGATGATACACAGTTAAGAGGTGAGGACAGTCTGTGAGGGAGTGAGAGATAGGTGCTTGTCATTCTGTGATTGCTCAGTATTTGCTTTCCCTAATGATTAAGCAATCCTCCTGGAAACTATGCTAAGGCACATTCCGTGTGAGGAATAAGGTGATTGGTGACAGCAAACATGGCTTTGCTAAACACAAATCATGTCGACAAATTTGGTGACCTTCTACAAAGGGGTTACAGCTTTGGTGGTTAAGGCAAGAGCAGCTGACATCTACCTGGACTTGTGCAAAGCATTTGACACTGTCCGCATGACATCCTTGTCTCTAAATTGGAAAGGCATGGATTTGATGGATGGACCACTCGGTGGTTAAGGAATTGGCTGGCTGGATGCATCTGAAGGGCTGCAGTCAGTGGCTTGATGTCTAAGCGGAGACCAGCAATGAGTGGTGTTCCTCAGGGTTGGTACTGAGACCAGCATTGTTTAAGATCTTTGTCGGTGACATGGACAGTGGGATTGAGTGCACCCTCAGCAAGTTTGCTGACAACACCAAACTCTGTGGAGCAGTCGACCTGCTGGAAGGAAGGGATGCCATCCAGGAGGACCTGGAGAGGATTGAGAGGTGGGCCTGTGTGAACCTTGTGAAGTACAATAAGGCCAAGTGTGAGGTCCTGCATGCGGGTCAGGGCAATCCCAAGCACAAATACAGGCTGGGCCCTGAGGAGAAGGATTTGGGAAGCATTGGTTGATGAGAAGCTCAACACGAGCCAACAATGTGCACTCGCAGCCCAGAAAACCAACTGCATCCTGGGCCGCATCAAAAGAAGCGTGGCCAGCAGGTTGAGGGAGGCAATTTTCCTCCTCTACTCTGTTCTTGTGAGACCCCACCTGGAGTACTGTGTCCAGTTCTGGATCCCCCAACATAAGAAGGACATGGACCTGTTGGAGCAAGTCCAGAGGAGGGCCACAAAGATGATCAGAGGGCTGGAGCATCTCTCCTATGAGGACAGGCTGAGAGAGTAGTTTGGGTTGTTCAGCCTGGAGAAGAGAAGGCTCTAGGGAGACCTTATAGCGTCCTTCCAGTACCTGAAGGGGGCCTACAAGAGAGATGGGGAGGGACTCTTTATCAGGAAGTGGAACGATAGGACGAGGGGTAACACTTTAAACTGAAGGAGGGGAGACTTAGATTAGATATTAGGTAGAAATTCTTTACTGTGAGGGCAGTGAAGCACTGGAACAGGTTGCCCAGGGAAGTTGTGGATGCCCCCCCCCCCCCCCCCCCCCCCCGGAAGTGTTCAAGGCCAGGCTGGATGGGGCTTTGAGCAACCTGGTCTAGTGGGAGGTGTCCCTGCCCATGGCAGGGGGGTTGGAACTAGATGATCTTTAAGGTCCCTTCCAACTCTAACCATTCTATGATTTTGTGAACTTAATAACAAATACTCTATATGAACTGGAAAAAGTTTGTCAAGGTTTTCTGCAGCTTCTGTAAGTTTAGAGTGCATAAAGAGTACTTCAAAGACTGAGTGTGAACTTGATGATGCTATTTTAACTTCAGATCGTTGTTTTAGCAGAGTTCTGTGGGTTTATAGAGTGAGAAGAAAATTGGCTCAGGGAAGCCAAAGAAAATAGGAAAGAAAGTAGGGAAGGAAAAACAAAAATTACAGATGGATGATACTATAAATGGATGAAACTGTAAATAATGAAGAACACAATTGTCAGCTATTTATAGACTAAGATCAGTTAAAATCAATAGAAGACAATGACACTTCAATACAGACAAATATAGAACAAGGAGGTTTTTTTACAGAGACATACACTTGGCAGTGCTTGTTTGGGAAATGGTGGGGAAAAAATAATAGAAGGGATAAATAAGCTGGGACAGATACAGAGCTGGTACAGTTCTTCCTGGTTATTCAGCTTCCCTGCCAAGTAAACACACTTCAAAAACAACATGTTCGGACCTAGCTACCTACTGCAAGCCACCAAGTGTCTATTAAAGGAAGGACTAATTAAGAAATAACACTGTGTGGGGAGGGGGGGGGGGGGGGGGGGGGGGAAGGCAGTTGAAATTATTTGATCTGGAACTTTTATTTCTGCTTGGATGTTCTGATGGAGAAGGACTGCCCTGCAGTGTGAACTGTTTACACTTGCCTAAACCTAGCCAGACCTCAGCTTCAGATTTTAGGTCCCTGGCTTTGGTGGGGAAATAAAGCTGAAAATCTGGTTTACTGAGCTTGATGTGGAGGAGGGTACCCTTCCACAGGCTGGCAAGGGGAAATACCCTGATAGTGTAGGCTATCAGAGGTGCATGGAAGAGGCAAGAAACAAAGTGTCACCTGTAACACCTCCTACACCTGACAGTCACAATGACATGGCTTTCCTTAGAAAGTCTTGACATGTTAGGGGTAACAAGAGATTTACTGTGTCTTTTCAGTTTTGCATCTTACCATCTTCCTGCTTAAAAAGCACGATACAAACCTTCATCTACCTATCCCTTTGCTCCAGCCCTAGCAATAAGGGCTGATGAATGCTGCCATTCTCATGCAACAAGGTTTTACACTTACTACAAAAGTGAGAAAGATCCCAGAAGATCATGGTTACTGGAGGGAAGGCCAGTATCCAAAAGAAGGGTACAGGGGTGAAATGAAAGAGCAATAAGTAATGCATTTAGGAGAAAGAAACAGTGCCCACTGCGTCTAGAACAACTTCCTGCTGTTGCAGCAGCTGACCTCAGCAGGAGGGGAGCTGCTTTCCATCCCCAAGTCCAAACCACAGAGCAGGAGACTCTTTCCCCCTCCTCCCCATCAACACACTACAACAGGACACAGAAAACCCCAGCATTTTGCTAGGCCACATTTTTAGGAGATGACTGAGTGGTTCTTGTGTCTTCATTTTAAAGGTATATTTCACCTATGTTTACATTTGTGGACAGGAATGTCAATGGTCTCTTGTCTCTATCTCGTCTGCCCTAATGATTTAGTTGAGTTCTGGCAATGAATAGTGCTTTGTTGCTGTCCTGTTATCTCTGCTTTGTAGTCAGCTCCAGCTATTTCATAACTGGAATGACTGGGTTTGGGGAAATGGAGCCCATGAGTTGTGCAGGGCTCTGCTCCCTTGGACTCTACTTCTTGAAGGAAAGAGGGACTTCAGCCATTCACTGGAGACATTATTATTATAATTATGGCTCTTGGAAGACTTCAAACATTAAAGATGTGTTACTGTCAATATACTAAGGTAATTTTTAAAAACTCCAACTTTGCAAGAGTCAGATACTCATTACCATTGACTGAATAGCACTGTTGAATCCAATTCCTCAAGAACTGCTGAGTATCTTCTAAACTGCTACTGAAATTACTTACTGCAAAAGTATGAAACAATCTCTGTTGTTGCCTTGTGGATTTGAGAAGCAAATCCTGATAGGAAACATTAACTGTAAATGATCATAAGTATGTGTCAGACTTCCTTCTTACAGGAGACAGTAAATCTGGCCAAATGGCTAGGTCATGTCTTTATAATACCAAGCTCAAAGGACTGAGCACTGTAAGGAATCCCCATGGTATATGCTTGAGTATAAGTGTATACCAACATGTATCAAGGGTGTGTGGCAAGTGAGTACCTCTAAAGAGAAACCTGTTTGTACAGGTAAAAACATATAGCATGAGAGCACCTGGAACAGGACTCACAAGGATCAGTTAGATCACGCAATCTCCCTTAAGAACCCCAAAGGACTAGAGAAGGAATTCGGATTCAGTAGTCTGTCCTTGTGGTTTCCCTGGTGATATCCCCTGAAGTACTGGTTTCATGTGACCCCTATGCCAAAAGTAATGTATCGGGATGTGACAGAACTCATCTCTGGACAGTCCTCAGGACAAGCTTGTTGAGAGAAGAGGGTGACAGACCCTCTTGCAACCAACAGCCCAAGCAAACAGTAATAGATGACTTAGAAGAAGAAAAAGCAGCTAGCGAAAGAGTGACACCAGGCCCAGAGGCTGTCTAGTCCAGCAGCTAAGCCTAGTAGCTAAAATTACATCACAGAATTGGTTAAGTGAGAGTAATCTGCTACCAACAAATAGTAAAAAGAAAACTTGTTTCAGCTAACTGCCATTTCTGCCAGTCTTCCTTGTCCATTAGCAGCATAAACAGTGCACAGACTGATAGGAGCCATCATAAACATATATTCCCTCCCACTGGGAGGTTTAATAAATATTGGTACTCCTAAAAATGGCTATAATGTTTATTGATTTAAGCCTCTGAGATTCTACTAAGGAATAATCTGTGGGTTTCATACTGTAAATCATATGGGTGCCTATATAGAGTTTTAAAATGCAAAGTCACTACTGTAAATCTAGATGCATTTTTTGTATGTGTATCTATTTGGGGTAAAGACTGATGCTTGTAGGTAGGATTATGTCGTTTTTGTGTAGTTCTTTTGTGGGGTGAAACTTTTGTTCACTTTTATGTTTAATTTCACCCAACTTTGTTTCTAATCCATTATCTGCATTTAAAAATAATTAAGGAGTCCCAGGTTTGAAATTTAAGGTTATCTTTGTAACTTGACCTTTAGCTACTCAAAGTGGTAGTGTTGGTGGCTGGTTTTTTGGCTTGAGTTTTGAGAATAAGACTAGAAATGCGATTTTTTTGTCAGACTTAAACTACTCTCTGAGGACTAAGATCCCCACGGAAAGCCAGGAGAAACTCCTAAATTCTGTATTCCAACTGGTATTTGGATAGTATACACTGAGTAACACACAGAGCCAATGGTGGAACTAAAAGAAATGGTAAATAGCGATGAGCTGATTGAAGTACTTCCTACTGTAAAAACAGCTGTAAAAACAGCAATCACCCAGTTAAAGAATATCACAAGAAGCCTCAATTAAGGTTATACTGGCAACCATGGGTTTACCAATCTCTCCTTTGGGGAACTAAGTCTTGATATGTTTCAGTCTCAGTATTCTTTACACGTAGTGTTTGAATAAATTAGTATCTGTGTAGTTATAAATCCACCTGTAGTTTATATGTAAATCTATGGCAAGGTAAATATATAGTAGAAACATAAATATTATTACAATAAAACTGTTGGGGTTTTTTAGTATTTAAAAGGCTGACACTTGAAAAATCAAGTAGTTACAGTTCCCACAGCTGCCAGGGAAAACTCAGGTCCAGTCTGAACAAATGAGCTATACTGCTGTGTCACCCGATGCAGTGGCACATGCTGGGTAGCCGATGAGAGGAGTGGTGGAGACTTCAGCCCTCTTAGCTCTTCACTCTCATGCCTCAGCAAATCCATATGAGGTAATCTTAGGCCTTTCCTGTTGTTTGTATGATCTGCTTTTATCTTCAGCTACATCCAGGCAGCCCTTGCTAAAATCCATAATAGCTCGGCAGATCTGTCTGAGAGCAGACTGTATGGGTTAAGAGCCCTAATTAGTCACCCAAAGTTGCATTCTGTTTGTTACTCTACAAAAATGAAATCGATGGGAGGCATATGTAGCCTCAAAATAGGAATGACATCAGTTTTTTAGAATGAAGTAATGGTAATCCTAAAGGAAGGGAAAATAGAAGTTACAACAGATTGGTAATTTAGGGATTTTTGTGCAGAATGGGAGAAATCCCTCCAAGAGCTGTGTCTGTGTGTGGCAGCTCTTACCCAGGAGCTGGTGGGGTCTGTCCCCACCAGAACTTTATAAACCCCTCTCAAATCCTTCTGTACTTTTCTGTCTTACCAGTGTCATGCGGTGGCAAACAGCAATGCTGTTCACCTCTGCTGTACCATGTGTACCTCTGCTGAACTACAAACCTCCTACAAACTTGTGACAATGTAGTAAATTTCTATAGATTTGGGGTTTTTTCTTTTCCTCATGAATGCTGAAATGATTACAGAGTCCTTGTGCATCCATGCTCCTGTGCGGTAACCCTGAGCAGGGATTTGGCTGTATCTCCCAACCTGAGAGAAAAGGACACATGGCAGCTCAGGCTGGCTGTGATGGGGGTATATGTAGTAGAATATTAAAGGTAATAAGGCAATGGCTCTTTTTCCCCTTCTCATAAAAGTAATATAATATAACAAGTAAATACTCTGTCTGGGTGAGAGTGATGCTAGAGTGGATTAAACATCTATTTGAAGTAGAAATTATTTGAGTTTTGCTACTTCTTGACCTCTTCTCAATTGCGTGACTCGCACAAATGTTTGTTAAGCTTTGTAATAAATGTCTTCTCAGGACACCCATCTTTTTCAACAGAGAATTCTGGCCCTATTCTTAGTTACAGATAATAAAGTGCCTGCCATTATACTGTGACTAGTTAGTGCTTAAAATTAAATTAGTTTGACTTCCTGAGTTGATAAAACATGGTGCATAGAGTTTTAAAATGTTCAACCAGCACAACAAACTTGCTTCATCTTAACACTGTGATGATTGCAAAGATTGCATAGAATGTCTTGACAAATGAAACAGTAAATAGCAGAAACACTGTTGAATCTTAATCACCAGTAACTAATTGAAGTGCGTGTCTGATTATAGAACAATTGAATAATCACACCTCTTAACCTTACCAAGAAGTTGCCATCTGGGGTAAGAATAGTGATGTGCTGGCAAGACCAGATGGTCTTCACATGCAGAAAGAACCTGCTTTTCATCAATAGCATGACTGCACTGCTAATTAGAGAAGAACGAACACGGCATAAGTCAAAGTGGAACTTCCAAATCTAGATTACATTTAAGAGATCCATTAAAATAATTTCAGGGCCAGGGTTTGAAATCATATTTGCCAATACTGAAAACATATGAGTACTTTATAATGACTTGATAGTCTGAAAAGGACATAAGCCCTTAAAACAGGATACAAGTGGACTTTAGGTGCCTAATTAAAAATATTTATGAGAACACTTTTAACTTTTATTGTCTTTATAATTCTGGAAGCTCCCTAAACTCATGATGTTCACATTCCTACACACCCAACCTTCATTTCTGCCTAAACTCTACAGCTCAAAAAATCTAGAAATGGTGCCTGAAAAGGTAGTGAATGCCTCTCTGCAAGAGAAATACTAATACTTCCACGGCACAATAAAGTGGATGCCTGCAGAGAGAGAAGTATGGGTCACAAAATACAGCCCTGTCTCAACTCTATTTCCTTCTGCCTCAAAGGGGATGAGGGAAAAAAACCCAACACCAAAAATCCCAACCAACCAAACAGAAAAAACACTATAGGAGAAAGACAAAGATGAATTTACTTGGTAAATAGATATTAATGCCTAGTTCTACAAGTTTCCTACTGAGTGAAGATATTTTGGTGGACTACCTTCCTGGTGGATCATCAGTCTCATTAGGTCATCTTTCCACCAGAATTTTTCTTCAGGCAGAAAATAGAGGACTTGATCCATTTATTTAGTACCTCCAGAAATTTGGAGCACAAGGGCAAATAGCTGCTTCTACATGTGGGCTTTGGGAGAGGTTTGTGCTCTGTGTGGTCTGGATTTACTGTCATTGTGTAGATACAGTGTACTGTGTAGACTTGCCCTAGTAATGCAGGTGGTTATGTCTCATAAATCTTCAACAAAAATACGTAACTCCCTCTGTTAACTCTAGATTTTTGGTTCTACTCCAGAAGGCAAGAAGTTGAAAGCAAAGATTCCAATACCTGATGAGCATATCTCTCTCCCTCTTCTATGTTTTTCTTTTTTTCTTTTAAATGTCATTATAGGACATTCAAGCCCTTTGACATTTTAGATAAAATCATGAAGAACCAGCAAATTTTCAGGTTCTTTCTGTAATGTGCCTATACCTACTGTCCTTAAAATCTTGAAGATTCAGGCAAGAGTATAAATCATGTAAGTTCTGAAAGAGATTGGATTTCTCAAAATGGAGGCTTGTGATCCAGCTAAACTAGTGTTCTTCAAATATATGTATCTTACCTTTTTAATGATAGAATCATAGAATTGCCTAGGTTGGAAGGAACCTTTCAGTTCATCTAATCCAACCATCAACCTAACACTGACAAAAAACCACCACTAAACCATATCTCTAAGCTCTATGTCTACTTGTCTTTTAAATACCACCAGAGACAGTAACTCAACCACTTCCCTGGGCAATCTGTTCCAGTGCTTAATAACCCTTTCAGTGTAAAAGTTTTTGCTGATATCCAGTCTAAACCTCCCCTGATGCAACTTGAGGCCATTTCATCTTGTCCTATCACCTGTTACTTGAGAGAAGAGACCAACCCCCACCTTGTTACAACCTCCCTTCAGGTAGTTTTAGAGAGTAATAAGGTCTCCCCTCAGACTCCTTTTCTCTAGGCTAAATAATCCCAGCTCCCTCAGCTGCTCCTAGCTGTTCTCTAGACCCCTGTCAAGCTTTGTTGCCCTTCTCTGGACATGCTCCACCACCTCGATGTCTTTTTTTGTAGTGAGGGGCCCAAAACTGGACACAGTCCTTAAGGTGGGGCCTCACCAATGCCAAGTAAAGGGGGACAATCACTTCCCTAAGCCTACCCACCACACTGTTCCTGATAGCCCAGGATGCTGTTGGCCTTCTTGGCCACCTGGGCACACTGCTGGCTTATATTCAGCTGACAGTCAACCAACACCCCCAGGTCCTTTTCTGCTGAGCAGCTCTCCGGCCACTCTCCCCCAAGCCTGTAGCGCTGCATGGGGTTGTTGTGACCCAAGTGCAGGGCCTGGCACTTGGCCTTGTTGAACCTCATACCATTGGCCTCAGCCCATCGATTCAGCCTGTCCAGATCCTTCTGTAGAGCCATCCTACCCTCTAGCAGATCAACACTCCATGATGGAAAGTGACTCAGTGAGCACTTCCACCAGCTCCCTCAGTACCCTTGAGTGGATCCCATCCGGCCCCATAGACACGTGTGTCCAGGTGTTGGAGCAGGTCCCTCCCCAATCTCCCTTTGCATTACAGGGACTTCATTCTGTTTCCCATTCCGATCTACTATTCTGGGTCTGGGTACTCTGGGAATAACCGACTCTACTACTGAAGACTAAGGCAAAGAAGGCACTAAGTACTGCAGCCTTATCTGCATCCTTTGTCTTGAAAAAAATAAATAGCACTTTTTTAACTCTCCAAATCTGGCAGTTATTAGATAAATTTTCTCAGAAGTTAAGTGCTATAATGTAGTCTGGTGCCAGTCACCCTCATAGAGTTAAATAGAAGTAACTCTTTTTTTTTTTTTTTTTTTTTTCTTGATATCAGGAACCAGTCTGCACCTTCAAAAAAATAAGGGTTGATATCCCTTATGAATCTTACACTTTTCTAAAAGTTATTAACTACTATTTACTTATTCCAGCACCTATCCATTCCTTGATTTTAGAACTCCGTTAAGTTATCTGATTTCTTTGGAAATTAATTCCATGTGTTGGTTTTTAGGTATTGACAAATAATGTAGGTAATGTTCTAAATTTGATATGAACCAATTTTCTACAACTTCAATTAACAGCAATGTAAGTATTTAACAGAAGAAATATAAGTCTCAGTGCCCTATTTTGTTATTCTTTAATGCAAAAGTTATTACTATTTAAAGTGTACTTTTCTTAAGCAGAATTGCAATGGTCAAACCTCATAAGATACAGAACACATTTACCGAGTCTCACTCTTATCCTTCTGGCCCTGGAATAGGAAGTAGACAAAGGAACAAACAAGGATAAAATACTAGAAGTGAAAGGTGATCACAGCTAAGAAATGAGAAGCAAAATGCTGGCAAAACTGAAGGGGTTTCTTTTTATTCACTATTATACAGAAACTAATAGAATACAGATCCCTCTCCAGATCTACTGGCAAATAGATTGACTTACAGAATTGATGCAATACAGATCATCTGTACAGACCCTATAAAAGGAATCTCTGATTTGTTTAAAATAGTCAGTCTTATTCATACACTTTGACACTGAGGTCTGATAGTATAATGTATGATGGGCTAAGGATAATACTGACTAATAATCCTAGAAAAAAACTGTCTTTTAGTTTGTTGTGTCAGAGGGAAGATTGAGATGGGGAAACTATAATAAAATAAAAATGTAAAGTAAGTTTCTCTTTCCTTTTGCCATATTTCACTCAATAAGGGAACAGTTTTGAAACTGGAGATGCTTTTAACCCATTGTCAAAGCTAATAGTAACATTATTTATCAGCAGTATTTACTCAGCTGCTGTAAAGCCAGGATCTATATAGTCTGTTAACACTAGGACATGAATTGATCTCTTTCTGTCTCCATCGTATTCTTGACCATACATCAAAAGAGGCTGCACAGGAGAGTAATCTCAGATGTTTTCCATCTTTGTATTTTGAAAAGTGAGTGGCACTAGTTTAATGGACTGGGAAGGGTTCTTGAATCAGAAACATGGATGGAAAGCTTCATCAGAGTTTGATTTGGTATATTTTTGGTTTCTGATGTTTCAAGTGGGGTTTCAAGGATGCTGGGGGGAAAACTCCCCACCTTTTAATCAGAAAGCTGGAAAATGATGGGTTTTGTTCTACTCCCTTTGAAGGAGAGAAAAAATACTCTTAATTGTGTGCATACAGGCTTGTGCAGTCGCATAAGTTTTATTCAAAGAATATTCATAAGAATGCAAAGAATGAATGTTTCCTCTGGAAACATCCTGTGCCATTTTGATCTGACCTCTAATTCCGTGGGTCTCCTACATTATCCAGGCCACAGGCAGGACTGTGCCTGCGAAGGCTGCTGCCACGTGGTATTTTGTTTTCTCCCCCACTGTCCACCATGTGCTGGCATTCTTTATGAATTCAAACCCTGCTCTGATGACTGGGTTATTAAGTACTTCTTGAAGACCAGCTCCAAATCCCAGCCCCTTTCTTCTGGCTAACATTTTATCTGCATATTGTCTTCATCCAGTCTCACTCCTTGCTCAGACAAGCTTTTCAACCTTTTTTCTGTCTTTGCTGCCGCCTCAATTAAATTCCCCCGGGGAACCTCCTGTAGCCTCAGGGACTCTGGTCCTTTCCCTGGTGCCGTTTTTTTGCCCCAGTAACTCATAGTTCTTCCTTTGCACACTGGTGTCTTATCAGATCTATCTCTTCTCATGCCTCCTGCTTTTTGCATTCTTGGTCTTTTTCTCCCTTTTTCCCAGGGCTAGACCCAGTCTGTGTGCTGCACATCAATCCCCTGTTTTCCTTTTAATGGATTCTAATCCCATTTCCCTGTAGTCTCATCATCTTTCCCCTTTCTCTTGTCTTTTCTGTATTTGAATGTGGCAATGGCTCACTGAGATCCATGGAGACACAGGGCATGTGCTCTTAAATTCCTACATCTGGCCTTAGTGTTGCAGGAGACATCTTTGTTGAGCAACTTCTACTGAAACCTAAGAAATCTCTACTGAATAGAAGCAGAATTTATCAAGCTCTTTCCTTATGAAATTTCAAGTCATTGTTCAAAATCTTAGAGACACTAACATGTTTCTGAGACAAGTATATCAAGTGGGGGAATGGTGAGTTCATTTTATTTTTTTTTAAACATGGACAAAAGCGTGCATCTCACTTTTTGAGGCAGTCAAATCATTATGATATTTCTGCAGAATACCTATGATGGAAAATTCCACTCTAGACTACAAAAAAGTTTTCAAAGTTATGAGCAACTAAAAAATTAAAAATGGGGTCTTAAAATAGGAACTGTTAAGCAATCTTACTAATAGCTGGTATTACCAGCCCCACCTATATAAAATATAAGCACTGCTGTTCTAATAGGCTAAATGCACCAAATACCACTAATGTAATCTTAGTAATTGCTACCAGAAAGAAGTGGCTGCTGTTCTCTTGACTTTATTGATCTGCCAAAATTATAAAGTGGCAGTACTTTATGTAAGCTTTATTTAAAAGCATAACTGGGGAGTGATGACAGAACAGTTTTATATACTAATGTGGTAAATATAGCTAGAATTCTGTTCAATATGCCAAGGAAGGAACAAGCCACTAAAAATGCTATTTATTCATTAAAATCAAAGGGAAGGTTGATGACTTGGGTGGGATTTTGTTTTGGTTTTAACATTTAAATGGTGTCCCTAAGAGAAGAAATCTATATATTTGGACCCAGAAGAACAAAGTACTTTACTGACTGATCCATAGTAAATTTTGAACATGTTCAGATTATCCTATGGTGCAGCAAAAGTGGGGCAAGAACTAAGATTGCCTTTCGTTTTCTGAGGGCTACAAGCATGTACTTAAACATCACGTAACTTTTAATAATTTGCTAACTCTCAGTAATTTCCTTTGTCTAAGCTTTGGTTAGCATCAAGACTTAGACTATAGTGTTAAAGCACTCGGGCATAAGGTCACAAGAGAAACGTATTTGCTAGTGTAATTACCAATTCAGTTGATCCTATTGTGTTGGTGAATTTCCTTGCAATAAAATTAATAACCTTGTCAAGGTGTATATTCATACTGCACCTCAGAGCTAATATTTATATGAGAATTTTCTTCCCCCCTATTTACCACAGACGTCTCCTATCTGCTATTATTATATGAACACTTCTTTAAAAAAAAAAAAATTAGGTCACGGTTCTGTTGAAGTTCAACACAGTGCCATTTACTTGTTGCTTTTAGTTTGTAGAGGATGTTGTTCATGGCAGAACTGATGTTTCATAGTAGTTGTATTTTTGCTTTCTCTTGCTTTGTAAATGATGTGTATTCTCTAAGCTTTAAAAAAAAAGACTATCGAGTGGAGAAAGCTGAAAGACTCAAACCTGTGAGATATCATAAATAATCTTAAACATGATGCTCTGTTCCTTGCTCTCTAAATAAAAACTTAGAATATGCAGAAAGAGAATTTCAGTGATGAGGAATCTTGATATAGGGTGAAAAAAACTAGAGATATTGGGGAGCCCATCAGAAATGTAAATATTTTAAGCAACACCTTACTTCATCAGGACTTAGGGGCATGCTTATGCCCATTTTCATTCTTCTGCAGTAAAAACATGTCTTGGAGGCCCAAAGAAAGAAAAACATATTGATTAGTGCAGTGGACACTTAATTTAATTTGGTATGGAGGGCAATAGAACTCCATTTACACTTGCACCATTCGTTGACACCAACGGTTGGGCTAAGGGTTGCAGAGCTGAGCTGTGTGCATTTTCATTCACAGCAGAAACGTGCTAAGATGTTTTCTAGATATTGCCCATGAGCGTTAGACTCCTAGCCAATATGTAATGAGTATATAAAAAGGATGTTAATGACAATGATTCAAAGCACCAGTGTGGGTTTTTTTCCCATTAGTTATCCACGCGGCTCCTTCTGACTCCAGTCAGTGTGCCTTAATGTTGTGCTAGCAGGAGAACTAACGAAGAATTTGCATTTCAAAACAGAATCTGTATAACTTCTTGTGATTTAATTAAGGAATACTTGTGTGAAATCAACCCCTGTTAACATCTTAATCAGTTTCCTTGTGGGTCATCTGGTCAAAATGGCACATGCAAATTTGACAAAACCAGGTTTTTCAGGCAATTAAACTGTCACAGGGTAAGAGGGAAGATCCTTTTGTGGATTATTCCCAGTTAAAACCTGTAAGATAGAGAGTGGGAATAAATGGTGGGTTTTTTTTTTTTCTTAAAAGAGATATTACATACATGATCCTATTGAGATTTGTGTTGCCTGTTCAATGTTTTCATACACTCCTTTTTAAATATGAAAAGATGTCATGGTTTGGGCCACGTTGGCCAATGACAAGGTAACAGATGCTCTTCCCCATCTCTTGCTCCAAGGAGAGGAAGAAGAGTGATAATGAGACTTATTAGTTTAGAAAAAACTAAACTACTTTAATGAAATATTAATAATAAAATTTAAAATTTGACATAGATACAATATATACAAAAATATACAAAACCGTATCAAGCTCCCAGGGAGACATGACAAATGGGAGCTGGATTCCAGAACACACTGATGGGGATCAACCTGGATCAAAGGTAGATGACCTCACAGGGTCCTGATTTTCAAAAAGAGCCAAAGGAGAAAAACCCTTGAAGAGGAGCCAACCCAACCTGTTTGATTCCCTCAGCTTTTATACTGAGCATGGGCAGATGGGACGGCATACTCTATTGGTCAGCTTGGGTCACCTGACCTGTCCACGCCTCCCCACTGGTGCAAGCCCTCCACAGGGTAAACAGCCAAGTCAGCTGACCCCGGTTGCCACAGCAACGGGTAAGTGCAAGAGCCTCGCTCCGCTGAACAGGAAGTTGGCTCTGCCCAAACCAGGACAAAAGAATAGACGGAAGTCTAATAGGAGAGTCTAACACTTACCATAAAGAACTCCTGAAAGTTCCTATAATTACATGATAAGCTGATGGGTAAAGATCAATTTTGATAAATGCAAAATAATACATTTGGAAAATTACATTTAGAAATGCATATAAATGATGGGCCCTAACTTAATGTTACATAGAAGATTTTGGTGTCATTGTGGATGTTTCTCAGTAAACATGAGATCATTGCTCACAGCAGAAAAAAAAAATCGAATGCTAAGGATTATTAGGAATGGGATTGATAACAGAATAGAAAAGCACCATTATGCAACAGAATAAATCTATGGTGCTCCCACATCTTGATAACTACAAACAATTCTGATCATCTTATCTGAAAAGGCTGTAGTAGAGCTGGGTTTAAAAAAAAAAATAAATGGAAAGGCTGATAAAAGATGCGGAATGAAGCCTGTGTAAGGAGAGGATAAATAAGCATTTCAGCTTTGAAAAGAGATGATTGAAGGAGCATAGTGGTGTATAAAACTGAATGTCCTAGAGGAGATGGGGGAGGGGCAGCGGGGAATGTTAACTTTTTTTTTTTATGAAGAAACAGAACAAAAATGCCCAGCAGCAGCTTTAAAAGAGAATAAAGTACTTGTCATGTGACATAGAATTAAACTGGAATACTGTTTGACAGGAGGTTGTGATAGCCAAAAGTGTAAAAGGGTTCAAAAAGAATTTGGACAAATTAATGAAGGATAAATCTGTCAGTGGCTGTTAAAATTATGGCTTAGATGTGGTCCTTGCGTTCAGTGTACTGAAACACTAATTGACTATTTTTACACTATTTTTACACTCGTCCTTGGACATCTGCTACTGGCCAGTAGATGCAATTAAATTCTGAGCTAGACAGACCTTAAGCCTGACATGGCTTGATCACTGTCATAAAGCTTATGGTCTTTCTCCAGGGATGGCAAATCTTGGGGAATGCACTTCTTTGATGAAGACAGTTTATAAAGACTTGGTGCATCGCTTTACTTTTGCTGTCCTTTGATAATTAGAGAGATAAAACAATATGCAAATCATTAGTTAATAAATAATTACTGCACAAAATAACATAGGACAGAGTGAGGACAAAAGCAATTTTGAGATGTTTCCACTGCAGCCGAATGCAGATCTGTTTAATTAGTTTTTCAAGTGCAGTTACACACCATCCTACCATTTCAATATTTGCTCTTAAAGAGAAAAGTACTATGTCTGCATGAGAAATGATCACTCGTTTAGGTACAACTGCTGTTTTTAGTTTATTTGCCTGGCATGACAGTCAAGAATCCTTAGGAAGCTGTTTCAGGGTAGCACTCTGCAAGCCCTATATTCTTGTTTCTATCTGCAGTGAGGATAAATAGGTACTTACTTCTCTTGTGTTCCTGTACTATAGTGATTTTCCCCAAAGACCATCCACTGTGTGACAGGTATTTGAAAGCGCATTTAGCCATTGAGCAGGCGCTGGAAAGTCTTCAGCAGCTGTACCTTTTGAGGGAGGGGGGATGAAACATTTGCACTAAGGAGTCCCTTGTGCTTGTCAAGAAGAGAAACATTTTCAGGCTTTATATTCTTATCATCTGTGATGTCTGGAACATTTTTCAGCAGGTGTAGAGACAGTGCTATTGTAAATGTTAATGGCATATTGAGCTTTTTGACTCTCCTATCTCCATACTCAAGTTGGAGTTAAGATATATAATGTATGATCTTCTCTTTCTGTTTGCTTGTACTTTTTACTCAGCTGGAGAAAGTAATCCATGACTAATTAGACCCTGAATTTCAACCTAGTAATTTATTTAAATAGCTGTGTAATTTATTGGTGTGAGCATTTCTGTGACAAAATGTTGGTCAGGAAACATTTATGGAAATACTGTTTAGGCTTGTAGGAAGAGATGTTATGAAGGATTCAAACACATAAGATACTGTGTGAAGCCTGCTCCAGTGTGTACGTGGGGAGAATGAGGATACGACAGTACAGTTTGGCCCAGACAGAGGTCCCCTGCTGTGCTTGGTTTAGGAGAGAGCGCTACCCTGTGTCTGAGCTATTGCCATATTGCTGCTGACAGATTACATTACCTCAAGCATAGCTCACAACAACTGCCTTGCAGTTAGCAAGGACAGGGAATTTCAGACAACCTTCTGCCTGTATGACGGTATAGCCCATACCTAGAAGTGAAGCCTGAAAGGCCTCACCATGGGAGGCAGCGAATTGTAGTCAGTGCTACCCAGTGTAAAGCTTTGGACGTATGTAAATGTCTCAAATCCTCTCCTGCTCTCCAGCTGAGATATACCTTACCTCTGCCAGGGCCAGGGTGAAGTATAAGCATTAACTACGTTTCTGAAAAGATCCCCTTAAAACTTCCCACCCAGGATTCAGTGTGGGAATAGGGGCAGCAGCAGCCGCCTCTCTCAGTGATTGAAGACCCCAAACAGGCATGGCTGCTCCTAGTCCACGCAGGAGTGCGTGGCTGAGCTCAGCAGAGCATTAAGACTCATGAGCTGTACTCATGATGCCAAAGGGTAGGTCGAGCCTGTTAGGATGCTTAACTGAGTCTGAACAGCTTAACTGAAAAGCATAAATGCAGCAAATCTGATGCATCCGAATGCAATCTGAATGTTATGTAAGGCAGCCATGGGGATCCCACCTCTGGGGTTTGCAGATGAATATGCTCTATGTGGCAGTTCACAAGGGGTGGTCTGAAGTTCTCACAGATTCAGGAAATCCATAGTTGGATCTTTCTATGACGCTTTTCAGATGAAGTGCCGATAAAGTATGAAATTAGAAGATTTAATTCCTAGGCATTTAGAAAATTAATGCTTTATCAACAAAGCTTAAAATGTGGTTAACTTAGTAGAAGAGAAGCCTTTGGGATATCTGTATTAAAGACATTAACTCCCTTAATGAAGAACTCTGTCTAAACCATTAAATGTAGCAATCCTTCTGTCTGGGAAGCACTGGCCTCTGTCAGTTCATATTGAAAGAATGCTCCTTGTATTTACACAGACCTTTTAATTGCAGGATCTTAATGCACTTTTACAAACTGCACCTATGCACTAGGAGGCAACTACTTTGCTACAGATAACTGTAGAGAATAGTATAACCACTACTTTGTGTACTCCCTATAGACTTGAATGCAAATTACTTCAGAGCATCTTAGATCAGGATTCTACAGCTATTTGTCTATAACTTGACTATTGGGATCATGATGCTCCTCAGTTAGCATAAGCCACTGCTGTTGCATCAACTGAACTTGCAATTCCAGAGCTCAGGAGAAGATTCGGAAAGTTTAGGGTCTATGTAATTTGGGGGTTAGACAAGGTTTAGGCTTCTAAATTACAGGGAGGACTGTAAACGAGCCCCAAATCAGCATCACCTTCCACTTTGATGCTTAAGGTTTGTTCAATGCTTGTGTGTGCTTACAAACGTACAAATGAGAGAGAATAGCTAGGCTTTTTTGCAAATATGGATGAAACAAACACTTCAAAGTACCAAAAGCATCAGCCAAATTCCCCATGTATGTATGTACCTACTTGGTGTCTTCAGCAGTAAGCATGGGTGAGTGGAAGAGAATTTGCTTCCACCTTCTGTACCATAGCCCATTGGTCAGAGCATGTGCTCGGAAAGCAGGAAGCCTGCTTTAAATTGCCCTGACCTCTAGGCAATAAGAATGGGGGAATCTGTATGTGGAAAAACATTCCAAGTGTACCAGTGAGGAAGAAGGGAGTGAGTGAGATGAAGTATACGCACACATGGCCTTGTAGCCTATTGCTTAAAGCATTCTTAATTCATAGGCAGGAAAATCTCTCTTCCAAAGTTGTCTTCTGTGTTTTATCTGATGAATGTTTACTGAAAAATACATGTAAAACTTAATGTTTCCCAAGGACTGCAGATGTTCTTGAATCAGAAATAAACACTTATCTATGCAGGATGCAGCCCACCTGAAAGGCACAAGAGCAAAAATATGAACCTGCTGCCTTGGTACCAAAGCACAATCAAATCTGTAGGATTCATTGTACTGGAAACAGAACTTTAAGAAAATGAATGTAATTTATGTATTCCAGGCTAGAAGTTAGTTAATGGAAAACCTGGGAAGAAAGAGAGGTAAAATAAATTGTGCTCTGTAAATAACAACAGGGAGCTGTAGACTTCAGCAAGAGTTGGTAGCAGACTTTCTGGCTAGCTCTAATCAATGCCAGATGCACATATTGTAGCTTTAAAGGATTTGGTATGAATTGGGAAAAATGAGCATGTATTAACTAGGTTTGTGACCTACACTGTACATGATTTTGGAGGTGTTTAGACAGGATTTGGAGCAGACAGAGAAGTACAGCCCAATGTGTAGTCTGGTGCCAACTCTACCCAGCCTGGAAAGGTATCTGTCATTCCTGTGTATTGTAGCCAATAATTTGCACCATGTAGTCTGCTGGAATCACTGCAATGCAGTGAGATGGTTTCCAAGCTGAGCTGTGGCAGGCCTATCTCAACTGGCTGCATTGCTAGGGGGATATCAGTTTTTGTGACACCTCTCATGTAGATGCATTTTGTTTGTTCTGTTCTTTGAAAGATATGTGCCAGTAATTTTGAACATGAAAACTGTGTATTTGTGTCCTTGCTGATATGGAAAAACACTCAGCTCTGAGGACTCCCTGGGTCAGATTGCCAGAGCTTTCCATTTGACTGTAGGTTTTCACATTTTCTTCCATGTGCACAAAAAATTCTTGGAAAGCTGCTTCTGGGACCAGAGGTCTCTGGTTGGGTTGCAGTCAAAGCATATGCTGAAGAACACCTTTCTAACGATCCTTGGGCTCTCCTATATTAGCATGCAAACTGTCATTATCGTTGTGATCTGAATATTATTAGAGAATAGCTTAAAGTTTGTAAGGCAATAATTCTGACTTGTAGTTGGTAAAAGGAGAGAAATATAATTAGTTATGAATGTTGGTATGCAAAAGAGTGTAACCCATATCCCCAAACCAATAACTTCTTTAGAATATTTAACTGTCAATTCTATGATGCTCCAGTATTTGTTCGTTGGTTTGTTGGTTGATATGGGGACTACTGTTCCCACTTGTAGTCTGTTGTTTATTTTCTGATAAATCAAAAGAAGCTGAACTGCGCACATTGTAATACATAACACTGAGTGGGAGGCATTTGCATTTTTTCTTAGATGGTAAAATCTGCATTCAAAAAGAAGTCAACTTCCAGTGAAATCAAAGATATCAGTAAGGTCTCTGAATAGGACAATTTCAGTGGCAAAGATTTTCTTATTTCCCCAAATACAAAGAGTTAACCAAAGATTAACAGCCTCTTCAGCTATACATGTATTCATGCACACACAGCAAAAGTTGAGCTCTGAGAGAACTTGTGGGCTTTCTAAATGTCTATCTCTAGGATTAACTTCAAAGAAATGTTGGATAGTGTTCCCTTTCTACCTGCAGAATGACAACTACACTATTCTTGTGGTCTTGATATCCACTACATACAAAACAGTCTATACAGATGAGTGATTCAGTTTTCCACAGCAATTCCAGGGATGAACTGGGCAGCTTGGTGACACAAGGCAATGTACTTGTCCCCCCTTGCGCTGCTGTTTCCCTGTGTTCAGCTTTTGGTTATACCAGCTTGCTGGTTTCCCAAATATTGCCCCCAACACAGTTCCACTTCTGAGGAGCAGAAGTAAAGCAAGAACAAATGCTACAGCTGTTGTCTGAGGCTGGCTGGCTGTATTTGGCAGTGTTTGCCTGGGGCTTCCTTCTGCTAGTGACCAGCCAGCACATTATGCACATCACAGAGAGGGATCCCACCTGAGGGGCCTGAGGTTGTCCCAATTTCTGCCCTGCACAAAACTGGACTAGCAGGGTCTCAATGCTTAGCACACAAAGGGAAGTGGTCCCATGTGGGCATGAGAAATGGATCAATCAGCTTCAAACCTTTCTGTTTACCCTGCTCACCCTGAAGGACTGAGATAATGTATGCCAATATTTTCAGCAAGGATATTTCTTAGAAGATATAGCAGTGACTGGGCTCAGTTTGAGTGGGGATTCATGGATTTATTAGTGGTTAGTTTAGAGGTAATCAAGGGTGAAATCAGAGTGGCTTTCTGAAGAGGCAATAGAAAGGACAATGAGTGAAGAGGCAAAACCCAAGAGCTGAAGGAATGGGATCCCTCTCAGAAAACACAGAAATGGGACAAGTAAAAAGGCATGAGAGCAGGTATCAAGGGAGAAGTGCTCAGCCACACCATGGAGTTTGGTGTCAACCCTATATTGAGCATAAATTACTAAATGTGTAGAAGTACAAATAACCAGCTGGTAATCTGCTTCAGTAAATCTGTAGAAATAAAAGTGGAAAAAGTATCTAACTTTAGAGATGAGAGTTGGGAAGTCTTGAATTAATTTTTCCCTCCTCACGGCAATGCACAGACCATGAACTGCTGCACAGGGTAAGTTAAAACTTCCTTTACATCACAGACCTGCCTGCTGCCTTTTGTGATAAAATTCTGCCTTCAGTCTCTCCCTACCCCTTTTAAACTTATGTAAAGAAGAAATCCTTTTCTATGAAACCGGGAATTATTCCGGCCTAAAATGTGAAATTTCAGACTCCTGTTTTACACACAGTAAATAGCATCAATTATATGTAATATTTACTGATGATTATTATAAATTACTGCAGCTAAGAACTGCGAATCCGATTACAAATGAAGTTTTGGAAAGAGCGGACTGTCATGCAATGTGTATTAAATTTATAGCATGGCTGCTCAGTTCAATAAGGTACAGATTATGAATTAAATGTCAATAATGGGATTGTCAGCATTCGGTTACAGGGTTCTTTTTCTAATTATCTGCAATCTGTCATCCAGAAAGTCTATGATAACTCATCTGAGTAAAACAGTTATGTATCTGCTGCTCAGCAGAGAAAGCAAGCTGACCCTCCCCTTTCATTTCGATGTGTTATGACTTATGTGTTCCTGTTTCTTTTCCACAGACTGAAGGGGGAAAAAAAAAAAATCTCTTGAGATACATAGACCTGGTTTTACCTTTGGTATGAAAATAGCTCTCTTGGAGATACTGTACCTGGAAGTAGGTTGAAATAGGCTGTCCCTATTACTTAGTTCAACTCCTCAGCCAAGGGGGAGGGAAATGAGATCTGCATTATGTTCCCTGTTCTTCCACTGACTCTATTTCTGTCTGAGTCTTATTGTGTCTTGATGCATCTATAAAATGGGCACACTACTAGCTGGAAGGAACTGAGCAACTTTAATTATGACTTTGATAAACACTATAATAGTTAGTACTTTACTTAGTTCATCATGCAGAGTAACCATCTCTGGGGATCAAAGAAGAAGAAAAAGGCAAGCACTGGAGATGGAAAAAAGGATGGTGGTCGTCTTACCTCCAGGGACATATTTTGGGGGTCTCAAGGAGCACTGAGGGATGAAGGCAAACAGCTGATAAAAATCATTTGTCAAAATAAACTCTCAGATAAAGCAGAAATGTCAGAGAGAGGATGAGAAGAGAAAGTTGAGTGTCAGGAATAATTTTTGTCACTGTATGTTGTGGCCTTAGATGTTAGACATGGGCCAGTTGCTAACCTCTTGGTTGGTAGTGGAAGAACCCAACTATTTTCCCAAGCTTTTTCTTAGGAAACAGACTGAATGATGGTGACTGGGTTCAAAAGGTGGGATTCTTTTCTGGGAAGGGTTAGGGTCAGGGTTCTGGGAAGGTTTTTTATTGTGACCATTGGATTAGCTGGAATTTTGTGTATAATTTTAAATGATCTGTATATTTTCCCTAGATCTTTGGAGAGGCACATTTTAAAATCTAAAGAAATAAATAGAATAAATAATAGAATATATGTTAAGTTCTTCAACTGGAGGTTTTTTTGAAAAGTCACCTAACCTATTTTGGTCTGGAAACAGTGATTAAAGATTAAACTCTCTTGTAATATTACTCCTGGGTTTGTTTGGATATTTTTAAGATACTCATTCCCATGGCATCTGTGTTATAGCTCTCTTGTGCCTATGTGGCTTGTGACTGAAATTTTGGGGTGATAGTTAATTTCTTATTGGCATTCCTATTTGTTCTGCCACTATTGGCTATTTACCAACAGCTATTTGTCCACTTCGAAATGTGTCATTTTGATCCCATTGATCCACTCCTTTGTGTTTGTCCCCTGTGTCACCTCTGTGATATAGGCACGTTCATCAGTTTTGTGTCATGTGGAACCCATGACGTTGCTTCCTCATAGATAAGATTTTCCATGTTAGACTCCTGAATATGATATCTAGGTACTCAGATGCCAAGGCTGTGTTTACAGCATCAGGACGTAGAACAAAGTAAACCCATTTTTGATGACAGTTACAAATGCTCATGAATTTTGTCTTTGATTTATTTTCCCTGCTGCTTCTCAAAGACTTTCAGGTGCTGTCAGTGATACATTTTGCCCAGTTAAACACACATTTTATCTGATATGAGTTCTGCCTAATTAACTTATGACAGTGTCTTTGCCATGCTTCAGAACTGCTGCTGCAAATGCAAGCAGACATCATGCCGAGCTTCACAAAATTAGGTTTTAACTAGAACACTGAGTGAGGCCATCCTTAGTTGTGTATGTGAGGTACCCTTGCTTAAGGTGCCGTGACACTGTGAATCTGCCCCTCAAAGAGAGTAATTTGGGTGAACAGTTCTAAGGGTTGCCTGTGAGGACTCTGGACAGATCTGAATCATTCCTGTGGCTGAGACAGGAGTCACTCAGGTGCTGTTCATCCCTGGCCGTGCTGCACACATCTGTGTTTAAACCTGTTACTGGTGAAGGAGAGGCAGAAACTCCGCACAAGCTTTTCCTGAATAAGCTGGCTCAGAAAAGCATTTGTGGGCTGTTGGTTTGCTGGTTTTTTTCATGTGTGTTTCATTGGGTTTGGTTAGTTTTTTTCCAAAGGCTAATGCACATTTTCTCTTGTCTAAGTCTGTCACATGACAAAATTCCAAGGGAAAACAACTGTATGTGCTTTCCTTCTATTTCTCTGTTCACTTTTGACAAACCAGTGTGATGTTTGTCAGCTCAGTACTATATTTTTTCTTCTCTAAAGATTACCCCGTTTTCTAGAGACTCAGTGAAGACTAGCATGGCAACATTTGAGAGAGGTGAAAGGTAAGAAATAACATAATCTGCCTACTAAGTAAAATCCACAACAAAATCACAAATAGGCCTGTTATGAATGTTTGCTTAAAAAAAGGTCAGATTTTTTAAAACATGGTCCTTTTTTTTTTTTTGCACCTGTAACTTACTGGCACAGCTGATGTCATTTAGGCTCCGATTCAGCAAAGCACTTAACCATGCTACTTAGTCCTGTTGACTTTAATGGGAAGTAATTACATGTTCCAACAAAGCACATACAGAAGTGCTTGGCTGAATCAAGGTTTTAGATGACATAATGAGAACCTGATTGGGAGGGAGGGGGGAGGCTGAATTAATGCCGTGCTCAAAATCAAGGCTATACTCTCTGGAAATATACAGTAGGAACTCATTTGTGGCAGCGCTCTCCCTATGTTGTGGCATGCATTGATCTCATTGCTATACAAAAATCAAGAAAATAAAATTCTAATGACTGTATCCATGCTATCGCACACAGAGTCTACATACAGATTGTCACTCACTGTGACCACTGCATAGTGATTTAACTCCAAATGATACTGATTCTTTCTTCTTTTAGCATTTCCGCTCCTTTTCAATATTCCATGTCTCTTGCTTTATTTTTCATTTTCAAGCAAGGATGGTATTTCTGTCTTGTACTTGAATGGACTGCCATTTTGATTATGTTTGTCAGTGCTGCTGTTGATGTGAGCTGTATTAAAATAGCAATTTGAAGTAACGCTAGCACCAGACAGTCACCACTCATTAACATCATCTCCAGCAAAATCTTACAACAGAGCTGTAAGGATACCTGCTCTACAGTCCTCAAATTGTAGTATGGTACAGACTGTCCACATAGTGCTACTGCGGCTTCCAGTCGCTCCTGGTATGTTACACTGAGTCTGATTTCATCTCCTTGGGAAGGTTTTATTACTGAGCATGGGGCAAATCCTCCTCATGACATTAATGGTCCTACATACATAACAGATTTGGCTCAATGAATGTATTGGTAACAGTATTGCTTTTCTTTAAATTCTCATGGAAAGATGCTGCTCGAGATGCTGTGGCTGAATTTGCACAGCATTTTAATATTTTTTTTTTTAATGCAACAGAATGTACTGCTGATAAACCAACAAGGAAAAATTATTTCTTTCTTTGGGGTGTGTGTGTGTAGATGATGCAGCATACTATGAGCTAATTCCAAGCTGACTAATTCTTCCATAGCGGATTTAAACAACCTATTGGGGTTAATGGGATTACTGAGGGTTTTGATTTCTGAGAAACACTGCCAAAATTCAGTGGAAGAGTTCAGTCCAATCCCCATCCATCTGTTTATCGGTGAGGACCTGAGTGGCCAGGTAAGTGCAAGTAGCAACTCCTGCTTCTATTTATGTGGCTTTGGAATTACAAAATGTTTTTGAGGGGGTCTCCCTTCATCCTGCTGAGATAGCCACAGTCTTCCTACAAGCCCTGCAAAAAAATTTGGGCTGCCTAAAGAGAAAACCAGGTCACAGCCTTGTCCCTGCCTTCCTAGAACTTCAGCACAGAGACAATTTGTGTTGCCCTCCCTGGCCAGCGCCCAGTGAGAACAACCCTGCCCATCGCCAGTGGCTGCTGGCCCCATCTCCGTCGCCCCTTGGGGGTAGCTACGCGGGGGCTGCTGCTGGTGCACAGATGACGGGTACAGCACGGGAGCGGGAGGTGTTTGAAGTTGTCATGCTTTCCTGCAAGGTGTGTTAGTTCAGATGGAGGTTGGCCCAGTAAAGGGACCTGCTTGCGTAGTGTGGCACCCCCAGCCCTTCTGGCTGCTCCCAGGGAGAATGGCAGAGCCTGGCTCTTTCTTTGCCTCTCCTGTCAATCCATTGACCTTCTAATGCTCTGTGTGCTTTCTTGTAGTCCTCTATAATATCTTTTGAAGCCTTCCAGTACTAATTTGTAGGAGTAGTTACGGACCCATTTGCTGTTGTTCACTTAGAAGAAAGCTTAAGGAGGGAGGGTCCTGGTAGGTCTAGTAGCTCACAAGATTTTATTTCAAAAGTTTGGGTCGGGGGACCCCCCCAAAATCCCTCTTCTGTCAGTGCATCAAGAACATCTTGATTTCACTGTAACCAGGATGGTTACAGCATTGCGCTCATTTAATCTTAGTTGAAAATTCCTTCTGGCTCAGCTGCAGCAGGGTGCGGTGTCCTCACCTACTGGGGTGGAGCTCGACAGGGGCTTTTCTTGAGGCAAAATTATAGGAGAGTAAGGTTCAAAATGTGGGATTCACTGATTTTAATTGGTAGAATGGAAAAAACCAACCCTCTGGTTTGTTTTATTATTTTTTTAAAGGATAAAACACCTTGGGAGAAAGTAATAACTGATTTCAAAATGATGGTTTTAACAGTTCTCCACTGGTTTCCAGGGAATCTGGGATTTGGCTGCCTTTCTTACACAGCCTCCAGGGCTGAGCTGTGTCCTGCTCTACTCAGCCAGCCTGGAATTTGCAGGAAGCTGTGGGCAACTTCCTGAAGACAGGGGGAAATCTCAGGAGAGAGAAAGCGACAAAGAGATGTAAGAGAGAAAACATAAATCCCAGTGACATTGAAAGAATGACTCTATCAGCATATTCAGACAATCACATAAGACCATCTGTGCTGGGCTATACATCCTTAGGCAATGTATGCATGTCAGGGAAACACAGGGAATGGGCACAGGGTGTTTATGCCCTTGTGCAGCTATGGTCTGTTTTTTATTCTCTCTTTAAAGTTACCGAGTTCTTGTACCACTGCCAACAAGACGGTGAACTAACAGCTATGCAAGTTTTTTGCTTCATTCCACCAGAAAATATTTTCTTTAATGAAGGGTCCTGTGTGAAGCTTCTGCATGATGCTCAAGATAATGCTGATGCTGCTGGTTTGCTAAATGGGCAACGGCATGTGGTTCTCCGTTTCTTCCCTAGTAGCTATGGCTGTGTGTACACTAACAGCACTGAGGGTTCACCGTAGACATAAGCTTCTAGAAACATGTTAGCCAAGGATGGTGACTCTTAATCATATTTTTAAAGCTTCTAAATTCAGTATATTCAGCTAAATTCAGTATATCCCAGATACTAAGTGACACATGAAAATAAATGAAGTGACATGTTAGCAAGTATATGTAAAATATCATTCTTCATGATTTCATGAAAGTCATGTTTATGACATTACTGTTGCTTTTTGATAATTGGTATAAAGTTTGAATCCTAATCTTGGAGAGTGTTTGCTGTGGTGTGTGAGAGCTTTGGGTTTTTCCTTTCTATCAGAGACTATTGCCTCTCCGCTGCAATAGATCAAAATGAGAGGACAGGCAGCTGGTGCCCTTCCCTGACTGCTCTGGCTGACACTCCTGAAAGTTGAATTAGGGACAGTGTTATTTACTCTATCTTTTGCTGCACTGAGAGAATAAATTCCAGCGTCCCTACCATGTGTGTTGTCTTCACACTTTGGAAAAAGAGGCTGCATTCCTTCTGAGGCAGATTCTTTACCATTGATGGGAAATTAATGATGGCAAGTAAAATATTGCTTATCAGAATTAACTAAAATGATCAAAGCCTGATTGTTGTTTACTCCTATACTTATAGTCTGCTGTGAGCCCCTGGATGATCATAAGCGAGTCGTTTCTTTTTACTTCAAGGGACCATTTTACAAGGGGGAAATGGTATCAGACTCCACTGCAAAGTACTCTGTGACCTATTAATATAAAGTACCATTTCAGGATCCATTTTTTTCCTTACAAGTTTGTGTCTGAACCAACTAAGCTCCATGATGTGAGGAGTAAATGAAAAGCAAGCTCTATCCTTGTACGCCATTATTTTTCCAGTAATTTAGAACCAAAATCCTTTAATGCCAAATGGCAAAATCTGGCCCTTGCTGTATTTTAGCCTGTACTGACATGCAAAATTCCCACTTAGTTAAAAGAATTGGTGGAGCATGACAAGGTCTGGTGTTTTCTAAAACGCTCATGTAAGAACTGAGCCCGCTCCAGCGCCCATCAACAGGAGCAGGAACACAGCTACTAACAAGGCAAAAATAAGCCACAGCTTAATGTGTTGCAAAAAGGCCTGGTCTCTACGCTCTCTTAAGTAGTCTATTTTAGAGTGGCTGTTGGCATGATCAGGAGGGTACAGCACAGGAGACTTATATGGTTAAATTTTATAGTAGTCTAATAATGAAAAAAGCATGTGTAAGACCTCTTGGCAAACAGCCCATAGTCGTGGCAGTATTCCTACAAGTAAAGCTGCAAGAGAGGAGAGAGAGAGAGAGAGACAGAGAGAGATAGATAATTAATGGGGACGTGGCTTATTTGCCAGGAGAGATTATTCTTATGCTGGGAGCAAAGGGTATGTGCCTGAGAAAAATGTAGAGAAAATAGAGTTGTTTTGTGGTGCCCTAAAATACAGTTTAATGAAAATGAGAAAATAATGGCAGGAAAGTCACTTCTATAGTCTCTGGCCAGCTGCCCAAATACGAGTAGAGATGCACTGGCCCTGGGCTGTGCTTCCAACACAACTCACAGAAAACTAATTGTTCTTAGACACATTTGCTCTATTTTCAGACACATGCTATTTGAAACCATGTTTTCTCTTTTGCTCTTTGCTCGCTCCTTGCTCCCAGCTGGTGGAGAATTTTCACCTCAGAATGTTATTTCTTGAAATGTTTTCTCTTTGTGGAGCGGTATCTGTTGTTTTCCATTCTCACTGGGGTGACAGTAGGAGTCTGATGAAGCTTGAAGGTACCTGGAGTTATCTCTGATTTCCTAATCCTCAGGCGAACCTGTTTGCAGCTTAGGCAAGCCCTGCCAGAGATCCAGCTCTCAGCTGCATCTTAAGCTACCAAATCATGCCAAGCCTCATTTTGTTTTTTTTCGTAGCTTGAAAATGTTTGCTTCCTCTATCCAGTGCATTAAACTCAGAAACCCCTGATGACCACCTCTTCTGTTTTCTTACTCTTTCAGTTCTCCCTGCTGGACATTTGCACAAAGGTGGAGGAACAGACTCTGAGATAAGGTAAATCAGTGGGACCATATTTCTTTGCTGTATTAGCAGATCAAGGCCATACATCCAGGTGAGGTTTTTGTTGGGGCTTTTTTTATTTTGTTGGGTTTTTTTGTTTTGTTTTGTATTACCATAATTAAAATGATACTGTACAAGTGAATGATTGAATAAATTAGTATATTTGGGGGATGTAAAGTAATAAAGAGACTCCTCCATCTCAAGCAAAGTAGAGCTCAGAAACAGGAGAATGATTTCTGATTGAGAAATTCAGTTACGTTCCTTCAGGATTGCACCGGTGTTCCTGACAGCAGAACAGGATCCCCTGAATTTCACATGTACATGTGTCTTCAGTTGGGCTTTGTATTTCAGTCAGTTGAAATTTTCCTCTACCCTGTCCTATGCACTGAGGGCAGAGATCTGATGTCAGTGCTATTTTGAGTGATGGGTCAATACTAAACCTAGAGGAAATCGGTGAAATAATTCCAACTAATATGTGTGCAGTACTGAAATCAAGGTACCGGGTACAGAACTTCCCCAGACTGGCAGTGTGCATGTACCCGGTGGGCTATGATAACACTTCATGAGTCACTTTTTTGAATCTGGAAGGGATGGTATTAATAGATATTGTTCACATTAGATCTCCATTCCCCCTCTCTCCCCACACTATGTGTAGTCATTATCCAAGAATTTGGTCAGTGAAAGTGGCCTTCCTTACTTTTCTATGAACATCAAGAAAGCTATTTCAGTTGATTACTGGGTCTTCCTCTTTTCCAAAGAATATGTCTGTTGTCTGCAATCAAATTTATGTTATTAATTGAGACATTTCAGTTCATTAAAGTTGGAGATAGTGCAAAGCTCGTAGGTTTTCTCTGCTACATGGTTAACTGTACTTTAATATCAAGGTTTTCAAGAGATTTGTTTCTGAGACTTTGAATTCACTTATTTTATAGCTTCTTTTCATGTATTCAAGATAAAAATTATTCATCCTTTTGCTTTAGCCATAGAGAAATCCCTCCTAATGTTATTACCTAAATGGTATTGCTTTAATTGTTATTGGTTCCAGGAGAAATAACTGAAAATATTGTGAAATACCATTGATAAATGTAGTAAGTAAAATTTTGCTTGGCATTTTTCTTGCTTGGGCTTCTACTCAAATCTCCCTTCATTTTTTTTTATAAACTTCATAAAGAAAAGGTGGATAAATTTGATGCAAATGCAAAAAAGGAAATAAAGCTGATCAAAAGTATAGCAAAGAATTGTGTCAAAAACATCCAGTTAAATATTTCTGGTTTGTGTGGTGAACTGTGCTATGTTTTCAAAGAAGTGAGCTCTTCAAACAGCAGTGTCACAGAAGGCCCATCTGTGTTAGCTCATACTTCTTGCTGCTCCCCGACAAGGAAATTCCATGACAGGCAAAGTATTAAATACATTCTAAAGTAGTCTTAATGTACACAGTTAACTATTTTATACCATAAAAAGTGAAATGTGCAAGATCTGTTCAGTTATCTAACCAATCTGACTACCATCACAAGGTTGTCACCTTGAGATTTGATCTTGATTCTCCAGAAGGGTGTCTGGCACCATTTCCTCTGGGATGTGGTCTGGCTGGAAACTACTGAGGCAGCAAGTTACTTCTTAGCGCAGCTGAAGAGTAGTAAATACCTGATTTTACAGAGTATATAGAGATTTTCTAATTTTAATTTCTCCTGACTGAGATATATATGTTCCCATGTCTGTGAATCACTTCTCAGATGAAGCTTTCCTGTATTTTCATGTGCATTTATTTGTAAGAGACTTGTGTTCTCTAAAGGACCCGATAGATAGTGCTCTGGGTTCAGTCTGATCCCAAAAAAGGTATTCCAGGAAACAAGATCAGAAGGCTAATGGATGACATCCAAGAACCAAGCAACTGTGGGCTGAGAAAGCCTTATTTAAGGCAATTTATATGATATATACTAGGAACACAGCTTGACCCAAAAGGGACTTTATCAAGATATCTGGGACTTTGACTTTAAAAACAGTTACAGCAGACTTCAGCTTAACTGTGGAGCCATTCTCACTTTATTCTATTTCTGTACATGTTAACAGAGATGTGGAAAGGTTGTTTGGTATTGCCACTGTTTTGTTTAGGTTTTTTTCATGGTTTTCTGCTTTGTGCCATATCGACCTGCTGTTCAAAATTGTCAACTTAAGTTTCAATCTGATGTAGTTATACCAAAGTGCAATCTGCACAAGACCAAAATTTCTTTTTATATCCTCTAGCTGGGTCATTATGCCTGCTTGTTCTAGTTGCCCCTCTGAGGGCTTACAGTTTACCATACCTTATCTTTTTGTTTGTGTATTCAAAATGATTGAAAAAGAATATATGGTCTAGAGAAATCTGGGTTAGATGCTTGTGTGAAGCCATTCAGTCCCTCTGAATGTCACTCTTAACTATAAACTTTGAATTACAATAGTTCCCTAACCTAAAAGTAAAATAAAATTCACAAGTACATGCAGTCTGTACCAGCACTAAGGTAACGAAGGACATAAATGCTTCAATGGATAGATGCAAATTGAACAAGAACATTTACTTCTGACTTGTTTTATATTTGTTTAATTAAAAGTCCAAAGGAACTTCAGTCTATGAGGCAGTAAGTGGCCCTCTTGCTGATTCTATTGTCAAAATCACTGGGATCCTTTCAGCCTGCCTGCTGAATAAACAGATACAGAGATTAAAATACTCTATCCTGAGAGCTTTTTTTTTTTTTTTTTCCTTGAGGGTTCTGCCTCTTTACTGCATTCTGGTAATGGCTCTGTAGTTTGTCATAGCAATGAAGCATTACTGAACTGAGCACTGCACTTCATGTTATCCTCAGTAGAGATTCTTTAAGAAATAAGACTTAGGTGATTTGCGATAACTATGATCAATTGCTTTCTGCTTGTGCACGCATCAATGAAGAAATAGGAGCCTATTTTCTGTGCTTTGATATTTGATAGTCATTGTACTGGACACTTTTTGGAGAGCTGATTTAATAAGGCATGTTAAGCAGTCACATCCTAGCATATGAGTCATTTGAATTCCTACTGTACATCAGCTTGCTATCTTAGGTAAATGCTAGCCATATGTTTGGCAAATGTCATTAATTTTTGGAGATATTTGAATGACAAAGTGAATAATGAATTGTCTCTTTCTGAGCTCGCTGCTTGTTTTTCTTTGGTATGTCCTCCCAATTTGGCTCATGCATTTTGTGAGATGTTTTTGTTCTTGGTCATGCTAACATTGTCATAGCTACTACTGTTATTATTTGAACTGGAGGCCACAGATGAGATCATCATTGTACTTGATGCTGTACTCATGACAGTAAATGTCAGCCAGTCCTCAGTTCATTGAAGGCAAAAGTTATACTGGAAAAGATGAGAGGAAATAGTGTATGTTTTACTGATGGAGTTGAAACTGAAGCAAAGAGGATAAAATTATGCAGAAGGTCTGTATTTTCTGGGTTGCTTCACCTAATCAAAAAAATAACCTACCAGCAGGGGCCTTCATATTTAAGAATGTTTCATCGACCAAGTGTTTTGAATAGATGACACAGATCCTCAGACCTTGCATTCTAATGGCTTTCCAAAGGAGGCTTTTCACTGGAACACAGAACTTTGTGGCTAAGTGTTCTTTTTGTTTTGGTCAAAGCTATGAAATAGAGAGCAAGTTGAAAAGTGAAAAGAAAAAAAACACATCAAACCTTGTCTGACTCTGCTTTTGGTTTCGAATTTAGCTGTTTGCAGGAAGAAATTAAAATCCAGTTGCAGCTCCAAACTGTTTCTGCATTCAGTGCTGTAAAGATACAAGATGCTGGTTTGAAATGATGTCTAACTAAACCTGAACTGCTTTGCTGATACCTGCTTTCTAGGTGCAGTTCTATGACTTGTGATAAATTTTTCCTCTGACACATTTTTGTATCTTTTTGTGTGTGTGTGTGTGTGTGTGTGTGTGTGTGTGTTTATGCTAGGTGTAGTTTTCTAGCAAGCAGTAGAAAGTCATTTGTAACCGTGAAAGGCTAAAGGATGGCACAACAGCTAACTCATAGGACCAGAGGCAGGTAATGAGAAATCTACCCTTCTGAAGAAAGAAAAGTATTTCGAAAGAGAACATACAAGGGAAATGGGTAAAAAAGCTGAAAATGAGACAGCAAAACTCGGAGCAAAGATACTTGCATGTGATGAAAGAAACTTCAAAAATAAATAAAATAATGAGGTCAGGCAGGAAGTATAAAGTCTGGAAATGGAGCAGAATACTAGGGGTAAGTCAGGTGAACCAAAATTATGGTTGAATTAGCAGACGTCAGGAGAGGGAAGACACATTTTCTTAAGTGCTTGAAAGAATGATAAGATTTTAAGGGTGAAAGTGAGTGTTTCCAGGCCATGTACTATCATATACATTGGCTGAAATGAGGCAATTAAAAAAAAAAAAAGTGTCTGTACATCTATATATAATAACATTATCTTGACAACTTTTTTCTGGATAATAAGGCAGAGAATGAAGCATGCCAGTTGGTTCTGGTAAAGCATTTTAAAGCTGAGAAAGGAAGACAATCATTATTAATTCCCTATTCTGGAAACACTGCTTTCTTTCCTAGTGACTGAAATTAGATAGGTGTTATCTTTTATGTGCTACCATAGCTGGGGAATAATGGTAGATAAGGGTAAAACATATGTTGATAGATATCTTTAATTCCACTGACTTTTAAAAATTTGTGTATTTGTTTTAGAGTGAAAACCTAGTCTTGAGAGAGTGGCAGTATCAGTGTGATGTCTTACTATGTAAAACACTTGCAGGATAACACAAAAATAGGAGTTTACTAATGGTTTTCCAAGCTGCAGCTCTAAGTTGTAACAAATAAAAGGGGAATGATTTATGAACAAACTCACAGTAAGAGCTTCTTTTATTAGTGGGATGATAACTAGAGATATCCTAAGTGCAATTATTACTTAGACATACTTCAGTATCAGGAGCGTCTATGGGGAAGTCTCCAGTGGCAATTCTGTTCTGTCACAATCCTGATTCTGCCCATGGTCTGATGGGAATAGGAAGGAATGAGAGAAGTGGTCCTTCTCACCTTCTGGATCCCTCTGAGTCTTCCTTCTGTAGAGACTTGAATTTGTCACAGACCTCACCCGATACAGGACGAAACTCTTTTGACTTAGCAACTTAAAAGGAAGTCTTCAAATCAGTTCATGCTCTCCATTAAGCTGATAGGTACAGTCTGTAGTAGAATCAAACTTTGTAAAATAGTTAAGCTACTTCTTTCCCAAGCAAATAAGTAGAAGACAGACTGAGAAAATATTTTTATAGGCAGATGTATTTTGGGAGACACCTAGGTGCTGTCACGATAAGAGTCATATCTGTCCAGACTAAATAGAGAATGAAAGTAACAGGAGGAAGAACTTCTGTTTAGATGAAGTTAGCTCTGCATGATCCATGGACAAACTTTCCAGGTTGTAGACTGCTGAATGGATTAACCCTGCCAAGTACAGAGGTTCATTCACAGGTGCTATACAGCCCTGCTCAGGTCAAGTTTGATCAGGTGTTTGCAGGAACAGCTCCTCTCCAGACCAGTATAGGCATGTTCACATAGGGTCCTCTCTTGAGCTCTGAGACCTTCTGCAGCATAGATAGCACTGGAGTTCTCAATCTGGCTCTGCAACAACTCTCTTAGGTTTGGAAATTACAGCATTTGTTCAAACATCTTAATTTTGGGGAATAGCTAGCTCCACTGGTTATATGAGCATTTAAGGACACCAGTTTCGTTAGAGACCTTTGGGACTGGCTTTTCCAGTTTACGTACTACATAGATTCCCAGGGTGTAGTGCCTCGTCCCAAACAAGCTAACTCTGCAACCACAAGGCTTATGGCTGCGTTAGCAGGGATAAAGAACCCGAAGGCAATGTGCTGAAGGGTGGCTCTTCTGCTTTGGAGACTCATGCTGATGGCAAGGTGGTGGTCCTATTCCACCTTCTTGTACTAACGTACTCAAAGGGAGTTTATGTTTTCCTTAGCATACGGTCCATTTCTTGGTGTAGATATATTCCTCTGCCTAGTGTCATAAAAGTCTAATTTTACAAGGATGCTAATTATTGTTTTCTTTGAAATTAAATATATGCATTTGAGATTTCTTCCACACATTGTGCACTTACTTTCACCATTATAAATTCCTGCACCTCTGGTGATTTAACTGATTATGGGTGGGGTTTTTTATTAATTTGCTCTAGGAAAATTGGAATGGTTTAAGTGCATCCATTTTGTTAATCGGGGTGATCAAATACATAAATATGTAATGGAGAGAGCAGGTACTTTAAGGACATTTAAAGGAGCTTCTTGATGTTTTCATTATGGAAGAAGTCTATCTTGAAACTGTTACAGAATTAAACATGGGGGTAAATGTAGAGTAATTTTTTCAGTGCAGTAGTATTTAATCGGAGTAGTGGGGATCTGTTTCTCTTTTAAAGACTTGAGAATTTTCAGAAGTTATACAAATTCAAAAACCATCATTGTGCTGAGCAACGTATGTAAAACACAAGGGGAATTATAAGATAATTGAACATTTTGCTTTTCCACTTGGAAGATAACGTGTAACCTACACGACAAAATGTTAAAATAAAATTAAACAGTTTAAAACTTAAATCTAAACCCATTGCTGTGACCAAATGAACAATGACGCTGCACTGCACGACATGTAAACAGCATTTGTACGAAATAAAAGGATATTTGATGCCATCTAGTGGCAGCTGCGAAAAGGCAACAGCAACTCCGAAATCTGTTCTTTGTGACTGCAAGCGTGTGCTGTGCCTTTAATCCTTCGGCCCATCACTGGCATCGATGTGGAAATCTAAATGTAGCAGTATTATTTAGGAAGCTCCACAGGGTAATTTCCTATAGGGTCTGACTGAATACACGTGGTTTTTTTCAGTACTTTTATCTTCTTGAACACTTTTCCCCAGGCCTGCTATAAACAGTAATAATTCTAAGGTCACAGACGACGATTCAAACTAGGCAAACTGACATATTTCTAAGGTTATGATTTACATAAAATATCTGGCATCAGAAAGCCAAAGTGCAAAGCAATTTGAAGTAGGGAATGACTTCTTTAAGCCTAACCACGTTTGCTAAAGGATTAAATCTCTTACATTTAAACAAATTAAACTTGTTAAGTATTAAATATATATAATTACCCTATTCAGGATAAAATATTAATGTATTAGTCATAAAAGGTGGCATTTCCAATAATTTCTATGTGATATAAAGATACGAGCTTATTGACAGTTTATGTTCATAAATCATGTAGGTTCCTTTGGGGGAAAAAAAAAAAATCGTCCCATTTTATAGTTTTTGGTGCAAATTAAGCAGTAGGTTGTCCTGTAGCCAAGTGTGAAGGCACCATATGCAAACCACCAAACACTGCCAACTGACAAACCACGTGTGTGTGTGTATGCCAGGGGAGGGTGCTAAAGAAGAGTGAGAATCAGAATAAGAATTATTACACTTTATTATGTGCTGTTTTAGGGTCTTTTGTATGGAACTGTCTTTCTAAAGTGCCACAGCCTGGTTTCAAAAGAACATCACTCCGTTATTCCCTATGAAAGAAACATAAAGTGCTGCAGACACTGCACTGTTGAAGTGACTGCTAATTCAAGCAACAACTTTCAAGAGTGACTGCAGTCTCTTTCCTTGCTGAAACATGCCAAATTCCAATTAGTTCTAGTCTGACCAGATAGAATTCAAATTAAAAAAAACAAAAAAAAACCCAAGAAAACCCCACAACACATGAGATTTTTTTTCACCACATTTCAGTTGTCATTTTTTAAAAACACAGTATCTGAGTAGCTCCTAGAGCAGACGCAAATTAGGAAATCTCTCTTTTCTGGGGTTGATGGTCTTGGGTCTAACTGTCTGCTTTCCAGTTCTCTGTGTGAAAGTTTTAGCATAGAAGATGGTAGCAAATGGGTGCCAAAGGAACATTTTGCTGAATGAGCTCTTTACAGACAAGTGTGATGTGAACTTTCTTTGCAGTAGGAAAGGTATGAAGCAGCTGATAATGAAGCCTACAGCTGGGCAACTACAAATTATTGGATGCTTTCCCTAGGATGGGCCAGGTATTATGTGGAAGGAAAAACAGATACCCTGGCAAGTTGTAAACCCAAGGAATTTTAAGAGTCCAGAGTAGAAGTGAAACTGTCAAAGGTACATGATTGGCACAGTTTACTGAGTGCTGCTGGAGCTTATCATCATTGCTTGAAGAAACATGCCCAAGACTTTGTTGTCTTTGGCTGTGTATACGTATTACTGACAGAATTAAACAGCTCTGGGTCACTATTTCCATAAGTATCTCTCCCATGGGATGGTTGGTCACAGGATGGGTAAACTCTTTGGTGAGGCTGCCCATTGCCACCTCCTTCTTCCTCCACTGCGGTACCAGATAACGGCTAAGATGTCTCCAAAGTGCAGGAGAACCTCTCACCAACATGCCTATGCTTTAGGTCATCTTATGCAAAGGTGGAGGAAAACCTGCCAGGGTGGGAGATGTGAATCTGTCTCCTGTGACAAGAGCAGACTACCTGTTATTCATGTGACAGAGAGGTTTGTGGTTTATTCAGCCCTTAAGTGCATGTGTGTCTTGAACCGTCAGAAGTATCCCTGCCCTGAGAAATTCACAAGTCCTAGAAGCAAAGTACATACCAAATTTGAGAATTTGAGAGTATGGGCTGAGAGCATCTACTGCATTTCATCCAGTCATATAGATATTTGTCACATATTTGTGAACATTTAATCTAACGACTGTCTACGGCAATTCACTGCTACTCCTGCTCAACTGTAGTATTTAGCACCAGGATTTTATTCGCTGTTGAAAATTAACACAACTTCACAGTTTGGGTAAATTGTGTATCTCTATGAGTTTGAGTGAGTAGATGTGGACATAGAACATATCCATCAAGTAAAAATTAGAAGACAATTTGCAATGGAGGAGAAATGAAGTAAAAATGCCATATGTAGCTACGCATTAGCAGTAGTGGGGACAAAAACAAAAATGGTTTTCAAATGAAGATCTGTAAACTTCCAAAGTCATTACATGGTATGGTGGCCTCTGGGAGCAAGGTGTTAATTAAATGGCCAGGGTATCCCATCACTCTTGATATCCTGAATTACTACTAAAAAAACCTCAGATGATGATGTAACGAGTACCAAGATTTCATTACGTGTGTCTGGAGTGGCCCGTTACTTCTGAATAGCAAACCTAACTGTCATCTCAAAGCCTCATAGAACAGTGCATTTTTTACTTTTCCTGCTTGGCGTATTTTTAGGGAGAAACTATTTTATGCTTTTTTAGATAGCGTAAGTTCATGTTCTTGTTGCATTATGAAGCCAATTGATTCAGAGGGAGAAAATGCCGCTGAAACTAAAAGGCCTTAAAAATCATCCAAGCAGCTCCTTGCTCTTTCTCTAGAAGCAGCTCCTGTAATAACATCTTACTGCTCATTGTTTTAGTGCTTTCAGTGCTAGGGGTTTTTTCTATGGCACTAGAAATTCCCTGAGGTGGTGTTTCCTATTAATTGAAAGAGAAACTAAAGACAGCTCCATTCGGTGCCACTTACCTAGGATATGTCAGGCAATTTATTTGTTTTTCAGGCAGACAGCCCTCTTCCCCTGGATACATATCAGGGGAAACAAAACCTTTTTCTCACATACTGCAGATTGCAGGTCAGGTCTGTAGTGACAACAAGTAAGAATAGTGGAAAAAGAAGTTTGAACACACACCCAACCACCAAAAAAAAAAAAAAAAGCTGATACATGAGTGCAAAGGTAAACACTGCTGATTAATGTGAAAGGTTACTTGAGGGTAACTTTTGTTGACTCCAAGAGGGCAACTAACTTGCCTTGCTTTCCCTGGATCTGAACCTAAGTCAGTAGAAAGGAACTTAACTGATTTATGAGCTTTTGGGTGTGATTTGAGATTACTCATATCCCCCAAATATGGTTGAATTACTAGGATTGGGTCAGCCATGGCTCATTTTGCATGGGTATGAGAACATAACACATTTTCTTCTTTTTCTGGTATAGATTTTTCCTGTTAATTTCTGAAAAACTAATTCCTTTACCTTTTATCTATCAGATATGAAACCTCTCTTACAGCTGAGTCGTAACTCGCTGAAATCAACCTTTTTCTGCCAACTTCCAGATGCATCCTAACCTTCAGACTTATTTTCTCCTATCCAGGCTTACTTTTGTTGCAGGAAAATTGGAGTCAGCTTAACTGAACATATGTCTGTTGGATCTAGCTGAGATGTGAGCCCTAGTAAACCATGCTACTTAACCACCCAGAGAGTTTCTTGTGGTGTTGCCTGTGGCTGTGAGAATGACTGAAGAGATCCGAGTGCCCACAATGCAAAATACTTCTTTCTAAAATAGGAAACTGGAAAACTTCCCAACTTCCACATCTGCCTCTAATTTACACCTCTGAGCACTTGGGTGAGCAAAGGGAAAACAAGAAGGACTAATGGACTACTCTTCCCTGTGAGAGATTACACCCCCAGTCGCAGAAGTCTGGCAGGGACTGGTTAGTTACAAGACAAGCAACTGAAGAGTACCTGCTTTTCAAGGTAGAGACTCCTTATGTCCACCCCTGAGCCACCTGCAGGGATACTACTTGTACAGAAAAGGACCAAGAATCAGATGCTTAGCACCTGCTTCTAAGCACAATTAGAAACAAAAAATCTTGAGCTGAATCTAAAAATCCCACACTGAAACTTGAATAGAGGAGTAAGAGCTTAGTCTTCCCAAGCTTAATTCTCTTTTTAATTTAGTCCAGCTGTCAATAAATTGAGCACATGTGTAACTCTAAGCAGGTTGGCATGACACTGAGACCAGTGTAAATGTTGGAGAAAGTGATGGTATAAGGCTTGGCAACAAGGTACGCGATGCAATTAAGCTCAGGTCTAATAGGAAACTGGCCTGTCGGGAATCCTGTAACTAGTGTGAATTACAGATGCCTTTTCAGTGCACCGCATGGCTACAAGATATAGTATGAGACGTTACAACATGAGCTGTCATAAAATGGAAACCTGTCCCTGCAGTGCTAGTCACTGGAGCAAGCATTTATTCCCAGAATTCCAATGAACTGCGTGATCCCACGTCTGGTTTTGATAATAGCCTGAGCCACAAGCGAATTATACAGACTTGTCCTGGAAGTGGTGGAGGATGGTGCAGAAATCAAGCTGACTGGATCCAGGGCAAGGAGTTTTCAGTCTTTCTCTCTTGTAGTGCAGAAAGCCGTTTGCTGCAGAACACGGTCACTCCAGACTGAAGAGGAACGCAAAAACAGATCTGCACAGAGCCGTGCATATGTAGGGCTGCAGTTTTTGTTCACATGGAAAGAAGGGACATATGAGCTAAAATAATGAGTAATTTCAACTAACATGCTGAGGTTCCTTGCAGAAAATGGAGTGACAAATGTTCATTCTCAGTCTTGGGTGCAGAGGTAGAAACGTAGCAGACACAGCAAGCCAGTAGCATCATGCATGGGCCAAAAATGTTCTTTCCTGCATCCCCAAATGGGGCAGAAATTCTTTGCAGTAAGCATATGCACTTCCAAACATTACAAGTCCAAATCAGAGTGGTTTAAAAAAATAAAATGAGATGTCTTTGACACACAGATAATATACAGGACCAACTGAGTGTACTCTTTCATGTGATGTTTAGTCAGCTGTTTTAAATCCCACATATAGGACACACAGTTTATTCATCCATTTAAAAATAGTTAAACTGTTTGGGAACCAGGATGCTGAGAGTAACTCGAACAGTGCATGCTGGAAGCTAGGGTGTATGTTGCCTCTCATTTTGGGTGGCTTGAACGATTTTGCAGTTAAAGAGATTTTTCTTCATTACATTTCTGTGGAATAACAATGACATCCAGTGGCTGGCTACTTTAATAATACATATGTATCTGCTGCAGGTATAATAGGCAATGATAAGATTTCTCTGGGGTCTTTTCTTTGTGGTAGCTGCGAGTTCTTTCTGTCAAATTTATCAGTGGGGATTTTGGGGTGTGGGGACCTGTGGGATGGAGGCTGGGTGTGAAAAGTGCCCATGCTTTAATGAGGCCGCTACAGTAAGAAAGTCAATTCCACTTTACTGGTATCTAAACACCAGTTTAGCTTCAGGGAAGAACAAGATATTGTAGTTTGCTCATTCTCTCCACTCTTTAGAAGAGACTTAAACCCAGATTTCTTTCCTAATAACTGAAACCCACAGTGGCCTAGGCAGCAACTGTATCCCATTCCCCTTTCTCTTATTTGGAAGCGTTAATCTAAAATATACATGTTTTGATTCTTAATATCATCATATTTCACCTGTTTTCAGTTTTTAAAATACTTTTTTACTGCCCCATCGATGTTCTTTAGGTTGCCCCAAGGCATCCTTAACTTACATACCAACAAAGTGTATTTTTTTTTTTTTAGGATTTTTTTATTCTACTTAATAAGAATAAGTTACCATAGCAACTACCACTCACATGGTACTTATTGCTGTGGGATTTAGTTACACTTCCTTTTAATAACAAGAACCTTAAAACAGTAGCACATCATGCAATTTTTTGCATGTTATTTTGTAGCAGAAAATTATATATCTCTATATTTTTCTTCTAGTGACTCTTTGGTTTTTGCATTAAAATTGATTTTCTCTTCTTCATTTTAAATAAAGTCTTCCAAGAATCTCAACAGGGTAAAGATATGGGGTGCAAAATAATTTCTCTGAGAAAAAAGCTTATGTGCGTAATGGACAAAAGAAAATTAGATGTCTGAGGAGTCGGAACACATCGGAATAATGAACACAGGGTACTTGGGCATAGATATAATGTACGTTCTCTCCACTCCCACTTGCTTCCTTTGACTTCCCTGGGGTAATGCCATGACTCCAGTAAGGCAGAAGCTAAAAGATCATCTTTTTGTGATAGGCTGGATAGTCTTGTTTATAAGAACAGTTCTGGAATCTGAATATGGGTGTGACCTGAAACACAGAAAATTAATTTGTAAGTTATCTCCAATGCATTACTTTGCTGACTAATTAGACAATGTAAAAAGAACAGCAGTCTGTGCAGCCTAATAAAGCATTTTCATGTAAGTACATAAGGTAAGGTCTACTTCAGAACAAAAATGTTTTTGCCTATTATTAGTTCATTCCTTCTCTCATGTACTTAGTATTGCTTGAGCACAGACCCTAAGAAAAAAAAACAACTGGTATAACTTATGGTCAGAACCGTCAACTTGTGCTCATTTAACAAACATTACTCTTACTGCAGCCTGGAGAACTAAGGATACGGCTTTTTGCTTATACAGATCTAGCTGCTAAGTGAGATGCTGTTATACAGAGATTGTATTTTCTTTTGCAATACGAGTGCAATTCGTTGCATATAATATGACATGCAGTAACCAGTAAAACATAGTGGGCTGAAAATATTCACAGAAATCAAACAAAGTTGGTTTAAAGTAAACAGTAGATATTAGCTAATCTAATGCTCTGATGAGCTAGAGTACTTGTGGATCATTGCTCATAGATAATTTTCTAACATTCATATACACCTCCTGTAACTAGAATGCTAAAACGAGTTTGCTCATTTCTATGTAGGTATAATTTAATGTTTGTTGCACAATAACTAATTGATCTGCAAATTAAGCCCATTAAGCCATCATACTCATCTTGCCAGTATTTTGTTTATCTAAAGATGGCTGTTACATGCCCTTCTATCACACCTTGAGTAAACAAAGCTAATCCTTTCAGCCATTCCTCTAAAAAACCTATTTGTATTGATTTCTTGTGTATTCTCTCTACTGTCCTTACGTTTTCCTTCAAGTGTAGTGTCCAGAACTGGGCACAGGATTCCAGCTGTGACCTCCCAGTGCTGAATAGATTTGAATAATCACCTCCTCTGTCTTGCTTCTGGCGGTCTGGCTAATCCTTCCCCAAATGACATTTTCTTTCTTGGTTTCTATTCAGTTTGTGGTTTGCTGCAGTCATCCCATTTATTTTTCTTCAGTGCAGCGTTTTACATCATTCTTTACTGAATTATCTTACGGATTTCAAATCATTCCCTCAATTTATCAAGGTGATTTTAAGATCTAGTCACATCCACCAAAGTATTCACAATCCCTCCTTGTCAGTGTTTCCTTCAGTATTTTTTGAGTGTTATTTGCAAGGATACCTTCCAGTGGTAGAGACAGCATAGACTGCAGTGGTGATAATGTTCTGATTGAAGCTGTTTCAACCAGCTGAGACCCTATGTGACAGTAATTTCAGTGAGACAGTGTTTCCCTGGTTTGTCGAGGTGTATCGCAGAAAGTTCTTCTGTTAGAGCATGCTGACTTGATTAAATCAGAAACTTGTGTCAGCTTAGTTTGAAACCTTTGGTAGGAAGTAAGCAGCAATCATCCAGGCTCCACTTAGCCATTGTTGGGAGTTCTGATTCTTAAAGTGGCTTTTTTCTTTTAAGCTGGCAACCAATGAAACTTAGAAACCTGGAGTGTTGGGTTTGATTTTTTAAAAAAGTTTTTTAAAGTAAAAAAGTTTTCAAATAAACTAGAATGTTTTTTTTTTTTTAATTGGGAAATGTAGGAATTTTTTAATTCCACGCCTGAATTAAGTAATTTTAAAGAATTCAGAATTTCCCTGAGATGGGAATTCCAGGTCTTTACCACTTTATTAATCAGTATTAAATGAGAACAAAGCCTACTAAAAATTCATTTTTATGAAATCTGCTAGTCCAGTGAAGGAACGCATCCCCTCATTGAAAGGAAGTGTTCTTCAGATCCTTCCTTAAGGCTCAGCATTTCACATCAATTTCTGGCTTGTAGTTGTCTGAATACTTCTTTTTTCTTTTTGAGAAATAATTATGTGTATTTATTCTCTTCCTCCTTCTCTGCTGCCCTCACATACCCATGCTACATTTAGCGCTGACCTCTGAAGGGGAAGGTAGAAATAGTAGTTTAAGAGATACCATAATATGGTGGAAATGGTAATGATGTAACTCATCAAGACCAACTCCTTGCTCCTTGCAGGACTACCTAAAACTAAACCATATGACACTCCTTGAACTCTGAGAGGCCTGGTGCCATGACCACTTCCCTGGGGAGCCTGTTCCAGTGACCAACCGCCCTCTCAGTGAAGAACGTTTTCCTAATGTCCAAACTGAAAGATCTTTACATAGAAGTTCAAAACGTTTGTCAATGGTTTTCTTTTCAAATCAAGATTAATTTTCACAGCCAGAACAAAGCATTTGTATGGAACATTTCTGCAGTCATTTAGAAGCATTCGGAATGATTCCACTTAAATTTAAGAAAATGAAAGAAGTTACTAAACATGCAGATATAATCAGAAA
Organism: Numenius arquata; assembly: GCF_964106895.1. Taxonomy (NCBI): domain Eukaryota; kingdom Metazoa; phylum Chordata; class Aves; order Charadriiformes; family Scolopacidae; genus Numenius; species Numenius arquata. The sequence goes on from NC_133578.1 coordinate 20,025,254, forward strand.
TAAAAGGATTTCTCAGTGATAACATGATTATTTTCTTTAAGAAGAATAAAAATATCTTTATTTTTTTACCTAAAAACAATCTGGAACTGGGGATAGTTTCCATATTCAATTAAACAAGTAAAAATACAGAATAAATTAATCGACCATTGAACAATATATTCTTGAGACAATCACCAAATGCAGGAGTCCTGTTAGCTTAAGAAAACCCTCAAGGCCATTCATCTGGTGCTTGCAGGAACATTATCTTACAGTTACACAAGCCAGGATCTCCCAGTTACATATCCCGATCCATGGGGATTAAGGGTTACATCACCTTTCATATTTCCAAAAAGACTGTTTCATTTGGGAACGTTTGGGACACTCTCTCCTTTGGCTTTTGCTGTACCAGGAATGACTTTGTTTGTTACAGTGGGACATTATACAGCATTGTGCAGAGCAGATAGAATGAGAAAGGAGCAATGTGGCATCTGTACGTGAGGTTGTCAGATAATTTGCTGTGTTTTGTTTTCTGCTTGTGACTTTCTTATTTACTGGATTAAACAATTCAGAAGTTTCAGTGATGATGAAAACATTCTTTTCCTATTACAAATTTGGTACCGTGTTCTTGCTCTCGCTCTCTTCGTACTTTCTGTGATTTTTTTTAATTCCATTACATGGTTACCATAGCAATTGTTCCTGTTCCCTTCAGCTTTCCCAGCTGCATTTGAGAGCATTTATTTTACAGAATGCATTCCAGTTCTCTTTAACTCTCCAGAGAGACCTAAACTAAGTTAAAATGTTGATGATTAATTTACCTTCTGTATTTCATACAAATTCTGTGATTCTATGATTCTATATCACAATAATCTCTGAGGTGTATACATGATAACATGAAAAATCAGCTTAAATGTAGAGACATAAAGCCTCCTATAGATGTCACCGTACTCCATGCGTTTAATTGAGAGCAACTATGACTTACTGTAAAGTGTGAAATTAGGTTTTTTTAACTGGCAAACTATTACAGGAAAGAAGGCAGTGAGAGCTTGATTCTCTTACTTGTCAGGGTGACTAGAATGTCTTACGGAGAAAACTATCTTGCTAAAATCAGGATTTCACCCTTAAGCAAACTGATCCTCATCGTGAATGAGGGGACCAGAACTAGGTATCTAGTAGTAGGTACATTGGTAGTATCAAAATAGCCCAAAAATGATGAATATAGATGATAATCTTTAGGCACATTTTGGTAGTCTTTGGCTTTGCTTTTATAGACCAAAACTCCTGAGAATTTCAGTAAGTTTTTTTGCTTGACTTGAAGAACACAGAATCGAATCCTTTATTAATAATTCGCATTGTTCCTTTGACCTCCAGTCTAAAATCCTGTAAAAATAGGCAGTTCATTAGAGGAGGAAGAAATATCTTTGGTAAATAACATCTTTTCATCTTTGAAAAATGCAGTTTAGGGGAATAAAAAAAATTTCACGTTTTACTTAACATTCTACAAATATATTTCAGCATAAACAGGAGGTCTTCATGCTGACATTTTCAGAATGCTTCATTGAATCTTTTATCTTTCAAATATTTTTTTGTGTTTCAAGATACACCTATTTTTAAGCTTAGGAAGGGTTAAAAAGCAACAGTTAAACCCACACTTTTCACATCAGGTCCACATTAACATTATAAGTCAATCTGAGTTGCATTTTTTATTTTGCTATTAGGAATAACAATTCTCCCATCTTCATTCAACCCAAAGAATTTTCTTTTTAATTGCTCAGGCTGGCCACCAGATTTAAATGCTATCAGTTCCATATCAAAAGCTTGCCTCTGAATCATCTATTTTGGCTGATACAGTCCTCTTTATGTTTTTTATTTAAATTCAGTTTGTTTCCTCCATACAAAGACTGAAATCTTAATCATGTGGAATGTGATAGTGAACAGCATAAGAAGTTACAGCGTAAAAACTTTCTGAAAAATAGTCTTGCCTCCTCTTCAGGCTCTTCATAGAAACTACCACAGATCTAGCCAACAATAACTCTTCCACTTGGAAATCCCCATTCAGGGATCACCTGAATCCATTTTCAGAATGAAATACGCTATACTGTACCAAACTTCCTATGAAGCCAGGACAGTCAGAGTAGCCTTCATTTTTTCAGTGTTCACATGCTCACTTTGGTTTGCAGAACTTACACTTAAGCTGAGCTATGCATGCAAATCGGATATTTTCTAAGGGAAAAGAGGACTGAGGCTTAAGTACAAGAGTTTTCTGTGGCTTGCACCGTACTAAATCTCTGACTAGTTCTGCTCAGGTGCAAACAAAGCTGCTTGCTTTGCATATGCAAGTCTACAACTGTGTGTATTAATTAGATTCTTGTCTTGCAAACATGCTTTTAGCTTGACCATTTAAATTTGAGCCTTAATATTTTTGGGGATTAGAGAAGCAAAAAGGAGCGCAATGGTCTCAGAGTGGAAGCAAGCACTGTTATTAATTATATAGATACTTATATCAACATTTTCCTCATATATAGCAAGGTGATCAGAATTAAGGAATCGAAGCTTTCTCCTTTGCTTAAATAGCACCTGAAAATGGCCACGATGTGCTATCGTGTCTTAGCTGTACTGTACCGATGCACTTAGCTGCTATACTGATTTTCCGTCTCTGCTGCGAAAAGAGAGTCGAGAGTCGTTTTCCTGAGGAGCCGGTAATGCACCGCTGTTGCATATGCCCATAACCTTTCCCTGAACCCAAGCCCTCTGCAGCAGGTTGTGGAGGCCCAGAGCGGCCAGGTGACATACAGTGCCATCTGCACTGCTATACTGGTCATCTGGCCAGAGCTCTGACCTTTCTGAACATGATACAGCGAAATCTAACTCCTGAAAGCTGCTCGGAGGCAAAATCTGTTCTTCACCGTCAGTTGCACTACTCAGTCACTTAATTGTCCACTGCAACTGATAAAGTAACCATTAGACTCAGGTCATGAACTACAGTTTATCATTCACACGCAATAATACACCCTTGAACCACACTGGTTTCTAAATTACAGCAACACAGACTTATTCAATAAAAGAGATTTAAAGTACCTGGAACTTTACTTAGTCCTGTGCTGCTAAACAAGGGCTGAAAATAGATTGTTTTGAGAAGCTGCTGTGATCGATGCTCTCCATGGTTTGCACTGTATGCCAGATAAAGACAGATACCACTAAACAAAGCACTAAAAAATGTTTTAGACTGACAATAAGGCCTGATTTTGCTCTCAGTCTTGCTGCTGTCGTTCAAGGTAGCTCTGCAGCAGAGGCTGAGCTGCACGGGCAGAGGGGTGATGGTGGTAGCAGGCTGGGAAAGAGGCTTTGAAGGGACACGCTCCTGCCAAAATGCATTTTCCTGTTTAGTTGTGAATGGGAAACAAAGTTATTCCAGGATAAACTTCTGACCTCTAGTTTTAGAATCAGTATTATAGAAACACAAGCTCTGTGAGTTATACAAATCCCTTGACATTTTGAAAAGCCTTTCATCTGGAGATCATAGTTAGCTTCATAAACATTAGTTCATTAGTTAAGACTTGAGTGAGGTTGAGGCTACTGGCCCCATCATATAGACACTCAATGTGAACTGTAGAGAAGTACAAACCCCCCTTGATTCCTTCTGTGTGTACTCTGTTCCTCTGCTCTCCTTCCCCTTTCCTCCAGCGTCATCCTGGCTGGTCCTTCCAGCGCAGGAGCCACCCACAGTGTTCATTCTTTGCAGCCACGGGGTTGGAAACGCCAAAGCAGCTGCGATTCGGTTAATAGACAGGCTGGGATCTTTTAAAGGGTCCAGTAGTAGCTACTTAGCCACAGTGGGGAGAATCCTGTCCCATTAAAGTTGATCAGAGCTTTCTACTCTTTTCTGCGAAAGCAAGGCCTCACCTACTGCTTTGAGGAGATCTTAGGGAGCAGAGTGTCTCCATATTGCTGTGACATAGGCTAGGGCTTAAAAGATGAAGTATATACTTTATTGCTATGATGAGTGTTACACAGTCTATGGAGAGGCACGACTGTGTTTATTTGTCCCAAAATTTGGTCTCGTACTTTGTAGTACTGGAATTCTTCCTTCTTTGCAGAAAAGGAATTATATTCATAGGAACTACTGGCACTTCCATTATAAATTCTTCCCTTTGTAAGAAGCTTACCATGAGAAATAGAATTCCGGTTAAAATAAACAGAATAAAATATAGGTTAAAATGGATTATTTAGAGCAACAGAAAAGTCTTAAGAATGACTTCATGAAAAGTGATTGAATAAATAATTTCCTGTTGAACTGATAGAAAAACCTGCAATAACAGGAAAAAAAAATCTATTTCTAGTGAATAAAAGTTCTCATGAAATAAGAGTAACTAAGCTTCAGAAACTTCCAAGACACCAGAAAATCAGACCAAACAGTTCTGAAAGTGGTTCGTTCCTCATTTCTGCTATCCAAGGGAGAGTTCTCATCACTAGTATCCACTGTGATGAGCAATGGAATCCTTTAGAAATAAATGTCTGAAATGTAAGTTCTTTTGAAGTTGTTCGTGAAGTCTTCCTTTTTATGAGGCCTTTGGCAAAGTCTTACATTGTGTGTATCTATATCTAAACATATATATATGTGGTTGCTCAGAGAAAGCAAAGCAGACTGAGCCTTGAATTATATATGAGTGAAAACTCATGTATAATTTGCAGTCCCCATGAATTGATTAGTTATTAAAAACCACTCAGATTCCTTCTGTTTTAATCTGGAATGTCTATCACTAATCTGGTATCTCCTTTGAAAATTATATTTCTAAGAGTTATTGTTGTACTGCTACCAAAATCTAAGAGAAGCAGAAGTGATTTTTGACACTTAGCTGCCCAGAAGTTGTCCTGTTGTGATCCCCTTCTGTAAAGTCTGTACTTTGAAATGACAACAGATCATACAAACCCACAAGCCTACATTCAACTTCCCAAACTGTTTCTTTGCAGCACTGGACACTGACTGGAAATGTATTGTACAATCAGTGAGATACGAGATTTTTGAGGGCATCCTCAGAGAACTTCTGCATCTTCTTCATATGAAACTTTTTGTAGCCATTTTTCAGATGCATATATGGCTACATCAGATTTCTATAGATAAATCAATTCTAGATTTTTTCCTGAGCATTTCTGGGTTTTCTTGATTGTTTTGTTCATCTACTCTGTTAATCATATTACTCTACATGATCACGGGGAATTTAAACTTCTTTCATAGATCTTTCTGAATAGGATGGTTTGGGCTCCCTCAACAAGCTTTTTTTTTTTTAAGAAAAACAACAACCAACTTAAAAAACAATCTCAAACACAGAAGACTTACATAAAACTGAACGTGTCTTCCAAAATGGTGCTAAATCACTAATAATTTCTTTTATAAATGAAATTCACCAAGATTAGACAGTTTTAATTGCGAAGGGTCAAGAGACCATGGTAATAAGTTGCTCTCTGGTAACCCAGAGTTATCACCAAATATCTTGCATCTTTGCTTTGTCCTACACATAATTCAACTAAATTCAGCAATAAATATACATGGGAATAAGGTCTAGGTACTCTTAACATTATTAAGACAGCAGATGAGAAGATGGAGGGGATGGAAAGGTGGCAGAGAAGCAAAAGTAGGTTCAGCAGAGAAACCCGACAAAAGACAAAGCAGCCAGAAATTTAAATTTATATTTATATTTGTCTTCACATCAAAGCAGTTACAAAGTTTAAAATCTTTTGGTTTGCTATGAAAGCAGGTAAATGGATTGATTTCTCTCCACGTGTTTTTTTGGCAGTGCTTGTGGTACAGCGTGTGATTGATTGTACTTCATCTATGTGCTCTAAAAGGCATTACCTTATGTCTGTGTATTCATCAATATAGCACAAATAATGCAGGAACCTCATCTTCGCCATGTGAGATGTAGTTAGAAAACAAGACAATGTGCAGGAACAGATAGCCAAATCTACATTCTCAGATTCATGCAAGAGTGATTTACTTGTAGTCTTTCTGCAAATAATTCTTTAAAATACTTAACTACTTAAACTTTTGACCTTGGACATTTTATTCACTGTATAGAAGTCCATATCAGCCCAGAAGATTATTTTTTGTTCAACAGCCTCTCTGAAAGTTGCTCAATTTGGTTTCTGTGTCAGGCATCTCTGGGTAAAATCATTACCCTTCATTGTGCAAGTTAAGCTGTGACTCACACAGACAGGGTTTCCAACGTGATGGGGCTGCGCCCAGGCCGGGTAATTCATAGAGAGGGTTAAAAAAACAGAATCAAATGCTGGCTGTGAGTTAAAGAGAATAGGGGATAAGAGCTTAGGCTTAACCTATAGGGGGACCTAAGGAATAAAGTGAACCAGAGTCCAGTGTGGGGAAGAAAGGAGAAAAAGCAAAAAGGCTAAAAGAGATCAGGCCTAATGAGCCTTTCGAGGAAAATGGGAGACTGGAGCCTCAGAACGAAAGAGTGGCCCAGCAAAGCAAGGATAAAATGGATCAGCCACAATGTCACCAAATTGATCCAGAGTTCAAAAACCATCAAATCACCGTATACAATAAAATAAATTAAAAAAAAAAGTTCAAACAGTGTCAGGCTCCTTAAAGCTCGCTTGCTGACATCAAACATAATAAGAAAAAGACCTGTTTGTAACATAATGTGACTCTTTTCCAAACAGAGCCTTTGAAATGTATGTACTGGTCTGTCATTTTCTGTTGTACAGTTCTCACATCATGTACCTATAGGTCTGGCAGTATTTTTATATTATATGAAAAAGATAAATAATCACGGAAGAATTAGAGAGATATATTTAGACTAGAGGTTTTTTATCCTGCTGTGTTAAGGAGCCATGCTACTGTCTAGACTGATGGCTTGAGAAATGAGCCGGAGAGGGGAACGGAGGCAAATTGTGGAGTGCAAATTAAACCAAACAAATTCTGTGTATAGAAATACAGTAAATAGCTATAACAAATGTACGCTAAAGGAGCAGAAGGTATTAATTCCCATGAAGAGCATTTCTAATGTACCTATTACTCTAATGTGTAAGTGACAAACAAGACAAAGAAAACACCCTGTGTGTCAAAGCCCATATATCTCTTCATGACGTAAAGAGGTGGTGCTACCCATATTTAGCAGGTTTTATTTAGCCACCTACGCACCTCTGACTTGGTAGACTTATTTTTGATAAGTGGTGCTTAAAAGTGTTGGTATGAAGCGTAAGTAGCTAATGCAAATATGTTACCGACCCCTACCAGAGCTAGCAATTATGTAAATTTTCAAAGCCTTCATCTTTTATAATTAGATGTGGCTGGCTTAGAGTGAAGGACTTCCATTTCTGGCCAGCTCAGTCCTTATTCCAGTATTTCACCAGAAATGATATATTTGAAATCAGAGGAATGTTATATTCTTTAAAGTGATTTAACGTATAGCTTAGAATATTTGAAAGACCTTTAGTAATTAATTTCTTGTTTGCCATGCTTGAAAGATGAATAAAAGCGTGGAAACACTTGGTGAATAACATCTTGTAACTGATTATAATTAAGTGTACTTTCAGTTTCTCCTAAGTGTAGGAAATGCTAATTATTTTTCATAAAATCCAAAATGCAAGTATTCTTAGCTTGGATAAAAGAGAAGAGCACAGGTTTATGTGCAAGGGTAGAGATTTGCCTATACATAAATCCTAATATTCTTCCCTATTAAAAAGATTATTCCCCTATACGTTAATTATTGCTGGACAGCTTTGGGGCTGGTCCAAAACCCACTGAAGCAAACAGAGGGCTTACAATGATTTCAGTTTGTTTTTGATCAGGCCTTAAAGGGTTCCTCAGTCACAGGAGTAAAAGTGCTCTGTGTGTATATATATATATATAATATATATATAAAATACACATTTTATTGTCATACAGGTGATGATTTTTGTTAAAACTTTGTGGCTAATGATAGTGTTAAGGTACGTCTGTGTCCTCACGTACATGTGTCTTTGCATATTTGTGATCTGCTGCAAGAAATGGAGGCTCCAGTGGATCTGATGTTTTTTACCTGGTGGCACTAAAGTAGCTTTAAATAAGTATTGATGCCAGCCCTGGTACAGGGACTGTTTGACAAATTGTTGGCAACACTACTCAACACTCTCTGGATTTACCCAGACTTGGGGGTCTGTCTGGGCTCGGGCTGCCCTCCCCCCCTTGCCCCAGGGCTACCAACACTCCCTCGGCTTTGCTGCCCACCTGCCGGGTTAGGATGTATTTTGGGAGACCAGAGTGATTCCTCTGAATTGGGCACTTGAATGACAGGAACAGAAAAACCCTCTTTGATACTTCCACTGCTTTGCCCTTTTATCTAGTCGTTATTGCCTCTGGAGAGAGTGAAATCCTGCCATTCAGGCTCACCCGTGATTTACACCCGTTTTGTAGTGGCTTAAATAACTCCCGCAGGTGTGAGACAGTGAAGAATCGGACCACTGGGAAGCACTAGCCACAAGGCTGCACTTACTGCCTCATATGGCAATGGGATCGTGAAGAACACTGTAATGACTTTACATTCAATCCCAGTCTCACTTGAGTGTGTACGTGTACAAAACAGCTTTAGAAGAAGTGTGCAGCAAAGCACCTAGAAAGCTAAGGAATAATTCAGGAAACTTCTCTAGGTTAGTATGCTGAAACTTGCTAGATATACCCTCACAAAAAGGAAACACTTATTAGAAAAGCTAAGTGAAATGCAGGATGTGGTATAAAGTTGTTCACTTCCGACACTACAGTTAAGGTGAACTGGTACGTGCTTGTAGTCACAGCAAAGCGTGCAGGTGTTGGCTCTGCACAGGGGCCCGGGTGCATTCTCTCCCTGAGAGCTGATGGCAGAAATAAACTGGGGGAGAAAAAATATAAAATAAGGTTGAATACCCGCCTTTTCTCCCAGTGTTAGGGGAGGATGTAATACATTAAATCCTGGGCATGGTCACTTATGACCTGCATAATTTTTGTTATATTCCAAGGCACCAGTCTTATTTTCACTGTGTTATTTGACTCTGGGTTTCTATACCAAAGACGCCTATGTCTGAACAGGTTCCTTCTCTGGTTTGCACTAACCTAACTACAGGTAAGGCAGCCTAAGGACTCATTTATTCTATTGATGCATGTATTGCACTTCCCTTTTTGATAAAGAGAGGACTTTAGTTTTCTGCACTATCAATCTAACACCTTACATGAACGGCAAATGTGATTAGAAATAAAGCAACGTAACAAAATTAGAGGTGAGCCGCAGCTACATGCTCAAAAAGGGAAAAAATAGGATTAATAACTGATGCAGTGAGAGAGGTGAAGCACGCTTGCAGGGAGTAGAAGTAGCAAATGTTATAGATGGTACTATATACTACGAATGAACATCAAAAGCCTCAGAGGCTAGGTTCAGAAGCTTATCAGAAGTTACCTCGGCCTATTTGATTGAGAATTCATGCTGGTAATTTCCAAAGATTGGATTTCCTTGTGAGATCTTTAGTAGTTTCTCGTCTAGGTCAGATTAAAGGACAAGAAGAACAGCTCTGCTGGCACTACAGTATTTCTGCTTGCTAGCTTAGTTAAAACTAGGAAGTATACAGATATTAGAAACATATAGAAATAAAATACACAAATAATGCTGTTTTTTTTTTTCATGCTATAGAACAGTGCTGTGTACAGTATAATCACTTCAAGTACACAAAGAAAATCTGGACACACTCTTTTATCTTTTCTCTGGTTCCTAAATGGGTCAGGCGGAAGCTGCTTTTCATGGAAAGCTCCATGCCTTAAAAAACACGTGGACAAAATTAGGTTCACAATACCCAAATAAGGTCCCTGGGATTTTATTTTTTTTTTGAGTATTAAGGCACTCAGTGCTCCCAGTAAATGCTCAGCACCTTTGAAACCAAGAAAATTAGATGACTGACTTTTAAATACATCAAATTTCAGTGTGCCATTGATCTTTTTTCTGCTGTGCATTTTTGTTACAGAAAAGATACATATTTCGTCGTTGTCACCTATATTAAATCATGGTGGGCTCTCAAACCTTGCCCTTTAAGCAGCCTCAAAAGGCAGTGATAAGAATTCAACAGACCAGTGACACGTTGAAAAGAATTCTACAAATTTGGGCTTGTGATGTCACCAGACTAATTTAGGCTAAAAGAATACTCACATTATCTGTCATTTCATTTAAAGTAAAAGAAAAAATAATACCTCTTTTGGGAACCCTCTGAACTTAGCGATGAGGCTTCCAGGGCAGTGGCAGCAGAGATGTGCTCTGCAGTAATTAGTTGGTGTTGACTATTGAAGGGATGGAGATATGATTTTTTTTCCCGAGGCAGAGAAATGTGGCTGCAGCAGAGCCAGTGCTCTGCCATCGGCCGCTCTCACCAGCGGGGATGAATCCAGTCTCGACACAAGATGGCACCAGGGACCAGCCTCTCAGGGAAGCCTTCCAAACCTTTTGCCTCATGGCCCGCAGCAAGCACAGGTGTTACAAATCTGTTGTTTTCTTTTGAGCTACCAAAAATAGTTAGAGACACATATTTTCAGATAAACAAAATCTCTGTATAGGCAACATTGCCAGTGCTGGTCACACTTACAAGCACACATTGCTGAAAAGGGTTCCTTGTGTCGCGACACAGCACTCTCTCCCTTCATCAAGAAATGCTCTCGGAGAAAGTCCTGCATGTTACAGCCTCTTTGAGCACAAAAGTGAGCATCTTTCCTTTCGTTCTAAAATGAAAATAATTAAGGTATTATTCCCTTGAATTAACTTTCATGGACTTCCTAGCAAAAGAAACACCATTTAGCTTTTGGTGCCTAAAACTGAAGTTATGATGTCTAATTTCCAATGCAGAGTTTGCAGCTAAACATCTAGGATGGCTGAAAATGTATTGTAATTGATTGTAATGCTGACAAATGTGAGAATACACAACAGCGTATAATAAGACCTTCCTATAAAAATAATTTCCCTTTCTCTTACTGGCCTTTCAGAAATTAAATGAACTTAAAATTGAAATTTGGACATTCTAGCATGAAAGGTGCATATATTTTTTAGAAGCTCTGTGTGTAATCATTCCACTCTGGGGAAAAAAAAAAGTGTGCACTGGGAAAAAAAACAAACTCTTACCAGTTAAAATTATTTCAGAAATGGTGTTAAAAATCCATAGTTTCCCTAATTCATTTCTTCCATGTGAATAACTGTTGGAGTTGCCACACTGACAAGTGAATGTAAAGGAGAAGGAAAGCAGCTTAAAAATGATCGCTTTGTTAGTACTTGGCTTGCAGTCTGGGGGTATTTGGGGATCCCGGCTCAGCTCACTGGCAGTATAACCTCTCTGAGCCAGGTTGCACAGCCGGCGGTGAGCGTGCTGCGGGGCTGTGCGTTCCACCGCAATCACACAATTAAGTAGCAATGACTGGCAACACTATTGCTCAATTAGTCTCGTACAGTATGTCAAGCTAGAAGATATTTCACAAATAGATCTTCCAGAGATGCTTGCCTCCGTGAATTCACTTTAGGACGAGGCAGCATAAAGACTTCTTTTTAACTGAAATGCATTATCCCATAGCATCCTTTTTTTTTTTTTCTTGTGGCTAAAAGCACTGGGTCAAATTCTGTGAGTTACACCAATAAAGACCACAGAAGTCAGTACATTTGGGCATATAAGACTGCGAGAAGCATTGAGTCCTGTCTCACAGTCAGTGTTTATAATAATCTGCAGACGTGGACCATGCAAGAAGGACTATCACCCTACTAGCAGCTTGTCATGAATTGTCATTTGAAATGATAACATAATTGTGCGCATGTACCGTCATGAGGTGGCCTGAAGCCAGAGCCTGAAGCAGCCAGATGAGCTGTTAAAGGGAGGTGATGTCTTCCAAGTCTGAGCAGGTGGAAACAAGATACACATCTCACTCTCCCTAGCCCATAAACATGCTACCGATTCTCTGGGTGCCCTTTGAGGGTCAACACTTGGGATGAAAAAAGGCTTGGCTGTTCTGTCCTGAGTGTCAGACTGTTGGGAGATTACAGGTTGCCACAATCTGAGCATCCACAAAGCAAACGAATAAGCACAAGGCAGTCATGCAGCTTTGCTGTTATTCCAAAAATGGCCTGTGGCAGCGACACTGAGCTCCATCAGTGCAGTGACCCTTCCTTCAGTGGGACCAGGCTCCTCTGTCCTGTAGTGTGAGGGCATACAGACCACTGTATGTTCTCAGTGTAGCTGTTTATTTCAGTATCTTTGGTATCTCTTTCACTTATGCTCAAAATTTGGAGATGTTGCGAGAGCAGATTGCAAAACCAGCACAACTCTTTTAGCTAAAAAAGGTGTGAGAGCTGATCCTCCCAATATTCTGAGAAAGTTTGGGAAGTACTTCTAGGACACTTTTTTCCAGAAATAAGTCAGGAACCATTGCTCAGCCCTGTCACTCACCTTCCTGTTGGGGTGTTACAACTTTGCCATAATACTTCACTGCTCTGGACATTATCCGCTATGGTACTCAAACATGTGTCCTCCCGCCACATGCTGACTATTGCCTTTCATCCCCTCTGTCCTTGCTCCAATTGCAACTGTATTTGTCCCATTTCCTAGGGATGAAAGTGGATTCCTCTCTGTGAATGTCTCATCTTACTTGTGTGACTATGGGAAACAACACAAGTGCTCTGTGCCGTGGTCTGTGGCCTGAGGACTAGTTGGGCAAGCTTTGAGCCATGCCCGTCCTTGGCTGTGTGCTTGGCTTTACTTGTAGGTAAGCTTGTCAGGGTCCCTGATGTGCACTGAAACTAGTCCTATATGTAGCATTTTGCTGGATTTCAGACTTTTCAGTTCTAAGGAAGAGCAGGCCAGGACTGGTTGCTCCTTTTAAAAAAACCTAGACTTTGGAGAGTTGTGATGAGCACACAGAGACAGATAGTAGGAAGGCTGCAGCTGAGAGAAGGCTGTGCCAGAATATTATGGAAGTCGAGAAAGGGAAGACTTATCACAGAAAAAGAGGAAAAGGAAGGTAGAAATTAGCAGTTGAGAAGACACATCCAAGAAGAAAGAATAAAGTGTTTATACAGACAGTGAGAGGGAAAATTTAATCAGAATGGATTACTTGATGAGAGAACTTTAGATAAATAGGGCATTTGGGAAAGCTAATTAGATATTAAATTAAGAGATTATATAATAGCAAATCAGAGCAAATATTCCCATTATCAGGTTTTCTGTTGAATAATTTCCTAATAGAGATTTTAAATCTTCCCTCAGCATATATGTCTTCTAGCATGTAATTTCTACAGTATACAGTCAAATGACATCTATTTCTGTAATGTCTGTAAATTATGCCTTCATACATTTGAAGATCTTTCAGTAATGCAACACGGCTGAGTTTAATCTGCAATAGGAGTCTGAACTCTAATTTGCTAACTTTGGTGAGACCAGCATTTCAGCTGTAATATGATATTAACCTGCTTTCATGCATATAATGTAAAAAACATTCTATACTCAGGAAAAGAGAGGTGGTATAACTTGTTCATTGAACCCAGCTAAATCCTTCTCATTCATTCCTTACCCATTTTGCATGATCTGTGCTCTGTATAGTAACAGGACAAATATAAAATTTGCACATACATGAAAGAGAAGAATACCTAAGTAGAATTATTTAAAGCAGGGAGTCAGCTCTATTTAAAATGCATTAAGGTTGATCTTGTGTTTTCATCAAATGACAGCCAAGTATGGTCCAGAGCACCTCATTTACCCATTTCCTTATTTTTACCAGTCTGGCCTAATGTTGTTTTTTTTTCAAAACAAAGCAATTTAATTTGGTCTCTGCTAAAACAAATCCTCTGGACTCATGGAATGGTAGTTAACATACCAGGTACTGTTTACTCATTAGGCTTGACAGTCTTTACCAATGTTATCTCATGCCTTGGGGTAGAGCTAAAAATGGCCTGTGTCATGTTAATAATGTTATAAATTCTAATATTACACCTCAGCTCTACAATAAATTAAGTACATATGGGAGCCAGTGAAGTGATGGAAATATGCCAAAGTTCACTTGTGTTTTTTTCCTGAGTGGAGATTTAAATCTATTCACAAGCCCAAAACAGACTGCATAATTCAGCCAAGCAGAGGGATCTACAGGTTGGCTGAGTCAGTAGCCAAATAAGGGATGGTGGGTTTCTGTCAGGAGTGTTTTTACACAATTGATTGAGCTCTGAGGACTTGATTAATCACTTTGACTTATAAACTGTACCCAAGAGAAAATCACATGAGTTAGAGATAAATGCCACTACCCCCACAAGACAGCATGCAACAACCCTGCTTAACTGAGAAACTGTCCCAAAGGAGGTCAGGGTCCCTTGAAAAGCCCTTAGGAATATCTAAAAATACAATGCCTAAGAACACTCTTTTTGCACTAAAAAAATAGAGAATGACTTCTAGGTACAAGAGTACCAGTAGAAACCTGCAGCCCTCCTGTGATAGGTGCGTTTCCATGATTATGGCTGTGAGAAGATACATCTGACTGTGATAGGACTTATTCATAGCTCATCCATTTAAATGTTTTTTTTTCACCTTCAACTTTGCTCCCCACATTTCCTGACCACAGCATTTCAGAGATGTATAGATAAATTAACACTACCGACAGCCATTCCACTGCCAGCCTTGCTGTCATTAAGTGGCGGCTACTTATCGAGAGTTCAGGAGCAGGGACAACAGCATGATGGGACAGAGGGAAAAATAAAGCCAGTTCAGTGTTACCTCACTAAAGCTAAACATTTCGGGTTCGAATGTGGCGACAAGATGCGGGGAGTGTAGAACAGTGCGTGACGTTGGTCTTTTTTAGAGAGATCTTTACATCAAACATTTGAAGGGTTTGCCCAAAGACATTCTTATTATTCATCTGAGCTTCCTCTTTGCCTTGCCTCTCATTGACTGTGTGAAGAGACATAGAGGTGGAACAGACCCATGCAAGACCCGTGCAATGCCGAATCCTACCAGAATATGGATGTTCCTTAGAGTATCTTCTCAATACTTTGTCCAGATTCAGGAATCAATTATCTCAATATTATCTTCAGCCACCCAAAGCAGGTTGTCTCCTTCTTTTGGTGTTTACCCAGTTCATCTGATTGCAGTTCATTACTTTAACCAACCAGCCCACGTTAACCAACCTGTTTTGCACACACTGGGTACAACTGTAGCCCCTCTAGGTTCAGACAGGAAGACCTAAAATGTTTTTAATCTTCACTTAAATCAGAAGAAAGCTTGAGCTCAGCTCCTAACATCTCCTCCTTTCACCGCACCAGAACAATGCCTGAAAAGTTTGAGTTATTTCATGTAACTTAGAAATGTGAATGTGTTACGAGTCAGCTTTGAATATGGCCTCGATTCCAAAAGGTGTTATCATCAAATCAAAATTATTCACACATGTCAAGTTAACATTTTATTTTTATTCCTTACTCAATTTTTGGCAAGCTTACAGGAGCTGTCAGTGTTTCAGTATTTTGAGAAGAATATTTTAATAAAACAGTGATGTGCTGAAAGGGGTTCACAAGAACTCACTAGAGGCCCTTGTTAAAATTCTGCCACCCTTCAAAAAATTATTCCCTTGCCTCTCAAGGAGTTCACCCCCTCTCTGGATACTGCTAAATCATTTCTGCCAGGGATGAGTTTCATCCCTTGGGGCTCATAAAGATACTTCTGAAGAGCAAATTGTTTGCCTTTGAAATAGACCAGATTGCATGAAATAGCAGACACTTTAAAAATAAATTCCTGGGGTAGCAACACTTCCCCGCTCCCCCCGCCCAAGCATCCGATCCGATCTCCACCACCCGTACCTCTCATTGTGTTATACTATCAAGTACTCAATCTATTTCTCGGGAACAAAGTATAAACAGTTCCAGCAAGTGCACTTAATATAACTTTTTTTGCCAAGTGGCATTGCCTCCCTGCTAGGCTGTGGTTATAGGAAAGCATTTATATTTAAAGGTAAAAAACCAAAAAAGCCGTATTCTCCCCATGAGCACACAGGGCTTCACTTTATTTCAGTTTAAAGAGGAAATGTTTTTAGGACTCTGGTGTTAAAATATTTCAATATATGACTATAAAAAAATAAAAGACATTAGGTACAATGAAAAAATGCAGTACTTGAAATAAAAATGATAATTCTGGTAATCTTGTGCAAACTGGTTAATTCTTTATTTCTGTTACTTATTTTGATGTGTTTAAAGGTCTAAATTATGACTGTGTGGACCTTGATGAGGTTAGATAGAGCTAATATGCTAGTACCCAGATATGCTGGAATTCCTTTTTAAACACTGAATCAAGAGAAAATATCTGGCTTAAAGTCTTTTTCCAACTAAGTGTGATCTTACCGATCACTGAAAAGCGGGATCTTGTCTGTATGGGATATGCATGGTCCACATTTTATTACCATAAAATTTGTTCTAAGATTGTGTTCTTCATTTTAAAAACAGAAGTAAAAGCTTGCCTATGTGATCCAAGTGTAAATCAATACTGTTGCATTTCATCATCCAAAAGAAAACCTGGAAACTAAGAACGGCCCTTTTTCCTCATTGGCTTGTTAATCCTGGAACTCAAAAATGACTGTTTAAATGGGAATATTATTAATTCCTTTCACACCAAAATTTAAATGGCCCATCTTGACCCAATCTAGCTTTGCTTGGATTGCTTCTGCTAATTCAATGTCTGTGGTAACTGAAAGGAGAATAT
Source organism: Numenius arquata (assembly GCF_964106895.1). Lineage (NCBI taxonomy): Eukaryota > Metazoa > Chordata > Aves > Charadriiformes > Scolopacidae > Numenius > Numenius arquata. The sequence continues at coordinate 20,041,946 of NC_133578.1, forward strand.
AGACCACCATTTAAAATAAATGGATCTTAATATAACAGCTAACAAGTATGGCAGTTCTTCCGCTGTTGTATTTTTAGTTTTCCTATCTAAAATGTTCATTAAAATAATTAAAATGTCCCTCTTTTCTCTCTCTCTCTTTTTTTTTTTTTTTTTTAAGTGCTCTGAAAGTAAGCTTGTTGTTTTAGCTAAAAAGCTAAAATCCTGTTTGGTGGAATCTTGCTCCTGAGTGAGATTTAGGTTCACCAACTACTTGTGTTCACTGGTTCGCTGATCTTTGTCCTGCTTCTAGTGCCAGTGTTGGAAAATAGCACCAACATGCACTTATGTGCTTTGCGTGATCTGTTGTCACGTAAGAAAAATGAACTCACCAAGCAACATTTTATTAGGGACTATTACTTAAAACCTGCCTCAAGAAAGTGTTGGTTGCCTCTGAAGCCATGATGCCATTATAGTTTTACTGGTTTCTTTGCAGAGAGTAAGGTATGATTATCAACCTGTAGCATTATTTGGACAAAGCATCAAGAAGTCTAGGCTGTACTCCTGCTGCTCATCCACTGAAAGACTCTGGGGAAGGTATTCAGCCTCCTTATATCTTGATTTCTCTGTCTTTTAAATAGAATAAGACATTTTAAGATAATTACCTCCTCTATGAACTGTTCTCACATGAGTTTTGATGAAAATTATTGTAGGAAAGATAGTACTAATAATATTTCAATGGACTTGCAGAATGAAAAGTGGCTGAATATCCAGGAAAATGAATGTGTGCCTTAGTAGTTCACAGTCACAGTAGCTTTTGCTGACTGGCAAATGACTAAAGCCTGGAATTTCTGGCTTATTCTTATGATTTGAAATGTGTAATTACTCCCTTAGAAGAGTTAGAGTAGAAGGGAAATGTATAATGTATAAACACATATCAGAAGATGCAGCTTCATATGCAGTTTAGAGTAAGTGGAAAAAACTTTTCCTAAGGAAAATAATTGAATGTGCTGATACGCATAAACCCATAGGTCATGTAATTCTGTGGACCAAAACATTAAAATATAATCTCTGCGGGGTTCGTACAAACCTTTCTGGTTTTGTTGTTGTTAAGATCATCTTCAAAGCTATAGCTGAAAGCCTGTATCTAGCACTTCTTGTATATCCAAGTCTGCAGTTGTATCTAAAGCAGATTTCAAGAGTGTGTGCACTGCCTTGCTGGGGTACAAAAACAACCCAAACAACCAAACCTGACTTTTTTGTTATCCATTATGATGGCTTATTCAGTGTGTGATTATTGCAAACAAAGTAATCAAAAGTTGTACTGCGTACTGTGTGACAATTTTTAGTACAACATCCAAACGGACACCCAGAATCCTAGAAAAGCCCTGAAGTGCTGATTTCCTTGAATTTAAGTAGCTGAAAATATTTTCAATGGTGTAATAGTCTGACACAGAGCTTAACACTGCAAAGTGCAGCATGTCACCCTGGTGAGCAAACCATCCTTTCTGAGAGAAAGTGTAAAAGTAGAAGTCAGTAAGAGGAGAATGTGCAGATGTTGCAGACAGTCCCAGTATGAGAATCAAGGCAAGTTTTGAATGAGGATATCTAAACAATCATGTAAACAGAATACTTAGTTATTCAAGACAGAAGAAACTGCTGAGAAAAAGAACTGCCTGTGCCAAGGATGCCTATGGACCATTCACCTTGGTGGCAGTTACAGATAAAAAGATCCTTTTTTTCTGTTATTTTGACAATACTTCTATTGAATTAGCTTTATCCTGACTTTGTGTGCTTCCTGAGACATGTTAAAGAGAACCGGTAAGCTTTAGATCTATCCTCTGAGTCAGCAGAGTTTTTTAGGAAAATTGAAAGGTATCATTAACTTGAATTGGTTTGGAATCTATTGTCCAAAATCCCCAAAATATAAAAAAGAATATAAAGAATGTCAACATAAAAAATCAGTAATTAAACTTTCCCATTGAGAATGTCATAGACCAACTGTCCAGGATACAGAATTTATTTTGAAAGAAGATTTGTTGCCAATGCTAGCTGATTCAAAGTGCTTATTTCGTCAAAGTATAGCTGTATACTTTATATATATGTATATATATTTATATATATATTTATATATATGTATATATATGTATACTTTGAATTCGGCATAAATATTATCTTTTTCTTTTTTTTTTTTTTCCATTTGTGATCTGCATTTAAAATCCCTTCCAGAAATGTTGGGATGGGTATAGTTGGTAAAAAATACATACACTGCTGAGTGCACAAGTGGCAGTGATTTATGTTGGTATGTAGTATAAGTGCTATGGATATATGCATTACAATGTTAGATGAAGACTGTTACACTGATTATGCAAAGCATACATTTACCAACTTTTCAGATGGTGGAAAGACAGAGTATATTACCAGGACTCTAATAATGAATTTAGAGACAGGTCTGTTTCTTTGATATTACATATCACATAGCAGCTTATACGCAGTCCCAGTCTGAAGACAGATATGAGAGTTGCTACATGTATTTCATTACTGTTTAGATGATGTGCTCATGAAGTATTATTTTAATCTAGCAAATTGAAGGGATTAATTCGGGTTAAAAAAAAAAAAAAAGAGAGAGTGAATAGATTTCTCTTTATATTTTAATTGTTGCTGTCCTGCATAAGGTGCTGTTGTTAGCGTCCATTAGCACAGTGCCTCTACACCTTGGTGAGGGATATATTGACTTCAGTTTGACTCTGCAGTCACAGTGGTTTAGGCGTGAAGTAGCTGTAGGAAATTCAGAGTCTTATGCAAGAATTTGTATTGCCAAAAAAAGGAAGTGACTCCAGTAGCCTTCAGCAGAGGCTGGTAAAATATTTCCTTCTTGAAGCAGAGAAAGAAACTGCAAGGAAAATGTTAAATCATAACTAACTATTGTTTGTAAAGTATGGCCATCCAAGATTGCCTAATGGAGTAATTTAGATATAAACAATTACTTTATAATTGGAAGGGCATATAGGAATCTCAGACTGGTAAGGCTTTAACTACAGTGCAAGTAGAGCATGGGACTTCTCATAGTGCAAGGAGAAAAGACCCGGATGCCACACTACACTGAATCACAGCTAAAATACCCGTCTTACAGTGCTGTATGGGGAAGGTCCTTAGGCAAAGATCATGTTTTCTTATCCATACTGTGTGATGCTTTACTCTTTTGCTTTCTTTTTATGCCTTGAAACGCTTTCCTTTACAGGTTTAAAGTAATTGATTTCTTGTAACTCTACCCTCTCTTTTAAAACCAGTGCTTTTGTGAAATAGGCTGACAATTCTCAAAAAAAAAAAAAAAAAGAAAAAAAAAAAGGAAAGAAAATAAAATCTTGCAGTGCTGTGGATTATGTTACTATCTATGGCCCAACATTTCCAGTCATGCTTTATTCAAGAAGAAACAAAGAGCCTGGCATTCCTACCTCCATACTTTGGCTATGCTAACTGAAAGCGGGGTCAGGCACAGGCTCAAGCACAGGACTGCTGGTTGCACTGCATCATTCCCAGCCCAGTGATGCCTCATGCATATTTAACTTTCCAAAACTGTGTCTGAGCAAGGTTTGAGGGGCTTCACGTGTCAGTAATCGTTCCCTATAGGGAGCGTGGGGAAGGCTCATCTGATTTGTCTCCCTGCTCTGTGCACTATCTCCCACCAGACACACTAGGCAGACACAAGGAAGTGTACAGTCATGAAGTTACCATTCCCTTAGCTACAGATCGGTCAAGGAAAAGTCTTTTAAACACTGGTGATACATACTCCTGTACAACCATAATTAAGTACACTTGAAGAAAGAAATGACTAATAGTCAGCAGGTAAAGAAATATTGCAAATGTAGCCACAACTGACTGGGAGGCTGTGTTGACAGGGGTACTTAGGAGTCAGGAACTGGAATCAGCATTATTCAGTATATTCTTTAGTGACCTTGAGGATAAAATTAATTCCATAGTGATTAAAATTTTTAGACAACAGACCTGAGAGGAAGAGCAAATGGAGAAGATGGTAAATTAAAAACCCAAAGTGGTCTGAATTCTTTGAGGCACTGGGAGGGTCAAAAAGAGATTAAGTTTATGTAAAGAAAAGCAAGGCAATGCATCAGAAGAAGAATTTTAAGTTCTTCATTGTTGTAAGCAATTGTGAGTTTTGGTGGATTTTTGCACTATCAGTTCTTTCATTTTTTGTCACAAGACAATTCTTGTCCTTGAGTTCTCACTAATTGCACATGCAGATCAACGGCACTATATGGTGCAATGGCATCATTAAAAGGTCTGAGTACCCTAGATACCTTTGTTATATATGGAATTTTAGTCCCAGACCCATCCCATCTAACTCCAAGTGCTTAACTGAAGTACCTAGATTAGACGTACAGTTATGAAAGTTAGATAGGATGAATCCAAGCCTCACAGGTGTTAGAAGACCACAGACAAGATGACTTTCATCCTCATCTTCTCTCCGAGCAGCACCCTGGCCCCACCAGGCGTCTTGGTGGAAAATGTTTTATTCGCAGGGAAAAATAAAAATGGCAGGAATCACTGGTCCACAGAGAAAACTGCAAGGAGCTGGAGTATTGTTCCCATTTCATAAGTAGTAGAGGCAATAGCACCAATTTCTCCTGTGATCCAAGTGTCCAAACGAATTGAATCATCAAAGGTTATACTGAGTAAGTGTTAAGCAGAATATGGTTTGAAAGAAATTAGTGTCTTGTAATAACTGTAAGGATAAAAGAATCTAAAATATCCAACTATATATAATATCTATGAAATTAAGTTGCATAATGTAATGACATGTTATGCTACCATTAACACATTATAACTATGTAATTTGGAAGGCTAATTTTTTTTGTAAAACCACTTAACTACATAAAATTGAAAATAATGATTATTGTAACTACTTCCATTTTTTGTCTTTAGAAGTTCAAAATTAAATATGCCATATACAGTTATTTTATGGTGATGTGTAATTTTATGAAATGGTCGTATAACATGTACAGTAATTATTGACATAAAAATCTTAAATACATAAATCATCGTGTATAAAATCTGTTATAACACATTAACTTTACCAGCAGCCAAGGTAAGTCACTCAGCATCTCATTGACTTAACACCCAGAGTTGACCAAGGAATCCAGATAAAATGACAGGAAATTGCAAATCTCAGCTAAGATAAAAAATAATCATATCAAAGCAACCTTGGATCTGAAACGTCTCCGTTCTGTTTTCTTTTGACTTTCTAGTACCTATTTATTTCAAATCTTTGAAGACCAACATGGAAAACAGTAAAACCTGGCAGGTCACACAGATGGCCCTTTTAGTCTAGTTGTAAATGTCTCTTGTGGTTGGGTTCCCATCAGTCCTTTGGAGACTATTCAACTGCCTAATTCAGCTCATTTTCAGGAATTTTTTTTCTGATATTCAGTCTAATTTTTTCTCTATTGCTCTTGCTAATATGCTTTAAAAATTTAGACTGTTATCATTCTCCCCATATGTCTTACTTATGACCGTGTGAAATTATATGTATACATGTCTTCCAGCCTCATAACCATTTCTATTAGTCTTCTCGGAACTCTCTGTAAATTGTTGCTATCAATTAGAGAGGTCTTCTGCTCTGAGTCATAAATCCATACATATTTCGGCTACTTTGAGGAAACCAACCTTTCCTGCTAATGAATCAAACTTATTAAAAGGAATATTTATTTCATGTCAGGATTATGTGAGAAGGAAAACTCAGTTGTCAAACCACCAGAAAAAGTGTGAGATCATGATAAATTAGAGCTGATCAAAAAATGTCAATTCTCACATTTTTAAATTTGCCTTGATTTTGAAGAAGTGAGAGATTTTTTTAAAAAATCTTCCATGTAGATAAAAAATTACGGAGACGAAATATTTTGAAAGGTAATCTGTACTGTTAACATACTCTGTTCTGACTTTGAAATGTTATGGTATTTTTATATTTAAATCAAACAATAAGAAAGATTTGCAAAAATATAATTATACATTTTTTCATTTATCAACAGACTTTGAAGATTTCCATTTGAAATTCTGACAAACCTGTGCATTCACAGGGAAAATTGTTTCACGGAAGATTTTTGATTAACTAATTTTTGAGGAAATAGAGCTAGAAAAGCTACATTCTCTCACATATCTCCTTCATTGCACAGACTGAAGGATAATCGGCAGTATCAAAGCCCTTCTAATTCTGTTATACTGTATCCTCAGAGAATAGGGCTGATGCACTAATGGGCACAGAAGATTTTACAGAAAAATACTGAAAGAGATTTTATGTGAGTCATCTTACGTGCAAGCTAGGCTTTGCAATCTCACAAAAGGGGTAGATCTTACATGTTCTTTGTAACCTAATGTTCCTAGGGAATGTAATGAGTTGTGTTGGATGTGGGCAACTTTGTTCATCCTGGGTGTCTGGAAGAACAGAGTAGGACATAAGAAGAATGGAGGAGTAGGAATGTCCCTCCCTTCGCTGGAGCTTCTCCTGAAGGTGTGTATTACCAGAAGCTGTCTTCTGCTGCTACCTTACAATGCCAGAAACCTTCCAAAGTAGACATCTTGCAGGATGGGGAAGTGGTGGACAATGTAGCCCATACTCCATGGTTGAGTAGATGGTGATAAAATGATTATAGGCCTCCTGCAGGTATCCTATAATGGGAATTGCCTGGAAGGATGGAGAATGAGGGGATTTGTGCACCTGATTTCCTTTCTGTACCCCATTTCTTTCCACTGACTTATTCTGGTCTGTAAACTGCATCCAGCCAGAGAGCAGATCTATCTCAGCCTCATCCACTTCGCATCACTGAATGGTACAACAGTGTTAAAGAGCTCTCCAACAAGTGCGAGTGATGGCACAAAGCTATCATAACCGACTCAGTATAACAAGGTCACCACTTCCACTGATCTAAGAGGAGTTTGCAGTATGGTGGAAACATGAAGGACGAGAGTGTCGTGCTGCAAGATTTCTTTAGCATCCAGAGAGTGTTTACAGAAGCACTGATGACCCCAGCATTCTCCCCCTAGCAGCTGGTTATTTGCTGCTGAGGAGCCTCCATCAGTATATTTTTCTTCTGTAAATCTGGTCACTCTCTGTAGCATATTGAGAGCATCCTTAGATTGCTTTACCAGGCGCCATTTAGGTATTTACTGAGGCCAAGTATCAAGAGAACAGTGAAGTATTTATATGAGATCTTTCATTAAATGCTGTGCAGGTATTCAGAAAAATCTGGCCCAAGCATTTTTACTAGCATTCTCAAACTTTTACACACCTGAATAATTTATTTCATCATGCACGAACTTTACTCCCAACGTTTATTTTCTCAAGATTGTATATCCAACATACCCCTGTAAATTCAGCAGAAATTATGAAAATCAGGCAAGTTTTTTTAACTGTTAAGTACTCTTTTCAACATAGAATTAGCAAGTATTTAAAAATCTACTAAGAATGGAAAGTCAAGGTGTTAGCTAAAAAAAATTAAATATTGTTAAAATGTTGACAGAAGCAGAAGTCATTGAGTTGAAAATTAATGCTGCCACTCAGAATGACTAGCCTACAAGTGTGGAGGTGACAGTGTGCTAATAATATTCACTGGTATTTTAATACTAGATTTTGTGAGTATTAGTCCTGGACGTGAATGGTTCGTTTTCTTTTCCCTATGCTGTGTGCTCACACAAGTTCCATTAATGTCAGTGAGAATTAGTATCAAGCGTAGACTCTAGATCCCTAAGATATTTTTTTGTAATGTTGAAGACTTAGTCGAAGAAACTATGGGAGATCAATAATACACTGAGGACACATTTTCTTCCTAGCTGTGACATACCACATGTTTTTTAATGTCAAAACAGGTAGGAAACAGAGGCAGCAAGAAGTGGAAATAGCAAATCATTTGGCTGGCTTATTCAAACTGAATAGCTTTTTCCAATGACAATGTGGAGCATAATACAAGTAATTATTACTGATTCCTGTTACTACATTTTTATGTTTCTTTCAAACTAAATGTGACATCCTACTGCTAACTGGCAATCTTATATAGTGTCTGTTCTGCAAGTCTCTCTCTTTGGCTAACAAAATATTAACTGGCAGGGTAACCTCAAGAAAAGCCCAAAGGGAGATAGGTATCGTCATGATGCGTTATGTGAACAGCTTGGAGTTGAAAGGTATCCTGCAGTAACTATTCCATTTATACAGAATTTCTGAAAACAGAGTTAAGTAAATGTTTTATACCAGTATCCTGCTGGCTTTTGACTGTAGATAAAGATGTTGAGTGTGGCACCTTTGAAATATGGGCTCTAATTTATGCAATTTGCACTATTTTTTGTGTCGGACAGCTGTTATATCTATTTTTTTCCCCTCTTCAAACAAAGGACATTTGGGGGTGGGGGGTGGGGTTTAGAAATTATTAACATTGGTTTACCATTTTTTGTAATATCAAGCTCAGGATGCATGATTACATTTAAAGAGGAATAAGCTTGAAATTCTGGAGAGCTATAAAGTGCTATAATAGCACTGTTTTCCTTAAATCAAATTAAATTATAATTATGAGGGGAAAACCTGTTTTTGAAACTTACTACTTTCTTCCAAAGAGAGTGATAGTTGCTATTGAGCGTAAGGTCAATGAAAAAAAAAAAAAAGATAGAGAAAAAATAAAAAATAAAAATATGAAGAAAATCAATAAATACCTAAATTATTTAAGGACAAAATACAACGGGGTGTCTTACTGTCATGAACCATACCCTGCATCGGAGAGCAGACAGGTGGATTGTCTATAGCCAGTGCTGGGTTGGACACTCTCTCCAGCATGCTCATTAGTAGCTCCGCGCCTGGGCTCCCTGTTAGTAGAAAGGCAGGGATCACAGCAGGGAAGTTAGATCTCAGGCTTCTCACATTCCTGCTCTATCTTAGCAAAGCTTTGCAAAGCCTTTTCTGGCAGCTCATTAGTAGGTGCACTGATGCATAAGAGAAAGTCATTAGAAGTGTTTTTCAACATTGGCTTTTGATCAGGTGACTAGTAGCTTCGTGGAGACATTTACTTACATTGTTTTCTATAAGAGATTCTGTTGCGATATTGAGAATGACATACATATAAAATGTGGAAAACTAGCTTGACCTTTCTACGACAAAAGAAAAGAAGCTCCATTAGTTCCCTGAATCTTGTCTTTATATTGTCAACTATGACGTAATAGAAGCACAGAGTACTCACTCTTTTAGCTTTAATAATCTATGCCAAGTTCAACTATATCGTTTGATTTAAGGTTACGACAAGAAGGACACCAGTGCACAGGAATACAGCTGGCATGCCTTAAGCTTTATGAGTTACTTTTAACGATTAGCATTAGCTACTCTCTTTCTCCATGTGGACTGGCATTTTTAGCATTTTAAGACTAAATCTCTCTATAGGGCAAAGTGAAACACACAGTAAAATTTTATTGGATCAGATAGGGCGGACTGCTTAAGTGCCCTGAGTAGTATCTCCACTGGAAGGATTCCTTGTTGCATGGGAATATTTTTGCTAAACCCTGAGAGAACTATGCAAGTTTAATTGGAAATAGTTCTAACACAAACTATACCTAACATCTTACTTTTTCAAACCTGCATAAATAGGCTGTAGAAAATGAACTTGTGCACACAAGCTAAAGAAGTAAGTGTAAAAGTTATGCTTCAATAATGAACATGCTTCTTTCGTTATTTGCTTTTTCCAGAAATTTGATTTTTAGGTAATATTTCACATGCTGGTGTGGCAATACTTCTCCAACACAAAATGCCTGTGATGACTGTCTAATGCTTTTCTCCCCAGAAATATGTCATGTTAAGTACATGTGATGACGTGCAACCAAAACAAGAGGAGGTAAAGCTGCTTTTGTAAAAGTTTACTGAAACAAAATACATCAGCTTAATCAGGCCTGCTTCTGGCTATGTATGAACATGACATGCCAATTACATAAAGTTCCAGCTCAGCTAAGACTCCTGCTGACTAATTCAGTGTTGATTGTTTTCCGCTACATGGCTTTGAGTGCTTGTTAAGGCTAAAAAAAAAAAGGGAGAGGGGCAACAATTGTAGGAATTCTTTGCTTCCATCAAACTGTCTTATGATTGCCAGCAATTAGTTAAGCTCCTTGGCAGTAAAATGACAAGATGGGACTTGACCAAATACAATGTGTGGAGCACATAGGCATCTGCCCCAGCTGAAAGACATTACAATGTTTGTTAACCTTAAGGGTCATTCCTGATTCACTTCTGCAGACAGAAAACAAGATTTATATAACACAGATCAATACAGCCCTAAGACTTTCGCCATTGAGGATGCTAGATTGAGGCACTTCTCTTTATCAGTTTACCATGACACTAATGTATTTTGCCTGTTTTGCCTGGGCAGTGATGAATCTGTTGGCAAGAGAAAACAAATAAGTTCTGTTGTTGAGAGACATGTTGTCTATGATTTGTCTCAGCAGACATGCCAACTTGCTGGCCAATTCATTTCCTATTTAATTTAAGTGGCATATCTGTCTTCCCCTTTCTGGTATGTCTTTTGTCTGCTGCACACCCATACTGGCACGATGAGAGGCGCCTGCAGTAGATCTTTTCAGGTAAGAGTGATACAACCAAGGCTGAAGCAAAGGGAAGAATCAGAATCCCTGATTTTTATTACAGGATTTTTCAAAAATAGTTCTTTTCTCGCTATTTACAGTCTGAGGCAATCACTTTAATCATCTATTTCAGACAGATTGTAGTGATTTGTTTTACATACTCATAACCCTATGCCCTTTGAAAATATGCCCTGTAATATGCTCTACTGATGTGTGGTTTACAATGCAGCAAAAGTTAACAATATTTTTCTATTCGTGAGAGCAACTTTTTAAAAATTTTATTTGCTTGGAAGATAAAATGTGAATTTAGGGGCCAGTCTAGCCTTTTCTGGGCAGAGAGAAGCTGGGTGCTTAAGGACTGCAAAATGAGGTCTGCTAGTAGTGAGAACAAATGCTATTTACACCGAAAAGTCCTTTCTCTTGCTTCAGAATGAAAACTGCAATTCTGAAGCTGTTATTTCCTGTCTGTCCCAGGTTTGTCATTCCTTCATTAAAGCAATTAGTTACACAGGCAGCTCATAGTTTCTGGAAAGAAGACAATATATAAATTATATATAAAAAGAATGTGTCCTCTTATAAAACCTACTAAAGTGAATGTACGTTGAATGAGCATTTCCCAAAGAGGCCCTACATCTGGAGTGGTGGGAGCTTATATCAGAGGGAGCCTTCTCAGCTGAATCCCCTTCAGCCTTGGAATTTTCTTACCCAGTTTGTTAACCTCTAGGGCAGGGTGCAGAGCCCATGTGCTCATTCAGGGCCAGATCCTGCCACTCTTATTTATTTTGAGTGGTAGCACACTCCAAAAGCAGTTAGATCAGCTCCAATGGGACCATATGGTTCTACTCAATGCAAGGAACAGTGGCAGAATCAGGGCCTTGGGCTTTTTCCAAAAATTTATTAGATGTAACAGATAGGCATTTTGTTTTGAGAACAATAATCTTCTTATAACACTGTCCTTGTTATTGCTGTGATAATAGATTTTAGTATTCTGCATTCCATTGGCAACATGACCTTTTTTGATTCGGGAGACTATGGTTGTGGGCATAATTTATCATAAAAATAAAATAAATAGAATATTTGAAGAGCTGAAAGAGAGAGGGAGGGGAAAGGTAACGTTCAAATGGTTCAAGCCAGAAAACTTTTGCTATCAGATTTAATACACACTACCAGGTACAGCATTATCTACATGAATGTGTCCATCTACCACTGCACTACTGCAAGTTTCTAGTTTCTATAGGACCGTACCCTAAATTAAGAAAACGCTTACTGAAGACTGGAAAGCAGTATAATGTAAACCCATTAAACAGTACCACCATTTAGCGAGGACAGAATTCAAGCAGTGGAATAGTTAACATAAACCACACTTCTCAAATGTGCCAGCTAAATCTCTGTGGCAGAACACATTAATTATAGCAGTCAGTTTACCTTTATCCTTCACAACATTTCTGATTAAAATTTCACACATTACAATGATATGTGTCTTTTCTACAAGCTATGAAATTTACTCATCGTCAATAAGTTCTTATTTTGTTATTGAAAGAGTTGATGTATGTAAAAAAAAATTGACTTTTGATCTCTGACAGTGAAATCAAAAACTTAACTTCTGTTTTGGATATAGTCATGCTACCTGCATGTATTATGTGCCTGTGCAAAGCAGTCATTAGCAGTGCTGGATAAAAAGGAATACAAAAAAAATCCCTAACTTTGCTGCCAATAGAGGGTATGTGGTTTCAAATTTTATATTTGCTAAGCTTAATTAAGCCATAGATTATGTTTTGAAAGGTATGTTCAATTAACTGAATCCCTCATGAGGAATTATATACAGGAGGAGATAATCACAACATTTATCTGGTTTACGAATGTATATGCTTAGGTTAAAAATGTTCTGGATTTTTATTCCATAGAGATATAAAGATTGATAGAAAAATAATGTAAACCAATAATTGCAAATACTTACACATTAATGTGTATAAAAATTTCCAATTATATTCATTATTAAGCATATAAAACTATTTTTATTGGTAGATAATTACCGATGAAAATCTCTTATTTAAAATTTTATTTCAGTATTATTCAGGAATTCATATTTTAAATAAAGTTGCATGTTTACAACAAGGAGATCCAGTGAGGCATGTAAAGTATCTAAATCACCATGCAGAAATGTACCCCTGTGGAAAGAGAATGCACAGAGTGTAGGCCCAGCGTAAACCTTTATAATTAAAGCATAAGCAGGTTTGAATTTTCTTCATGTGTATTCTCCAAGACAGCTGGATAAAACTTAAAACACAATAAGCAAATCTAAAGGCAAATATGTGCTGTAGTATACTGGTAATTGGCATTGTCATGTACTCATTGAAAATGAGTGTGTAATTCCATGTATAATAAAGGAAGTGAAAACAAAGTTTGACAAGGGAGCAAAATCATGTACTATCAAAACAAGTGTCTGGGCTTTGCCTACACATATATTTTTTGTTAATATCCTTATTTCTAAAGTGACGCTTATTTGGTAGGGCAGCACCACTCTTCCCAGACAATGCATTGACTATTTTGATTTCACTGAGAATAGTTTTGACTGCAAACATTTTCTTTTACTTAGAACATTGTTCATTGACATAAATGGGATCTGATAGCCAAGGCAGGCTCTCAGATTGGCAACAGGCCACTGGCTTGATTGTTGGAAGGATATAACAAAATGTTACAGTAGTCGTCCAGTAGAGAGAAATTCCTCCTCTGTCAAGGGCACTCTCTGAGCAGTGACTCCAAGTGCCCACTTTGGGCACATCCCTCCCTTGCTGGCTGTCTGGGGAGCAGTGGGAAACACTGTGCTTGGGCTGTGCTCCTTTGTGGAGGACACGTCTAGAGAAGTGAAAGCTCTTTCAACATGGGGCTCAGGACACAGCACCGGCACTGCTACAGGAGAAGATGGTACCTGCAATCCAAAGCTTAAAAATGCAGTGATTGAGGAACCCTCCTGGGGTTTTAAAACATGGTTTTAAAAAACATGGAAGTTTTAGGTTTTACAACCTTATTGGGATGAGAGTGTCTAAGACCACATATGCAAATATTTCAATGTGAGTGTCTAAATTACTTCATTATAGGCAAGGCTGATCCTGGACAACTGGCTAGCCTAGTGCTGCACCTGCACCACTGTATAATACAAAATTTCAGAATTGCAAGACAAAAGAAGTAGCACAGAACGAGCTTGAGCTCCTAACATTGTATAAAGGCAGCCTGGGGGTGTGAAAGGATTGTGTTCTGCTCAGGGACTGATGGTTACGTTTTCCATTGAGTTTCATGGTCTGCAAAGTGAGGAAATAAAGGCTGAACCTTTGCCAGAACAGCTGGAGAATGCCCTGATCTAGTAATTACCAATCTAGTGACTCCATTTCAGTCTCATGGGCAGCTGGAGTGTTATTCCAGCTGATAAATAAGCAAGGTAACTCTTAGTCTTGCTGAAAGGTAAATGTTACTGTCCTCTGTTCTGCTGTTGTCTGCACTCAGTGATTGCTTCCAAGAAAATACACAGGCTTTTGAAAGTGCTTTAAGATTTTTTCATTTATAATGAGCTGAAAGAGGCCAATGGGATGAACTTTCTTGTTCAAAGGATTATTACATTAAAATAGTTTAGACAGAGCTCTTCATTCAGATCTTCTGGGAACAATGTGTCCAAAGTAAATACCCAAAAGGCCTACCTTCTAGTAAGTTCACAGTCTGTATTATCCTTTCTCCATAAAGCATTGATTTTCTAAATGCTTATGAGTTTCAGATTAGAAATTTCATCCTGCAAATTAATAAACAGTTTAGTACTCTTGTTCCCAAATTGCTTGAGTACACTACATAACCCATTGAAAAAATAGTTATATGCATTAACTGCTATTCTGCACAGCATGAAACCGTATTTATACTGAGCAACAATCTATACATTTTCAAGTTACAAAACACATTGGTCAGTTTTTTTAAAATATTCGTCATCTTTATGAATGTATGAAGCTCTGAGTGGACATTTGGAGCTCCAACATGACAGGTTGTTTTGGGGGCTCACCCTCTTGCCTCTCTCCAGGGAGGATCCTCTTCCCATGAACCCTGGCACCACTGGAACCTTCTCCATGTACCAGGGAGCCACAGGAGAACTCAAAAGTGGCCCTACTATGTTCATGTTTCAAATACCATTTATATTTACCTTGTCTCAGAATGTATGTGTTTGTTTTTACAAGTAGAAAATATGATCGTGAAATAGAGGTGTGAAAATTTAGATAGCAGCTAATTAGTTTTAGTAAGACTGTTACAGAGTATAATGGATTTTCAGCTTTCTCTATTCTTTATCCTCTGACTTAAGGCAATTATTTAACAGTGCTGGTGGAACAAGTTATTGTTCATAATTTCACAACATAGACTATACGCTTAAGCCCACACCAATTAATTGAATTTATATGAAAATGTTTATTCAATTTCAATTGGATTGAGCTATATTGTGGCCAGTATTGAATTAACTTAAGTAGTGGCTTCTCAGTTTCATTGTTTTATTACAAACAGGGTATATGTTGCTGTACATTTCCCCCACTTCTTACAAAAAAGGAAAACATGCGTCTTGCTCGAGATAGCTTATAATCAACTTGCAAGGCTAGATTGATTTGGTACAGTGTGGGTGATGCTGGAGGGGAACGTGGAAGTAATATTCAGGACCCTCCACACTGGGTTAAGCTGGAGAGTGGAGGAACAGCCCCTGAAATCTCCATCCCACTGAAAAGTGACTCTTCAGCTCAGCAGCTACAGCTGCAGCAATACTCCTTTTCTTAATTATGCTGATCAGTGGTTCTACATAAAGTCTTCTCCCCAAGAGCTCGTGTTGCTCCCACCTTCTGCCTTCCAGCATAGGGTTTCTCTGTCAATGGTACCTAAAGTGTACTTGCAGCCTAAATATAATAAGGAAAGTCTTATTCTAGTCTGGGAAAACCCTATGCAGGAAGGAAGTTTCTGCAGATCTAATATGCAGGTTTTTTGGCATTAGGTGCCACGGTGGATCATGGCATAGTGAATTATAGGATTTCAATTTTAAAATTATTATCTCCAAAGAATAAAATTCTCTAACACAGTTGTCTGTTCTGCAAAACAGTTTTTTACTCTCCATTTGCATTTGGAATATTGCCGTATGTACTACCCTTCGTCAACTAGTAAAAAAATCAAGATCCACCTTTCTTAAGTCTTGCTGAAATCTCTCAATTTTATGGGAAAGAGATCTATTGCAATCTGTTATGTTGATTAGATTTACTGTCAAGGCTACTAAAAGGCACAATTGTTTATTTGTTTGGTTTTTTTAGTGTAAACATTGACTGGGTTGTTAGCTCTGTTTCTTATTAAGGTTTCCCAGCAAGTCCCTTTCTAAAACTCTGTTTCCCAAGTGTTTGCCAAATTTGAACCATCTGAGGTGCATTTTGCTATGACAACATCTCAGAGGATTCAGATGTTCCAAGAATATGGTTAGTTTTAAATAATAATAATAATAAATCAAAAAACCCCAAAATGCTGGTGAAATCTGGCAAGTTCCTTTCCTAGCGTATCCAGTGGCCTTGGATTTTAGAAAAGTAACTTGAAATTTGGCAGGGAAGCAGCCTTTCCTATCCCTGTGAAAATCTGGCTGTGCTATAAGCTTTGCAGAGTTGCAGTTTCACATGATGAGAGACTTCTTCCAATTTATCTGCTAAAAGTCCTGGAGGGTCCCGTAACATTGTGCAGGCTTTCTGTACGTGACCAGATCCCACCTATGCAGCCTGCCCAGCCCAGGGCAGTCGGAGTGGAGCTGGATCCTCCCCAGGAAGGCAGTTCCCAGCGTGGGGAGTCAGGCTGGGGGCACAGGAGCTGACAGCAACCAGCCTGTCAACGCTGTGTTCACACACCATGACGTGCATTGCTGAGTGGCACCCGGGCAGCATGGAGGAAGCTATCTAATTAAAATTCAAAGGTAACAGAGCCAAACCAGAGAATAAAACAAAGTATGAGACTGGGACAAGGAATCTGGTGAAACTGGGAGTAACTGGGCAAAGAAATTATGTTCGCTGTTGGTGATTTAGATTTAATTAGCTGATTCCCCCCCCTCCAATTCCAATTCCCAGCACCTCCTGTCAGTTATAAAAACAAGTCCATTTGGTTCATTAAAAATGTGTGTTTCTGTACATTTGAGGCATTTGGGAGTTCTTAGAATAAAAGAGCATGGAGAATATTCTGAATTTTTAATAATGGGATCCCTTTCAACATCTACAGTGATGGACTGAAATTGTTCTAAAGTTGAAATTAAATGGGAAGGCAGGGGGGCTATGATTTGTATCTTACTTAGCTACCATTGCACTTCTGGTTGGATATTACTTTGCTTGAGAAACCTCTTTCAGTTACTACAGTGCTTTAGAAATTTTGAATTTTATTTACCAATTTAGTGCAAGGCATAAATTGTTTTTATCTCTGAGAGGAGTTTCTGTTTCTTCTATCAACACAGAGTTTCCTGCCTTTGAGTAATATAAAAAAGCAGCCTTTAATTTTCCATGAGTAGCTCTGCAAAACTCCTGGGTTTTGCTTCTCAAACAGAAAGAAACAAAGCACCTCAAAATGCCACATATTTTAGTCCGTTTAAAATCATGCTACAGCATGTCATTCAGATTCACTAACTTCAGCCTGATTTAACAATGCTTGAATAACATGAATTTCACTTCAACTTAATTAAACAGAGGCATAAGCATTTCAGGAATGATTTTGATGCAGTCTGGACACTTGAAGCCTCATTGTAATCTTACACACAAATGAGCATGCAAAATGTCACTTGAAAGGCAGAGATTTAGATACCTAAGTTGTAGAGGCAATTATCCATTTGTGTACGTCAGTGTTGTGTTTAAGAACACAAAATATTTGTGTGTATCCAATGGAGACCCATCTGGAGAAAAGGGCTCTCCAAAGTAATTTTCAAGGCTTTATTTAAAATACAGAACAATGAATTTAAAACTCAGGAATATGAAATGTTGATAGCGAAAGATCAAAAATTTATATTTTTATTAGTTAAATAGGAGAATAGCAATCTGAAAATCAGAGGGCAGCATTGTGTGTATTTGTACATGATTTTTAAACTTTTTTATTCAGTTTGAAATCAAAAGGAAAAATGGCAATCAGATAATATGCAGAATTTCATTGTAAAGTTTTCATCATATGATTTTCTCAGCTCACAATGGCTCTTTGAATTCAGTTTACCCCTGCCATTAACACAGCTAGCAGAGATAAAAATGGAAAATGTTTCCATTGTACAGCATGCAATGGAGCTATTTTTGCAAATGCGCCCCCTCTCTGCCCCCCCGCCACACTTTCAGCCCCACCTGGGGAAGATGCAACATGATAGGACCGGGCCAGTGACAAACTCAGTTATGTTAAAGACACTTGAAAATTACACTGGCTTTTCCCACATATTACAGTGTAGCACTGCCTCTGTTATCTGGACCAAAAATATTTCATTTCACTAGATCCCAATCTTGTAAGACAGCCCTGTCATTTTAATTTGTCACTCTTTGTGTACTGCATTGCGCGGGAGTCTTGTCTCCCCAGCCAAGTGCCATAGGCTACTGCTGAGAAGAGGAACCTGTCACAGGGGATAGCAAAGGTAAACACCACAAAACAGAAAAGTTTATGGCTGAAGTCACCACCCAGGGCTCCATTCCCACAGGCTTATCAGGTGGTATAATCACCCACAGCCGAATTGGAAAGCTGCATAATTTCAGCTGTGATAGGTACCCACACATCTCACCTGCCGTTCCCTGCTTCCGCCACGGTCCCCGTGCAGCAGTGTCGCTCAGAGAAGGTAGCAGAAGGGGACAAGGGATGAAATGAAAGAATTGGTGGTAGGAAGAAAAGTTGTGATTGACGTGAGGCTGGAGCCTGAAAACAGCTCCAGGAACTCTGTAGTGCAGTTGACAGCAAAAGAAAAAGTCTGGAGAAAAAAAATAAGACCAGGGACAATGAAACATCACCAAAACAAACCAGTGATCCCAGATCACTGGTACCAGCCGTTCCAAGCCTTTCTCCAAAGAAGGCACTGGTTACACAAAGCAAACACCACCACAGGTCTGTCAGGTTATTCTGCATTACTCTTAACACTATGACAAATCTTCCTTGCAAAGTGTGAGGGAGTCAAAGGGAGTGAAGACAGCAGAGCTGCATAGCTTGTTTACTTCTTAAGCACAGAGACGGTGTAGCAGTTCTTCCTTCCCTGATGTGGATTTTTGGCTTCCTCTTTGGTCGACCCCCACCGAAGCAATTAATCAAAATAAATGAGGCAGCAAACATCTGATACTAGCTGACTTCAGACCGCAGTACATTAACTGTCTTTGGGAATTTCATTTACCACACTGTGCAGAATGCACTGTGGGCTGTACTCCAATAGTTTCGCTCCTGAACAGTATTTGGAAATATGTGTTATTGGTAAACGATTGACTAGAATAAGGGAATAGCTGATCTTTGGTTTTATTGGTTATGATTTGTGGAATCTCTATGTATTTATGCAGCTGTAAAGAAACAAAGGGTGGTGTTATCAATTATCAACTGTACCAAGCCTTCCTCTACATTTTCGTGGTAGGAGGGAAGGTACTAAAGCAAGTGAGAGGCATTCAAGCAAGGGAGAGTCAGCCCTCCTGTAAACAGACATAAATCAAAGAATCAGAGAGAAAACATCTCAAATCTAAGGATTAACAAGTCCTTAATGGTAAAATTGGGAATTTACTGTGAACCACAAGAGAGACCAAACATCTTTCATCAGGGATGCAAAACCAGACATATTCCAACAGATAAAACAAAGCCATTTATTACAGGCAGTAGGTAACACAATTTTGGTAAGGCAAAACTTAGGGGAAAAAATAGTCTATTTAGTAGATATACCAAAAAAATAGTGATAGGATTTTCTGTAAATAATGTAGAAGAGCTATGCTGGTTAGGCATGACCATGTCATGCCTAGGGGTTATTGGTTTTGGTTTGATTAAAACTCTTCATTGCTGAAGTGTGAAGGTGGGGTTGCTGCCTACTTATCATCTCATCACCTTTTTTTTATAAGTCAAGTGGTATTCTCAGAGCAATGTAAGCAGAGGGTACTACAAAATGTCCACACCTACAATGTCTTCAGCAGTCAGAGACCTGATCTTGGCCTCTTAAGAAAGCCTAGGAAATAAGCACAGGGCATTTTCTCTTGCCCATTCCTAGGTGGTTTTGCTTTATTGGAAGCCCATCCAAAAAAAGGAGAGGAGAGGAGAGACATCAAATAAACTAGTCTTTGTTTCTTCTCCAAAACTGATTCCTGGATTTTTGCTATAACCTTTTGTTGTCCAGAAGAGCATTCAAAGCCCTAGAGCAGCTAATAAGACCTATCTGCTAATATGACTTAAAAGCAATTAAAGAGCACTTCTATGCAAGGTTTAAGTGCCTGACATAAGAATGACTCAACAGTGTCCTTATGCAGATTCCTAGGATCACTATCCTTTTACAGCAAATTATAATTGAAAAGTTTCTGAGATTGTCTGAGTGTTTAGAGTTTTCAGTATCAATTCAAAGAGGTAATTTGGCAAATTTTGCAAAGAGGTTGTTCTAAGCATAAGGAAAGGCATGGAAATGAAGTCAAGAACAGGCAGGAGACAAGTTTGGAAAGAGCATAAGTAGATGGGGAAGCGAGAACTGCAGCTCCTATTGTACAAATGGGGGAACAGAAGCAAATAGTTTTAGTGATTCCATCAAGGTGACAAAGCAAGCCACTGGCAGAATTAAGATTTGTAGCTGAGGCATTGTGAGCTGGAATGATCCACACAGCCAGAGGGAATTTGGCATGAAACATCATTTCATTTCAACAGAATTTGGCTAATTAATTACCCTGTAACGCCTTTGAAAATGTCCCCCCAGTGCTTGAAAGATCAGACTGTACCTTCCTCTGATTTCATTTGCTTTTTGATTCTGAGAGCAAGATCTAAAAGAGAGAAACAAAACACCTCCTCTCAAAAAGGGCTGTTGAATCCCAATGCCCTTTCCAAAAGATCCGTGCCCTTCTCCTACGCTGCTGTGGCCGGAGGCGTGCTGTGCTCCTGGCACCCAACTCTGGCAGCAGCCTGGGCAGGGCTGGCTGGATCTGACACATCCTTCTCAGGTCAGGTCCCTTCACACTCTGGGTAGAAATATCCCTACCAGATGTATAATAACTTTTTTTACCAGAAAGAAAGCAAAATAAATGCCCCATTTTTCAGGTCTGTTCCCCCTACCCAGTGCCCATTTGAAAAGCAGACCAAGAGCTGTCCTGAGCACCTTGTGGGTGTCCATCCATGTTTGCCTCTCCTACACTTCATGCTCTATAATTATTCTGACAGGGATGCTGCTTTTTTGCAACTGAGAACTATATTGTATAAATATAATATGCATAGTAAAATATTAAATGCTTAACTGTTTGTACACTTATGAAACACTCTGTAACAGGATTAGGCTGGATCCCTAAAGAGTCATTAACTTGCATTATATTGAAGTATTTATTATTGTGGCATATGTAATGGATAATATTTGTTTACATTTTTAATTACTCATATTTTCAGCCAAGAAAATCTCCAAGGATAATGTCTCATTTACAAGCGTCCTGGCAAAAGACAACATAATGTAATCACACATTACCAACAATTCCATGACAACCATGCAATGGTTTAAATATGAATTTCAAGTAAAGACATAATTATGGTAAACTATAAAAAAAAATGCACATGATACTGTGTATCATTATGAAAAAAAAAACTTGCAAAACTGAAATGAAGGAAACTTTTCTGTAGCTGCTGTGGATTATGAATTTGTTCCACACCCAGCAAAGTGAAGAGAAAAAATCCCATTTTCATCCACAGTCTCTAAACTGACACCACAAACAATGTAGCAAGTAAGTGGCAATTTGTACCTTCAGAATTTCCCAATACATTGAGCCCTATAATTAGTACAGCAACATCTCTTTTTTTCTCCCAGAAAGTGAATAAATAAATAAAAGGAACTTAAATTTAAGTAACTGAAAAGCTTCGCTTTTGCAAGGTTTCTGCAACAGCAGAGCTTGCAGTAGCCTCTACTTGTGTGATAACCTCTCCCCGCCAGAATCAGCCAAGGAATGAGCTGTATTAGCCCCCAGACTTAGCTCATTCATGATGCATTTTTGGCAAGTTTCTTAGAAATATTCTTTGCAGAGCTTAATATCAGCTAGAGAATTGATCTGGCAGTAATCAATAGGCTGTTGTCTCAATCTTTGTTCATTTTAATTCCAATTTGTCTAATTTCAATAGTCTGTAAACAGACTTTTGGTAGTAATATGTAGGGAAAAAAATTGAGGTATTACATAGAAAATAATTATTTGTAGCTTTCATGGAGACCCACCAATGGTGTGACAGAGAGTTTAATCCCCAAAATAAATAAGAACATATGTATTTTAGTAGGAGCATCATGAGGAATTGAATTTTGGAAAAACATCCTGAAAGTGAGCTGAGCAACATGGAGACTTTTGTGAACTGTACCAAATTTCACATTCCTTAATTTGCAAGAATATATTTCTTGTGTTTGCTATGGATAGCTTTCCTTCTCCCTTACTGACCTGTCTTCTTCACTCCTTCTTGGTACTTATTTCTAATCTTTATGGTACTATTCTGCCTGAGGGATGTTACCAGACAAAATGAGCACATACACCACAATGTCGTGATAGCTGACAGCATGGTCTGGATCCAAAGTCCACTGCAGCGTAGCAGGGAGTAAACACTGGTTAGAGGTGAAGCCTGTGGGTCCTGAATGACATGATTAAGGCAAAAAAAAAAAGGAAATGATAGCATAAAAGAAATTATTTTCAAAACAGTTCTAAGAACCTTGTAAAAGTCAATTCTCCTTGGACTGTATTTTCATTTCACTCTGTTGCTTGTGTTAACATAGAATAAAAATACAAATCTTCCATCTGGAGGGGCAGATAAAACAGCCACTTTTCTTTTTAGGTAGATAACGTTTTTTCTTCCTGTGGCATAATGTACCTTGATATTAATCTGGACTACCAAAATCAGTTATTTAACATTTTTATAATGTATTTTTGATCTTTACATGGAGAAGTGGACCTATGCAACTGAAACATATTGCAGGAAACCCTCTCTTATTTAGCTGATTGCAGTTATTGAAAGAAAACAGCCCAGCAGAACAAAACACAAAGCGTTCCTCTCACAGTTTGAATAAAAAGATCCATGCACTAAGTTCAGCTCGTAGCTGCTGCAGTGGAAGCAGTGCATGCCATGCTACTTTATATCTTTGAAATCATACTCATGTCTTAAAAAGAGTGTGTAATTCTCTTACTAATTAATTGTAACAGAGTTTAGTTTGCCCACTGAGAGGAGCATAAACCTTTTAATTGTTATATTTTAGAAGTCTCCAAGTCCCCAGCCAGTGGTAACCATTTGATGTGTATCATGTCAAATGCAATGCTTCAAAATTAGGTTGATTAAAAATACATAAAGTTAATGAATTGTAAAAAAAAAAAAAGTGTTCTTTAGAAGGCACAGTTTTAAAAAATGTCTATTTTAATCTTTGTAATATAACTGTCTCTGGTATTTCTGTCATTTGGTAATGCTTCCAGACACATTCATGGTGGTCATCTTTGATCATATAAATTCAAGAGATTCCAAGGCTTTTCCTATTTGCATAAAAAACAAAGAAAGCATTGTCAGAAATCCCCAAATATGCATTTTGAATCAAGTTTCACCTAAATGCTATACAAAGACTCAGTGTCTCGATGCTAATTTATTGAAAATGCCTTGGCCTTTAGGAATTTCCCATTGGCACTTAGTAGAGCTGAACTCAAAGTGGCAATGGCAAAAAACAGCCATCGAAACTGTGTTCATGCTGACATCTAAGCCCTAGTGCTCAAATTATGAGTGCCCTGAAACAAAATACTGTAGAAGGAAAAGCAAAACAAAAAAAATGCTCTAGGTGCCAAGATTTTGCTTGAAAAGGGGTGGAGGGGAAAATAAGTTTAGGATTTTTTTAGTGAAATCTAATGTGCTAAAGACTTAGCACAGAGAAAAGATTTAACGAAAAATGTAAAAGGTTTTATGTTTAATGCACAGCTCTGCAGTCAGTGTTTTATATCTATAATTTCTTTATATTCATAACCATATTTAGATTTTGACATATGGTCTGTAAATAACATATGTAAGCCGGATCGTTGAGTGAGATGATTTTTTTTCCTGCTGAATGTGTTTATTTTATGAGCAGAGACGTGAAAAGTTCATTCATGTCAAAATGTGTTGCTAAGTATAAACATGCTGCTTCACTTTAGGCAGGATCAGGAAAGACCCTGGGTGTGTAATCTGTGAATTGACTCTATGCTGATGTTGCCCAGGTTTTGTATTACTAAACTATGGCTCACAACAACAACAAAAATTTAACCTTTAAATAGAGGCACCAAAATAATTTAAAACAGATTGGGGGGTTTAAAGGGCTCCAAGAATAAGCAGCTCATATTTCAGTTCCTCCCCTCTAGGGCCTACCTATTTGGTGTTCAGAGTTCATCTCATATTGCAGCTGCTTATGTTCACATTTTCTGCAGTGTGTGTATGAAATGTCCAAGGAAAAGAAGAAAACAACAACAAAAAGTAAAATATACAACATTAAAAATATCTTCCCTAAAACAATGGTTTGGCTGTTATTGGGCAGGGAATAGGACAAATCACCCAGAGGCTTTTAAGTAAGAGCAGGGGAAAGAAAAAAAACCAAAGAACGGTGAGAAAGCACGGAGATTTTAAAGGGACCTTCAGTTTCAGGGGACATTTTTTATTCAAAGTTCTTTCAGGTTATGGAGCCCATTATTTGTTTTTGTTCTTTTATTAAAAATTTCTTTGTAATTCATTTGGACTTCCTTGCCACTGGGCACAGACAGATAGCAACAAAAAGAAACAATTACACTCTATCACTTTATTCTGTTTTACAGTATATCTCTGATTATGGAAACAATACATTTTTTTGCACCTTTCTTTGGTTACTATTTGTCAAGAGTAGCCTTTATAAACAATATATTTTCCCATTTTAATAAAAGGCTAGAGCTGCACTAAGTGCGTAGGATGGGATTTGAAACAAAAACCCATCAGACTGCTAGACTAAGGTTACAAGTCCTTCATTTACACCACACCATCTTATGAGTTAGGAAGCCTTCATCTATTACATTTTCTAGCCCTACTATTCAAATGTATCAGCCATATATCTCTTTAATGAATGAACTAATTTCACTCCTTTCACCAGAATATCTTGCCATGTGGTTCTGCAACCAAAATGATTGCTTTCGCAAACAACCCACTCACACCAAACATTGTGTACTAAATATCCAGGCTCTGAGGACATTTTCTTCCTTTCATATAATCTATTCCATTTTTCTTTAGCCTGTACTTATGCATATGTAAAGGTATTATTACGAAGGACCCAACATCCTTTGATGACTGAAAATCTGGCCCCTTTGAAGTCTATGTGAATTTTGCTTTCAGCTGCAGCAGGGAAAATTTCACCCCATCTGCCTAAGTCTCCATAAGTAATTCACATGACTTGGGTCCAAAAATAGGTGAGTACTGTGTTTGCCATTAAATGGCGACCTCACTGGTCACTATAACTAGATCCAAATGTAAAACCCGAAAGGTGATAGTAGATATGGTAGATACCTTCTAATATGGTCCTTTCCTCCAGTCTGCCTGCAGTTCTCTGTATTTCCCTTCTGTCTCACCTCCCCACACTCTTCTGCTCACAATAAAGTAGACTTCATATTATTTGGGGC
Source organism: Numenius arquata (assembly GCF_964106895.1). Classification (NCBI taxonomy): domain Eukaryota; kingdom Metazoa; phylum Chordata; class Aves; order Charadriiformes; family Scolopacidae; genus Numenius; species Numenius arquata. Next base: position 20,067,355 of record NC_133578.1, read on the forward strand.
AGCAATTCTTTTGACTCCTTTCAAGGCTAGCCCAGCCAGCCATGGCTGTCATTCCTGAGGTGCTCAGAACCATTCCTGTGGATTTGACAGAGATAATTCTGAGGACTTGATTTTCTTTGCAACCCTCCTACTCATTTCTTCAGAAATCTCTTCCTTCTGACTTGCATTAATAGGGTGGAACATATAGGCCAGGGCAACTAATCTACTGTAGTAATATTTTAATTAATAATTAGATATAGCTTGTTCTCTCAAGATGAAAATATTTCCATTAGGACTAAATCTTGATTCTAGAAAAAGGCTAAAATATTATGAATGGTGTTCTGAACTATCACTCAAGGGAGTAACAAAAATCAGATGTCTAACAGAGTAAATCTTCCAACAAAGCAAAAATATACTTATGCAGCGTGTCAGTGCAAAGGGAGTACTAATTCCCACAAGCCACAGTAAAACCAGGATTCCATTCCACCTCAGCTGTTCCAGCTCCTGCTTCAGGGCCAGGTATCTCCAAACAAAACCAGCTTCCTTATGTACTCACCTGAAACTTGTATGGAGAATGTTCCTCCAGTATGTGGGTGAGGAAGATAAGGAATTTGTATGTGTCTGATTAAAAAAAAAAAAAAAAAAAGGAAAAAAGAAAAGTGAAAAGTGAAAAATGTTACCAAAACTGAGTTTCTCTCTCAGATTGATTGATTGATTTCTTACATGACTGAGTGTTCATATGGAATTGTATGTAGTGTATTTTATTATTTCTTTCCTAGATCATATCTATGCTATTTCAGCTATTAACAGTTGACTAACAGTTGACTACAAGTAGAGTTGCTACCGTATAAAACTGGGCTTTGCATCCGACTTTAAATTCAACACTAGTTTGGGAAGAGTATCGTATGAGAGTCAGATAATCTCATTTCACTTTCATGGTGTTTCTAGATGTCTGTCTGAAGATTAAAACACCCATGAAAGCAGCTACAGAACTTAGAAATCAAGATACCACTAAACAAGTTTATTCCTGATCATATCATTAGAAAATTTGGGGGATTAGCATATGTTACATATGGTATATATTTGGGTTTTTTTTCTACATATTTATCTGAAAGGTTAATGAAAATGCAGATGCAATGGTTCCTTTATATGGGTTTACCTTCCATGAGTGCCAGTTTTCAGGCTAATTGATTATGTCAGAAGCTCTATAAATATCAATAGCATATGGAAAGGTTAAGCCGAGGTCTCCACATAACTGGATTCATACTCTTTATTGATGGTACAACCATTATCCAACCATAATGGAAGTGCTTTGAGTGTGAAATAGAGTAGAACGTTAGCTAATTTTCACCAACAACTGACTGGAGGACTTTGACTGAATGACTGACTTCTGTAAACTAATGAACAAACATATGCTGTATAATGTGTAAACTAAAATTAGAATTTAAAAAAAACCAAGGATAATATATGATAAAAGGTTTATTATTTTGCCAGTTGTAGTTTTGTGTTACTTAGGGGGGTCTTTAATTTCCTCTGAAATAAACAGTAGCAGGCTGTGTTAAAATAACATCCTACAAATAAGTTAGTTGACAACATACTACTCAGCTTTCACTAACTGATATAAAGATACTTTCTTCCTTAGAAGAATATTAGGAATGAGTTCTTCTAAAACATAATTCAAGTGTGCTATCTGTTTTGAGCATGCTAACAGCAATTTTCAGCATGTCTTTTAGCTTTTTCCCTTTATTACCTCTTTTTTGGTAGGATACAGAGAAGTCAGTCCAACCCTAAATGATTCCCTGGTAGCTCTGAGTAGCAAAGAGGAAAGTTTTTTTCTGCATGAAAGCAGTGTGGCAATCCCACTGTCACCACTCCCCAGTATACCTGGTAGCGGTGCAGGAGGGGGGTGGCAGCTTTGCCAATTGCCACAAAGAAAAGTCAAATTATTAAAAGTTTGAACAGTTACCAATGAGTGTTCCACATGCTGTGGAACAACTGGGGAGACATATTCAGGCTGCCACATGGAGTCATAACCCCATTTTCACACTCACGGCTGGACTGCACTTGGTGTGGTTCGCCCGCCACTCTGCGCCTTCCTCGTTCTAAAACAATCTGTGTGTCCGACAGGTTGTGCAGGAAGAGCAAGCCCTATACTTCACTGCAGTTAGTAAGTTAAAGAGTAGAGTAGTGCTTTAAAAATAAAATCAATGCAAATGTGCCAAAGATTTCTAGCCAGCTGGCAAATGCAACTAAAAATCCTGCACATTGCCAACTCAGGAGTCAATATAGTGCTTATTTCAGTAAGTGGTATGGGACAGCGGTTTGGCTGTTCGCACTAGAAATGAAAAGTAATGCTATTGTGTCAGTAGTGATTGTATTTTCTTTGCACAGAGAAAATAGATAGGAAGAAATTGCAATTCATTACACTGCATTTTGCTCTGATAATGAGTACGCTTAGGCCTCAGAATGTGTCTGTGCTTTGCCGTATAAATTTCCCTTAAATGTAGTGTATAACAGCAATTAGAAAATACTGCCTTGTTTTGGTTTAGAAAGATTACTAGAGAGAATTTCGGAGAAAACCAGATATAATCAATTCCATCTTTAACATCTGTTTCTAACTGCATGAAGCTTCATGTGAGAGTAAAATTCCCCTACCAGTGAAATCAACAGCAAAATTCCTATTAAGTTTATCCCAATTGATCAGGCTATTCCTTTAGGGCTAGACTTCTCCACCCTCACTCACACACTCCACATGATCTCACCCAAATCAGCGTGCGGGAAGATATACTTCGCTGTGACCCCTGATTCTCAAAAAACTACTGTGTCATCCAATTGATACAGAGTTTATATCTGTCTTGGAGAGATTGGTTTCTCCTACAGTTGAGAAGTCATGAGTGACTTTATGCCAGATTTACTTCTATTATTTGCTAAGCATTGTCTGCAGCAGCCTTTGAACTTCAGCAGCTAACCACAAATGAGGTGACCCTGGTTAGACTATTTGCATGAAAAGGATAAACTGCCGCAAGCCGTGACATGTGCAGCCTGTTCCCCAGCCTGGACCGGAGGTGACCCGCATCGTCCCGCCTGTGAACAGCTTTGGTCACACTGTTGAGTGGAAACAGTGGCTGATGGGTCAGTTCCAATAGTGGAAATGCAGGAAAATCTTGATTAAATGTGTGGCTGCAGACGCTTCCACACTCCTTCTGTCCAAATTTTCATCAACCCTTTACAACTGAAAAGTGGAGAATTTACAGTGGACACATAGGGGAAAAAAAAAAGACCTTTCTTTCCTTCTAGTAAGAGTGGGGGAAAAAATCTTTTAGCTTTTGACATGAATATAATATGATATACTTGATGATTGTCATCCAGACCAGTTGAAAATGAAAGGTCAAATCCAACTCATTTTAGTCATGTAAAGAACCCTACAAAGTCAGTTTGACTAATGTTCTTCAGGGAGAGAAATTTAGCTTTGAGCATTATCTGGAGAGAAAGAAAATGTAAAGCCATTGCTTTCTCAGAATTGCAGTTAAGGACACTAAAAAAAAGATTTACAAATGGCTTTGAATTCCTTTAGTTAAAAAAAGTGCTGGAGTTTGACTGAAGTAGCTGAAGAGTACATTAAGACCTAGATTTTCCTGAAGTCCAGCAAAGCCTGAGTCCCAGTATTAACACCATGCACTCTCAAGGCAAATGGTGTAGTCCCTTGTAGACCGATGCTTCTTCCACCCTCTACATGGAAGAAAGTTGCTGGAAAGTACATCTAAGAAACCAGACTACACAAATTATCTGTAAAAATAGCGGCATTAATAAAACGCTGTTTTCTTAAATGCACTGCTGTTTTCCAATGAGAAATGTGAAGGTCAAGAGAACAGCCACAGCCACTGCTTTTTCAAATTTTGAAAGTAACATAAAGAGATTGCTATGACGTGAATCCCATGACTTCTGAAAGCATCCCCAAATCCTTGTAAATAGATAATACAATGCCTATGTTATTCTGAGAATGCCCCTTCTTCTGAACTGTGCTTAAATAACCTTGTACTACCCCAATTAGATTCACAATGCACCTATATTGCAAAGGGCCGTTTTTTCTCTCAATTAGTTGAAAAGGATTAGACACACTGATAGATAGTACTAAATGCTAATGGGCCAAATCCTAAAGCCGTTACACTGTTTTCATGCTGTCATTCTGCAGGCATTGATTTCACTGGAGTGCTGAGGAAAACCCGAATATGAACATCAGTATGCAGCTCAATATTTTATGGGTTTTCTTGTCTTGGCTTTTAAAAATATTCTCCCTCTGCTATTCTTTAGCCAGAAGAGCAAAAAGAGCTAGTTCCAGCCCTGACTTCAAAAACAGGCTGAGTGACAGTACAGAGGCTTGAGGAAATACAAGTTTATATGTGGGTTTTTTTATCATCTCTAATGGCAAAATTAAAATTAGTTCCCAATTAAAAGAGAAAAGCACAAGTACAATCTGAGAACAGCAGATAAAGGGTGGCATGAAGGGAAGATTATTAAGCAGCATAGTATAACAGGACCCCAGGTGCAGAAGGGCCTCATTATACTCACATTCTTGTGCTGCAACATACGGACATACAGTAAACCAAAAAAAAAATATTCCAAAGGACAGTTTTACACAGCGGCTACACTTGAGATGAGTACATGTTTTTTGAAGACAGACCATAACAACTTGGTTTTTACTTCCAAAATACAGTGGCACATTAATTGCTTGATCAGCCAAATGAAACTAAATGTAATTAAGACTAGTGTGGGGTTAATTTGGTCCATAATTATGTTATATAAAGTAAATGAAAATTGTTTCTTTCCTAAATTGCAATTCATTAAAATTACAGATATTAAAATAAGATACTATAAAATTACATGAAGCATGTACACATTAATAGCCATTAGTAATAGCTTGATATTTCTATCTAAGCAACAGTTTATTAGAATGCCAAAAGGTTATATTTGACAACTCACATGACTGATTTTTTCCCTCATCTTTCTGCTCCTCTAAGAAATTCAGTCTTACTACACAGATAACATATGCCATGTCACATTTAAGCATGTTAGGCATATTAGTTTTAGTTTTAGATTTGCTTTAGCAATAATATTTACTGTTCATTAAAATACTTAAGGTTGATGGCTGTATCTCTAGTATGAACCACATCAGCCTCAGAGCTTTGAGAGGAAGCTGGTGCCTCCTCTACCAGACCAATACAGTGCTTTTTCTTGGGAACAAGAAGATCTTGGTAGTAGGCAAAAGCAGACTCAGATCCTCTTACCTTCAGTTTAACTTAAGAGTAAATTTAAAGCTAAGTCCATGCTTAATGGTTTTGCTGTGCTTTAGTAGCTTTTTACAAGGACTTGAGTATTTTGTAGAATTGGAGCCACTGGCTCTGTACACTGAAATCAACGGCAACTGTCATGGTGTGCAGGGTCTGACCTGTACCTCTTATGAGACGAAATATCCCTAGGTATTTCTACAAAGACTTGCAAACTTCAGGGTATCACATTTTGACCACACTTATGAATTGGTTTCCCACTGTTTCTTTATCTGAAATTTTTCCTTTTGGGGACAGAAAATACCCAGCAACAACATCTTAATATCAGACACAAAGAGTGACAAATCAGAGCTTTAGAAACCACAGCATCCATGTGATTTTTGAGCTCGTGATAAATGATGTACACTAGAAATGTATGTGGTATTTTCTGTTCTTGTGTACATGAGATAACAAGCTACAGGCACAATACTCATTTTTCATGCACCCAGGATACTCACTGAAATCAGTGAAAGAATAGAAAATGCAGGATGAGTCTTATTATTAGGGTCCTGCTTCTTCAACTCCAATATGACCAAATTTAGTGTCAAAGACATGAAACCTCTAGCTGCATTGCACAGCTGGGTATCATATTTAACCACAAGGATTAGGATGTAATCCTGTGATTTCTGAGCATCCTGAATTTCTTAAGTACTCAGTACTTGCAGGCTCAGGGTCTTGTTATGTTCCTTGAAAAGCTGTGAGCAAATAAGTTTTATTCAAATGTTCTGCAATTGTTTTTTTCTTTACATGAAATAGGAAGGCATCTTTTGTTAGAGGAAGAAACCACTATTACTGCAGTCGATACATGCTTTTAAAATAGTTTTGTACATACTGCTCCTAGATTTGCAAACTTAAAGTAAAATTTATTTTAAAAATAAACTCAGTATCTCTCATGTTTGTAGTAACTCAGACTCAAGATGTTCAGTCGCTAGAATCATGTTATTGCCAGCAACAGTAAATATATGTGTCTTAATCATCAATTCTGGTAATTGAGCATTTCATAAAAGTGGTTTATAAACTGAAGATAAAAGATCAGCACCCTACAGTGTTGGTTATACCTGTACAAAATATTAATACAGTCTCACTTAATAAGCTTACCAATAATAACATAAAGTAGAATATCTTAATGATGATATCTTACTTTCAACAAACTAAGAGATATTTTGCAATATTTAATTGAGCGAATGTCCCAGTGGCTTCAGTGAAAGTTGTGCTTGATTAAGGACTACAGAATTTCGCCTTAATAATATTTTATCATTTATGCATGGAAATGTAGGTTGATAACAGTTATTAGCATTCCAGGTAAAGTAGCTCATGCAAATTATTCTGCTATTAAATAGTGAGTCACATTGTATTTAATACCCCCAAATAGTTATGTATATTTAACAGGGAAATGACAATAGAAAAAAATGGATTTAGTTCAGATGTTGAGCTGCTATGTAAACCAATTATCTATCCTGAGGGAAACAGCTCTGTCTACAACTACTTAGGCTCTAGGGCCTATTACAAACCCTGGAGTGGGCTGTTGTTTCGGTTCTCAAGGGAATCTGCCACGTCACACTGAAAATAGTTGACAATAATTAGAAAGCCTGCTTCTGCCAGTACTGCACACATTTTTAATACCTTTCTAAGTGTTATGGGAGATAATATATAAGGTTTTTAGAATTCCAGTCAGGCTAAGGTGAACCATGGAAAGGACAACTAGACAATAGCCCCAAACTGGACTGTGACAGGCTAATTATTGTGGCTTCATTATAAAACCTCGTTTTGCATAGGTCACCTGGGAAGTGTAATTAAAAATGCATTATTGGTGTATATTTTTATTGAAGCAATTAAATTAAAAAGCCAAAAAAATAATTATTTGACGAGCAAATAATAATGTTGGTCAACAGCGTTTATCTAAGAAAGAGAGAACATGTTAGTGGTTCATTAGCAGTAAATGTGTTAACTGGAATGCTGTTTGAAAAACGAGCCATAGAACAGCTTTTAAATACTCAGATTAAAGGATTTATAATGTCAAGTTTAACACAGAAATTATAGATAGTATTACATTGCCATGAGTAATAGCACCTTTAATCTGACTTAGTTAAATGATTTACTACACATGGTGTGCTTTTCACAATTAGACAGCTATATATCTATCTAATATCGAACATCTGTATCAGCCATATAGCGGCTTATCAACACAGATGTATGCACACCTAGGTGGATATGCACGTGTATGTGCAGGAATATGCATATTCTCTAAAACTCTCAGCATCTGATGCAGAAAAGCCTTTTACCAATATTGGCCATGCAGATCTCAGGGGGTCCTCTTTAGCCACTCTTTAGATCTTCCCGCCATGGAGCCATAGGGATGTGAGAAGATGTAAGTGGTAACCCAGGGAAAGTTGTAGGATCACCATGCTCACAGCACAGGTTTCCTAGACAGCAGTGTGTAGATATCCACTGCCTGGCAAATTGTTGGTGTGCTTACACAAACCACTTGTACAACACATACATAGTAAAGCCAACTCTTTCCAGAAATGCTTGGTTGATAGAGAACACACTTGACAGTTATTTCTTATGGGATGAGATACATCCTGAGCGTATCGTGTTGGCTGTGCTGCTCAGACCCTCTACAGGATGTATGCAATAGGATGGATGCTTTTACACTAGGCTCAGTTTGCAGGCTGTGAAGTTATCAGCAGATGCACAAAGGACATATTTGAGCCTCTCAAAGGCATATTCAGTCTTTCTCGTACAGAAACCATTTGGTGTCGCTCAGCATCGCTCACCGCAACTGCATACACAGCTCAGGTTATGGATGTACCAGGGACATACACACAAGCACAATGACGTTTTCTGTCTTTGATTCTTCTTCTGATAATTCCTAATTTTCCCTTTGCCTTTTGGTTGATAATAGCATTGTACTGGCATTGCCAAAGGACTCACAATCCTCCAAGATCTCTATCCTGAGAAGAGAATCTCTCCTCCTGTAAATATTCTTAAGGCTGTTTTCGTCCAAGTTTTTACCCTTCATTTCCTCTCTTATTTTATTGTTGAGTCACTCATAAGACATTTCTCTAACACTTTATACATAGATTTAAGCCTGAATAATTCTTATCACCTGTAAACTTTGCTAACTCACTACTTATCATTTTCCACATAATTTATGAATATGTTGAACAGCAGAATCCCAGTAGAGATCTCCAGAGGATTCTGCTAGTAATCATCCTTCTCTGTGAAAATTGACCACTTACTGTTCCCCTTTGTTTCCCTTCTTTTCACCAGTTGCTAATCCTGAGGAATACCTTCCCTTTAGCCCATGACTAATCTTCAAGTTTTTGTTTCTTTAAGAGTCTTTGGTGAGGGATTTTGTTGAAAGTCTGTTGAAAATCCAGTCACACTGTATCAACTGACTGTGTTATCCATACACACACTGATGTGATCTAACAACTATAAAAGATTTTGGGGCATGACTGTTGCACAGAAGTTAATCCTGACCCTCTTCCCATATGTCTACCGATGTTTTGTTACGGTTTCTACTTATTTACCTGATGCAGAAATAAACTTCCAGGTCTGCAGTTACTAGGATCATTTGCAAGGACTTTAGTGAAGATCAATATCATGTTAGTCACATTTTGTTCTCTGCCTCTGTGGCTGCTTTAAACCAAAGCACTGTTACTGTCTGATTTCATGTATGAGTTCTCAGACAGCTTGGGTGAATACCATCTCACCTTGGCAATTTCTTCTTGTCCCCATCTGCTAAAATGTCCTAAAATTTTGTGTGTTGTACTCATACCACAATTTGCCACAATTCCCCAGTTCCTTGCGGCTCCAGACCAGTATAAGAGCCTTCTGATGTTTTAGAGAGTAAAAATCCAAACAGCATTAGGGTTTTTTTTTTTAATGGATTTGTCTTTGAGTTCTCTTTTTACATTATCTTTGCCCTTTTTCTCCCTCTCCATCAATTAAACTTTCAAATTTGGTACTTTACCTGCTTTCCCTTGTCCTGGTAAAACTTTGAGAACTTAAGGGTTACTGTAGTTTTGGGAATGAATTAATGTTTCAGGAGATGGTTGGTTATTACTGATCACAAGTACAGACTTAAGTAGGCCAAGTTTCTTACTGAAAGTATCCTTCCATATGACTGTGTTAATCTCTTTCTTCAGGTATATTTTATCCCACCCTAAATATTGTCACATTTTCACAATAACAAATTTACAGACAAGCAAACATCTACAAAAAAGGCAATTCTGTGCTCAGCACTGGAAATACGAATGTATTATGCAGTGACCTTCAAAACAGCAAGGCCTGATCCTCCTCTCAGTGAAGCCAAGGGAGCTGGCTGCTGGCTCTCCTCCTCACAATAGGACCCTGTTACAGCTGAGCGCTGAAGCATTCTCATCAATAAACAAGAAGTGACTCTTTTGTTACTGCATTTGATTTGAAGACTTTTTCAATAATAACGAAGTATGTCTAATGGTTATATCCTTTCTAAAAATAATCTCTTCCAGACATTTCTTCCCCTCTTTCTCGCTCCATGTTATATATGTATGTATTCATGGATGTATGACTGTACTGAAACCAAAGATAAGTTTCTGCTTTTTTTTATAATTTTCATTCCCAACACGAGAGCAGAACTTATGCTCCAATTTGAAAAAATGCCTAAACCTAAAAATGAATTAAACACACATAAAGTTCTGTTACTGGTCAGACCAAAACCCTAAGGGTTGCATTCTGTATTCAATTACACAAGTGTTACTCCCGTTGGAGTCAGGACTGGAGGGCAGAATTCAGCCTGAAATTGTAAACAAGAAAAATATGAACTGAGCCTGTGCTTTCCTTAATATGCACTAGTATGTACCAAGATATTTTTGAATATAAGGTCTCTTATTTGGGAAAAAGGGCAAGATGAAAAAAATCGGTGAGCAATTGGGGAAAGATTTCTTCAGGATAGGATTTGCTGTCTAGATGCTTAGGCACAAAAGGGTTTGTTGAAGTGAAACCTGTGTTTTGAGACTCCCAAATTGTGGTTGTTTTGACTTACTCCTCTCCTCCGTGTCTTTCTCAGTTGTGCATCTCTGCAGCTGCACATCCTGTACTGGGCTGCAGTTTCCTCACCCTTTTCTGACACCAAATCCAGACCCACTCCTTCCTTGACACCCACAAGAAGTGGAACAGTAAATGACAGTGATTTTCTTGCACTTGTTCCAGGGTTTGAAGGTTGCTTGTACATTCCTTGAGAAAGTTGCGGCTTTTTCTTTTGGAAGTGCTTTTCTTTCTCAGATGACATCCTCTCTGTGCCCTGATCCAAGCTTGCAATCTCAGGGATTGCTTTTCTTTTTGGTGAAGATCTTATCACATTTTTGAGTATTGCAGAAATTTGAGCAGAGGGTGGACACAGAATACAGGTGTGCTGGGAAGGTTTGCATTTTCACAGTGCACCAAGTTGTGAGTCTCATCTCTGTATGTCTCCACAGCTTGGGAAGCTTCTCTGGTTAAACAGACATATTAGTCAGGCAAGTCTATATGAGCCATCGAGTGCTCTTTCCTCTTGAACAGCTTAATCTGTAAGTCATGGCTTGGTATTAGAAAAAGGATCCAAAACTGGAGGCAGCAGAATGTTACGTTTCAAAGAGTTATATGTATAACTAAGGTACAATTCAAAATAAAGCAGAAATTATATGAAAAACAGAGCCTAAGACAAGGCTGACATTCATTTAGTTGCCACAGAGGATGCTGTACAGACAGTTGCCATTTTAGTGTATGAGTGGTCTTCCTGTCTTGTAGAATAGAGCCATTGTTGTCAGCGCCCGTCCCTCGCGGCTGGACAAAGGGCAGTGTGGGGGTGTGGGCCACCAAACGGCAGTGCTGTGAAGAATGGGGGCTTGATGGAGAAGGCTATGCAAAGCACCTACTCCATGCTGCTGCTGAGGAGTCACTGCTTCAGAGGAAGTTTCTTGTGAGTTGTGGCATAATGTATTTTTCCATCTTTTGCCATCTCACATCTGAACAGACGTAGCTGATCTATGATTTTCAAAAAAATAATATTATCTGAAACTTAGTAGGGACGTTAACAATGTTCAAGTGTGTTCATGAAAATTATTACTTCAGTTTGTCTGCACACACATTCAGAGCCACAGTGCAATTTAATATTGCTGTTGTTAAAAGCCAGCTCTGGTAGAACTACATGTCCGATGGTCACCGCTGTCTCCCAGGAGAGAAGCTTGGGAGACTTTGCAGCATGATATATTGCCTGGTTTACTTGGGCTTAGGATCCCTCACAGAAAGCACCATCCTCTCTCCCAGTGAAACTATGACCTACTGGCCCAAATACCTCATCTGATCTTGGCTGCTATGATATCTTAGAAATAAATAGAACTTGTGCTAGCCATGCAGTGATCCTAATCTTTGAAGTCTTTATACACCCAGCTTCATTCTGACATTAGAGAGGGTCTGGTAACCATGCAAAAAATGTTAGCTATCTCTAATATGTGATAAAACTGCAATAAATGTAGAAATTGATGAAATGAGGAGCAAATGATTATAGGCATTGTTAGGCAATGAACAGGTTCACGGAAGATGAACTTTTCTTTTTCAAAAGTTCTAAAACTATCCCTAAAAGTTTAACTGGCAGCAAGCGTGAGCTGGCTCTCATTCTTAGCTTTTCTTCCTGGAAATAACTGGAAGAAAAAGTGCTTCAAATAAGAGGTAACTATTAAACTGCAAGTCAAGGGTTAATTTTTCTTTTCTTAGGGAAGCAGTAAAGGCTGACTTTTTCCATTCTGTGTTATATGTGGCACTATATGTGGCAGCTGCAAGCTATTTCTAATCCTAAATTCTGATAGTTTATTGCCATTGTGGGAGATGAAGGATTTGGTCCTTGGTCTAGAATTCCAGGTGTCTGAGAGATTTGCAAGAGCTGTGAAAAAGGGAAAAATGATGCAAAGAGTATGACATTTCTGGAAATATCATTTAGATTTTGGTCATCGCGGAAAAGGAATGGGTGGTCCAGGTCATCTGCTGAACTGGCATTTCAGTGCTTGGGCAGGCAGAGAATCGAGTAGACAGACTTGTCAGAGCCATGGGTTAAGTTATTGCTTTGAAGTGGGGCACCACCACATAACTTACAGGTCTAAGTACATGCTTAGTTCTCTCCAGTCTACCTAAGGTTGCAGTTTTCATTCTCAGTTATTTTTTGTCATATTGCCTGCCCTAGAGACAACAGACAACTTTGTCCTGTTCTAAACTTGCTACAGTTGCTTAGGGAAGTGCAGTGGATCCACAGTGAAAGCTGAGCTGGAGGTACAATCGTCCAGCTCCTGAAGAAATCGGCTGGTGAGTACTGGTGAAAGTCTGCTCAAATATAACGTGTAGATTCCCAGCTGCACAAAAGAGAGAGAAATGCATACACAGAATAGAATTTCTTACTATGTCTACTTAATTGAATTATCTTTTCCACAAATCTTTTGCATTTTCTCTTTTCTTTTCAAACTCACAAGTATGTAGATTTTAAGGCAAAATGGAATACTATAATTATCTATTCTAATCTCCTCCTTTTGCACATAACATAAGCCAAAGAACTTCCCTGAATTAATTTCTGCTTCTAGTCTTACAGCTGTGGTTGAACTGAATATGTCCTTTAGAGAAATACCCAATCTTAACATTTTCTGGTGATGAAAAGTCCATTGCAGTCCTGACTCGCTGGTTCACAATGCCTAATTACCCACATTGTTAAAAATACAAGCCTTATGTCTAGTCTGCATTGTTCTCACTTCTGTTTCCAGGTGTTGGATCTTATCATAGCTTTCTGCTAGACTGAAGAACTGTGCATTTTTCAAAGTACTCTTCCCCATGTAGATAACTACAGATTTGAGAAAATCTGCTCTTTTGACCTTCTCTCTGATAAGTTCAAAGTCTTACCTCTGCTGCCTTGGTAGTAATATCCAGATTCAGATTTGAGCAAGTAACTCAATCCAAGTTGGTGGTTCTGTACTAGAGGCCCTTCCTTGCCTCTGACTCTCATCACTTAACTCCATACTTCATTGTGGCAGAGGCAAACACAAGCTTGCCGTTTATCCAGTTGGCCTTTCTCACACCAGGGGTGTTTGCACAGAGACAGACCTTGTGTATAGATGTGCTTCTGAAGGCAAGGGGGAAATATCTATGTTGTTCATTCCTGAATATGTGCATAAAATACAGCAACTTCCAGGCTCTAATTGAGGAGACTAATTTATTAGCCAAGATTGCATTTTGCAGCTTTTTATCTGTACCTATGTCTTGGGCATACTCTTTTGCTAGCTTTGTCGCAGCAATATCGAGGGGACAAATTGCAATTATACAGTCAATACTGGTAAAGCTCAAGAACATCAAGTCTTCTAAACCACCCCCAAAATAACTTTTTGCATTAGAATAAGTAGTAGATTCATCCCAAACTAGACACAGAGTCTGAGTCAGCAGAAATGTGGCATGGATGATCAAGACTCTAGACTTAGGTGTGAACTCATCAAGTTAATAACTTTACCACTAGCATTTTTAATCTTTGCATTCATGTTTTGCAGCTTTCAATGTTTCTTCTACCTCTTTTCTGAGCCCTCTCTGATTTTTTTAAATAGCTTCCTTATTCCAACAGCAGATGCTCCAATATCGAGGCAATATAACCGTCAACTACCTTCTTTTTTATTTCATTAAATCACATCCCTAATCATAGTAGCCACACTGGCTACTCAGAAACAACACATATTCAGCTGTCTGCTGTGACCGTTATTTCTTCTTTTTTTGGAAACACTGCCTTAAAATCTTACAGTCCAGAATTCCCTTCTTGTAAATACAACGTATATTTTCTTCTAGATGAGCAGCCTTTCATTGTTGGCACTGAAGCAAGTATTTGACCATGCCACCTCTCTATACAATGCAGATCCTTTTATATCAGTGATCAACTTTTATCCTTATTTATCACTTCTAAGTCTTTTCTTTATATGAAAACTTTATCAGAAGTGATGTGACTAGATGCTTTCTACAGGTTATTTATAAAAATATGACAACATGAGAAAAAGTTCCAGTGACATCCTACAAGAAAGATACCTGCTCAGTAATAATTTGGCATTTACAAGCAGACTTCAAGAGCCATCAGCTGTAAAACAGTTATTTTACATAGTTCTAGATCCTCAATTCAATCTTTGAAAAAGCTCATCAAATGCTTCATAGATCTTATTACATCAACAATATTGTCTTTATCAAGCAAATTTTTATTTTCATCAGATAGTTTGATAAGATCTTTCTGCCATTAACTGCAGTTTATCAACATTCATTAAATTCTCTTGTTTAATTCTTCAAAACAAGAGGAGGTTCACCCTATTAGTGCTTGATATAAGCAGGAGTGTAGCTTGTAGTGTTTTTGTGTACGACTTTTTATCACAGTAATGTCAAGCTTTATTAGCACTTATTGAAGTCTATGCTAGGAATTACTGAGATCTGCAATCAAGCTGAGAAGCATCATCTGTATGGTCTGATTTCTTGTTAAATACTTTTTAATAACCTGACATGCAGAGGACTTCGAGGTTTGTATGGCTCCCTCCAATACAGCAAAAGTAGTGTATCTTTTAAATACAATTGCTTCACTCCTTATCCTTCGCTGAGATTCTCTTAGTGGCTTGAAGGTTGAGCTCTTAAGGTTGAAGTCCTGCAGTATTTGTTTAAAAACCATGGGTAATATTCAAAGTTTCTATGCATTTAATTGTGTATCTCCTTGCTAAGCAAGTGGCCTTTGTTTCCTTTGAGTAATAGCATGATAATAAGTTAATGAAAAGCAGGATGCAGAAGGGTGTGAGGGAATATTAATGATAGGTATGTATTTGCATGTACAGAATATTTATGTTGTGCAAAAATACTTGAAATAATGCATATTACTGGAATGCATGTGACTTACCATATGAATGTGTAACATAAGCATATACATATAGAGAGAGCATGTGCATATGTCTGAGTAAGACCAAGCAGGAGAGCAGTGGGTGTAAGCCAAAGTAGAAGGCAAAGCAAAGTGAGATCCTTGGCCAGGATGAAGGAGTTAGGCCACTCTTTACTGCTAAGATTGTGTCTCTGGAACATGCCAGTTTCTGGCATAGAGGAGTAGGGTACCTGGTGTCTTAGATTCAAACAGCTGGAGCCTACAAAACTTCGTGATCTTCCAGGAGAGAGCTACCATAAACAGCATGTACATGGTGTCCTTCTTTGCTAGGGAGCTGGAAAGGTGGTAGCTCCCACATAAGGGTCTCAGGTCAGGCAGGGGAAAGGCCAGTGATGACTTCTTCCAGTCCTAGATTTCTTCAGCCACTTGTGGTGGTTTGGCCAGTGATGCTGTAAGAAAGAAGCTGTACCATACTTGGCAAATCAAACTGCACCACTGCAGTTTGACCCAGTAAAACTACCAGAATTCAAGTTGGAGCAAATAATCACTATGCTTGCGGTTACTTATTTTTCTCATTACATGTACCTTTCATATCTAGGCCCTGAGTCAAATCTGACACAGGTTGTGAGAAGCCGATGTCATTAATATCTGTTGCATCTCCATGTGCAGCTGATAGGTTTATGGAGCTGTGGCTAGAGGGATCTACTGCATATCATTAGCTACTGGCCTCTTGCCACAGGTCAGTATAATCCAACATACTACAGGTACACCAGAAGCTACTAAATTCCACACAGTTACCCCCAAGTAAAAACAACAACTTCTGCTTGACTTCTGCTTGACTTGACATAACTTCCTTGAAAGTATCCAGGTTTGATCTAAAAATACTAAGAGCTGGTATTACTTGGAGGACAGCTATATTTTGTGCTTTATGCATAGTTTCTTGCTCAGCTGAATTTGTCCAACTTCCACTTGCAGTCACAGCTTCTTGTTCAGTCTGTCTACACTGCATTTAAGAGCTCTTTAGTGTCTGGTTTTCTCCCTGTAATCGAATTTGTCACCTCAAACTATTGCATCCAGAACAAAATCCATCAGTAGAGGTAGAAAATGATCAACACCTTTGTCGCCACTCTCATCAGAGAACAAGAGATAAAGCGAACACGGAGATTCAAATAATAAAATCTGTTGAGAATGTAGAGTTCTGCACTGAGATGAGGGCTGATGTCCTGCTCTTGGAAAGCTTAAAGCAACATTATCATGCTGAAAATTACTGGTACTGAAACAAAGCGCTTCTCTTTCAAGAGCAGGCAGCCTCGTAACTCTTACATGCACTGAAGTGCTATATATATATATATTGTGTAAAATAATTCAGCTCTATCTCATATGGCTGGTATAATTTTAATTGCATGGTAAAACATGAGAGTATTTCTAGAAGCAAAAGATAGTTGGGAACACCTGCCTCCTTATGTTCAGTGTATAAATTTGTTCATTTTCAATATGAACTGCTTATTGAGGAATCTTAGCTAACAAGTCCAAAAAGAAGTGACTTTACAATCTGATGAACCTATAGAGTTAATTTACTTTAATTTTTTTTTCCAGAATTCTGTTATATCCTAGAAAAAATCATTAAAAAGTACCATGCCATACTTTTGCAAGGGAAGCTGATTTAAAGACCTTTCGTAAAGGTAATAAACTCAACCCTGTGGTTTGCCTTGTTTAAACCAGGTTGGACACAGCACTTCAGAATATACTGTAGAAAATAATCCTGTATGTTCATGAGGAAGAGCAGAGAATATAGCTGAGCTCTTGCTTTTACAGTTTTTCAATATCACCCTGAGGTCACACAGGTCTATGGAATGTCTTTCATATTGTAAATCCGAAAAAGGGAAAAAAGCAACAAAAATGTAATTTCTCAGATACTTCTTCGTAACAAAGTGCTGGCCATTGCCTGTAAACACGCAGTGCTGGAAACTCCCGACAGCTTCCACAGTCCCCAAGACAGGGCTGGACCCTCAGCAGTGGTCGCCTCGGTAACCAGTGGGGCCTGCACGCCAATCAAAACTGGCTGCAATTCCCACTTTTCCAGGATTCCTGCATCATTCAAACACCGCCCCTGTACCCTGCCTCGAACTGACCTAGGCAGGAGCTGGGAACCTGTCAGGGAATATGACCGCAGAGCAAGATGTGCTGGAGAATGAGGGGTTAATCTGATCAGGGACTTCAGATGTTAGGATTTATGTTTGTTCACAGCTTGGCCAGGGTGATCCTAAGAACAACCACCACCACAAATACACAATAAAAAACATATATATACACACACATATATATGCACTAGTACGTGTGCAACTTGTTCTAACAATATACAACAACACAAATAGTTAAATGCACTAAGACTATCTAGAATACATAAAACTGCATTTTTTAGCCTTTTATTCAGTCACTGCAACTGTCTGGAAGATGAGCAGTTGTTTCTTTTTCCCCTGGTTTCAGAACTTTTCACAATCAAATCTGCATCTCCAGATACTGCAGAAATGCATTTTGTCAATCTGACCGCTTTGTATGGAAGATAAAACCCCAGAAACTCCTAAGTCACTTTTGGACTTTATTGAACAATACGAGATTGTTAAAAATGCAAATTCTCCTGCTGAGAAATGCAGAGGAAAAGGCACATGAGGAATGCACAGCAGTTCACTGAGGGCTGGGCTGGGTCTGGGCTGTGTGCGGCGAGCGACTTTAATGTGGAAAAAGGAGCGCTCCTTCCCATGGGAGCAAGTCCTGATGCAGAAACCTTCCTGTGCCCCAGAAGGAATTTACTCTGTGGTAGGAGTGCATGCAATGTTGATTACATTTCCCCATCTTCCCCAACCATCACACCCTGCCAGCTCCATGGGGAGGGATGGCTTCTCTCTGTGTTCTACCTGACGGGGCACAAGTATAAAATTTGCCTACATGTTGGGTGGGATCTCAGCTGGTCTTGAGAACCATGTCTCTCAAATGCCAAAATAGACATCACAGATAGGCAGAGAAACCAATGGAGGACAGTAAGCTGCAGAAAGGAAGAACCCACTTTGCCAGCAGAAATAAATGATTACATATTTCCATTCACCACTGGATTTACCTTTCTTTTTCTTATTAAAAAAAAAAAAATCCTACAGCTGGTAGCTTTCAAGTCTAACTACATATAGCCTGAAAAGCAATACAAGGAAGTATCAAATTCTTACTTTCTAACAATCTTGGGGTGGGTTTCTAATTGCTGCTTGCAGAGAAGTGCTGCCTCTCTCTGTAGTACAGCTCCTTTGGCAGTAGAGGGCACTTAGAATATGGACAAAACATAAAGAAATGCCTTCTGAAACTTCCCTCAGAAAGCTTTTGTTTAGCTATGTGAAAGCTCCAATGCTGTCAAATATTCTCTAGTTTAAAATAAGGAGATTTTTAACAGTTTGACTTTGTAGGTTATTTAATATCTCTGCTTTAAACAAAATTAAAAAGTTAATTTTGCTTTCAGTTTGAGTTGGTTTTTAGCATTGCAAATAGTCTATTTAGGTTTATGGTTTTTGTCTGGTGTGCTATCAGCAAAGCAACAATATTTTATTATTTTGCTGACACTAGGAGTAAAGGAAATAATTTTTCCTTAGAAAATGGTGAAAGTAATTTTAGTAATATTTTAGGTTATTCTGGGGTCAAGTGAACCCATTCCAAAATAGGGAAACTCAATTATACAAGTGGTATAGAAGAAAGATACTGCAGTGAAAACCTAAGAAGTGGAAAAATGTGCCCCATTACTACATTTTGATTCTTCTAGGACAAGTATGAAGCTTTCATGAGAGCTCATAGAAGGACTAGTTTTTCAGGCTGCTAAGCTCTCTTATCTTCCATGAAGCCCTAGAAAGATTTGGACCTTCAGGGGACATGGGATGTCATCAATATTTGAATGTGAATGTTACAGCTCTGCTCATAGTCAAATGATACTTTTCAATTACTCACATTAATAAATTTTACTGTTGAAGTAGACTGAACTTCACACCTGTACAACTTCAGTGATAATTCTATGAACTTAAGCTCAAGTGAATTGTCCTTAAAAGTCTGCGGCATTTACTTATTTGAGGTGCTTATTTGAGGATCAGGCTTGCATGGCATATTTTCTGCCACTTATGGAATCTGGTAGTTGTAACAGTAATTGATGATAAAATTATGTCATATCTCATACTGTTACATTAGAAAACATAAGGAGCAGATACTGTAAAATAGGACAAAATAGGCAGAAATCTTCTCCTGTAGCTATTTGAAGGTGTTGGATCAGGTCCATAAGTGGAATAAACTGATGTAGCTCCAGTGACTGAAATGAAACTCTGTGGATTTAGAGCAACTGAGGAACTGGTAAATTGTCTGTCAAAACACAGGAGTCAAACAGTGTGGGTGGGTTCTGGTTATATTAAATTACTGTCAGTGTTCACAGAGCTTTGAGAACAGGACAAGGAGAGGACCTTCTTTTCTAAACCTTCTTTTATATATAGTAACACAACATTTAAGTGGCTCATTATTTTTGTTTGGCCTAATTTGTGGTATCACTTGCAGTACTTCTACAACTTGTACAAAATCAACAGATTAATATTTTTGCAAGCATGAACTAGTGTAGATGCAACGATTTACATCAAACAATTACATCAACAGAGAACTTGATTTAGCAAGGCCAGACACATAGCTGTCAGCTAACTTTTCTCACCTAGTTTATTAAATTCTTCTAATGAGGCATCTTTAGCGAGTTTCAGCAGGGATGGTGTCTCTGCTTACCAAAATCCCATCTTCCTTGTCCTCCAGCTGAGCTAGCAATAGGCTTTCTGCAGACACAGTGGTTAACAGATCTTCATCAGTTCAGCCACAGCACAGCTACAATTAAGAGTCGCTTAGGTGTGGTGTTGGGGGATATGGTGTAGGGAAAAACTTTGTAGAGCAGGGAAGATGGTTGGACTCGATGATCCCAAGGGTCTTTTCCAACCTGAATGATTCTATGATTCTAAGTATCCATCCTATAAGAGGGTATTACCAATATCATTTCTGGGATGTAGGATTTGTGGCTCCAACTGATGTAGCTATAAAGAAAACAGAGGAGAGGTATGGTCAACCACAGGCAGGAGAAGGATCTGTCAAGAAGACAAAAGTCTTGATTGCTCCCTGTCCTGTTTAGCTGAGATGGGTAAGAGGTGGTGGAAAATCTGCTACACCTGTTGTTGCAAAAGCTGCTGCTGTTACCTGGTTGCACATGGTGTTTGCAAATCCTGCCCACAGTGCTCTTGTATCTCGAGTAATGGAGGCCCCTTCCTTCTCGCGTGTTCTTTCTACCAAAAAGGTGGCACCAGCTTTCTTCTCTCTTCTGTCCATCCTGTGAATCAAAGGCACTGTCTGAAGCAGAATTAATTGCCGTGTATACAGCAGAAACCAAACACTTATTTTCCTCTCCATTTCCAAAGGCTGAAGGAGCATGTTAATCAACTAAGAACTTTCCATTTGAAAGGCGAAAGCAACCACTGGGAAGGAAGAACCCGGCTTTTTCCAACCAGCTATCAAACTGGTACAGTGGTTCCCAAAGGTTCCCCCAGATGCTTATTGCTACTCCCTTTTGCTCAGAGTCTGAATGCTGCTTATCACATGGTTAAGATTCAACTCATAAAAACATGTCTCAGCAATTGGAATTTACCCTTTGACCTTTGTCTCCCCCCCTCCTTTGTCCCCCTGCTGTGATGCACAAGCTTTGTCTTCACCAAACATCACTGTTATGCTGGTGAAAACTGCTTTTTGCACAAGTTCAAAAACTCAGCAGAGAGCAGAGACAAAAGCATATATAGATACAAAAACATATATGCAGTTGTTGTGTTGTTTCCTTACTGCACCCAGAGAAACATCAGAATTTTCTGGGTTTTGCCATTTTACATGCAAATATTTCTGTGCAATGATGCACCCAGCGAAAACAGACTTAGGAGCAGTGAATTATTCAGTATGCTGAAATATGTCTTTTCATTTGAACACTTTCTTGCACTGTGCATAGGATGTGCAGCCCATGTGGGGCTAGGAATAGGTATGGCCTGGCTCCTGGTCTCTAAACTTCTACGTGGGGTCACTGTGGAGGAACAGCACATCTGCTTGTGCTGGTTATTTGATGACATATGGTAATAGCTGCAGTGTTAGAGCTGAATGTGACACACCACAGCAAGTTAAGCAAAATAAACCTGCTAGCCTTCCTCCCCACCCCTATGTAAAAAAAAAAAAAAAAAAAAAAAAAGTATTTTTCTTTTGTATGGTGAAGAGCCATTATTAGCTGTGGAAAAAAAGATACAATTGAGTGTTTCAAGTGCTTGGTTTCTGTATATCTGTGTGTATTTGTATAAAAACTAACCAGACAGGCACTGGTAAATAAGGCACTTCATAGACACAAAAATACATACACGTACACACATGTGTTCCACAACTCAACTAGCTTTTCAGTAAAAATAATACCCTCAGACTAGAAGCTGAGCCCAGTGTTAATCTATCAGGCATGCAAGTACATTCTGTGGTGCAATCTGAGGATAGCTCTACTGCACAATTATGAGATTATATCCTCTTTAGAGGATATAATTATGCCTCTTCTATATATCTTATTTAGGAGGCATAATGCCTCTCCCCTGAAAGTGAAAAAAATAGTACATAGGATGCAGTGATTTTTTGCTTCCAGCGCACAAAAGACAGTAGACATCCAGAAAGCTTTTGCATGCAGGATCTTTGGGCTAATACATACTTGAAAAAAAATCCAAAAATAAAAAAGCTACAACCTTTGAGGCTTTTGGTGAGAGGAAGCTACGTCTTGTAAGAGTTTCTTCAAATTCATTTTCACAGATGTCTTAGTAATGACTGTTTGACAGCTTAAATTAAACATGCCAGTCAGTAGCATCGGGATTTTTCCTAGCCATTATAAAATTGAAGGCATCTTTTAAAGCAAACTCTACGTTGCATTTAGCACCATTAGCTCCCAGTATAAGTGGGTACGGGTGTTACAGACTCAGGGGTTATAGAAGAGGTGGTAATAAGGCATTGGCACGTTTTACCCAGAAAGTGATCGATAATTTTGTTTTTTGTTTCCTGTTTTGTTGCACTGTTTAAGCTTTCCAAGCTTAGATCAAACGATTGCTCTTTTTGGATGATAAGGCTTATTGGTAGTGTCCAGTGTATGTGATGACCACTTAATAATATGCACCATCATAAGGCAGTAGCTCTTTTTAGTTTGTTTTCAAAGGTGGTAAGGAGTCTCATCGCTATACTCTTTTTCATAGAGCTGAGGTTGCTACAAACCTAAAGATAAATCTGCAAATCTATGTGGCTATTCTTTATCATTGTCACTAGCTTAGTGGTGGTCTGCCATTTTTCTTGAAAGCTGGGCACCAACTGCTGGCCAGAAGTATTTTTCACTGAATTCTTTGTACTTTAAATAAACTACTGCTTCAAGAACTGCCAAGTGTTCCTCATTCATCTTCAGGACACAGAGCTTCATGTATATCTTTGCAAGCCTTGACTCTGTGAAATGTTTGTCTCATCTCTCTGCCATCTATAGCAGTCTTTGAACTTACTTCAGGTTTATTGATGGCCTTGACTAAATTAATGCAGATGTAATTTTTTTTAAAAGGTTTACACTATGACTAATCGTATGCAAAATAAATCCTCATTTAGAGAAACTCATCGTATATTCTCCTCCTCTTGTTCTAAAAGGTCTTTCTGGATTCATACAGTAAATGTTGCTGAAAGTGTAGGGAGGGGGAGATTGTTGTTTCCTTTGGCATTTCTCATCTTAAAGTGGAAGAAGAATATGCATCTGCTTTTCCCTGTGGAGGGGGAGATAATATGATAACCTCCTGATTATATACATAAGCGGGAACTGATCAGCTTCTCTTGTGGTTCGTTTTTAAGGGCAAGTTCCAGTTGGATTGTGCTAATGCACATATTCATGAATCTCTCCAAACAGGATTCACTGCTCTCCAGGGAACTGTTGAAGTATGCATCATTGTTTCAATGAAGTATCTTCATTATAAAACATAGGGACTATAAAAGGTGAATACCATTTGCCTCGGCCTAATATAATCTCTAGTTTGACTTTCTCCCACTATAGTGATTTTTTTAACAGTATCAGAGAGAATAAAATGAGACAATTTCAAATGAAATATTACATGAAATTAGGTACATGTGCTTTGATGAACAGAGTATTTTATTTTCCATTGTTTTATTGAAACAGGGAAAATTAATATCAGTGGAATAAGAAAGATCTTTAGGATCATATAGCTGATTTAAAGCAGCTCCGTGGGGATTTTTGGTCTCTAGAGGTACATAGTTTCCTACTTTAGTGCATTAAAACAAGTTGGTATAATAGGCTGCAATGTTGAGTAAAGTAAACACGTTAAAGATTTGGGAAAGGAGGCAGATGCTGGAATCTACTGAAATCAATCACAAAAGGGATTTTGCTCATTGCAAAGAATGGGGTAGCATAAATATCTCTATAGACTTTAAATTATTATTCAAGTTTCATGATTTTTCATTCTATAATAATTTTAAATAAACTTTATTGTAATGCACATCACAAATAGCAGTTAGCTTTGCATTTAAATATGGTGAGGGAAAAAAGAATGTTGCAGTATTTTCTGAAGAGGCTTCTTAAGGCAGGGAACATTACAGTGAAGAAACACAATTGCCTTCCTATAAACAAATATATATATGTTTATGTATTTATATATTTTTTTCATATAAAAATAAATAAATGTGTTTTTTTTCAGAGTACAATGAATCTCACAGAAGAAAAGTTTTTATGTAGCTTGCAGCACTCTTAAGCAATGTATAAACAAGGAGATAGGCGTGATCTTTGCTCAAGGAGCTTGTGATCTGAGAAGGGTATAGACAATTCTGTTCAGATAGATATAATATAGTATGTAGGTTGAAGGTCCAATGTTAAAAGTATTAAAATAATATTGGACTGTTTTATTGTTTTGCTTTGTATTCTAGAAAAAATAACATGGTATTCAAGGTAAAATACCTGCGAAGATATCTAGCTCTGGATGGCCTTGTGACTTCAGATAGCTCCGTGTTACATTAGAAAATGCTTTATATTTTAGTTTGTTTTCACAGTGTGAAATTCATGCCTGTGTATAGGAGCAAAACATGGCCTATGGCCCACTTAAATTTCACTCAAGCTGTATTTGGAAAGCTTAAGTGGGGCTTATGCAGTGAATAGGACTTTTCCTGGCACTTTGATCTGTGATGGATTTCTCTTGTTGTAGCAGTGGTGACACAAGTCATGTGTTTTATAATGACACCAGATTTATGAAAACCTGTCATGGTCAAAAGCAGTCACATGCACACACAAAAAATAAAAATCTGGTGCTACATCATCAGCAATGTTAGAAGAATTACATATATTTCACAGTTTGGTTCAACGTCACCAGGTCTCTGACAACAGATAGCTAACATTCATAGTATGACTAGGAGTTTCCAGCCATCCCCCTCCTCCTCCTCCACCTCCTCCAAATTCTGTTTAATTGAGTATGTTGGCAACAAGACCTTGAAATATGCTTTGCTGTCAATTACTTCCTTTTCGAAGGCAAAACATCAATATGAGTTTCTATACCACTTTGTTCCATGATTAGTGTCTTTAGTGGCAAACTGGTGCCTGCAGAATGTACCCATGCCAGCATGATATAATAATATCCTAGAAATCATGCCCAGGAGACACAGTGAATCATTCATTAGGGAATGTGGGAATATATTACAAAAATGAATATACTGTATTCATATATATAATTATCTATAATAATTTACATATAGTTTATATAACATATTCTGTAAAATATATATAAACAAATATTTATATAGTCTATATATTATTGGTATAGTATAGAAAACAGATCTAAATTAATGAATATATTGTATATAGCATTCAATACATTATAATGTATAACATATAGTAATTTATATATTTATGTGTGTAATATTAATATATAAAAATGAATTCATTATAAAATATTTGAATTGTTTCCTAGACTAATTCTAAGTTTTCCAGAAGTATTTCAACTTGACTATTTAAATTTTAAGTTGTACTCTTTCTCCCAGCAGAAGAAGTCAGATGATATTTCTTTTTGTTTCTGGATGGATAAGAGTAAGTCATATGTGAACAGAGGAGGTTCCACTCAAGTATGAGAAGAAACTTCTTTACGGTGAGGGTGACAGAGCACTGGAACAGGCTGCCCAGGGAGGTTGTGGAGTCCCCTTCTTTGGAGATTTTCAAGACTCGCCTGGATGCAGTCCTGAGTAACATGCTCTGACATGCTCTGGGCAATCCTGCTTCGGCAGGGAAGTTGGACTGGATGATCTTTATGGTCCCTTCCAACTCTAAAAATTCAGTGAAATTCAGTGAAGAAGCCTCTGTGGTTTTGCATGTGACAAAAAGGGAAATAGCTTTGGAGAAAGTGTCATGCCTGAGAATATATGCATTTATGCCATACTTGGAGCATCATATCAGTATAAAACTCCATGACGAGGTCCTGTGTAGCATATGACGCTGCTTTGGGAAAGGTGTGTTCACAACTTTGTCTTCTATCATTTTAATTGGGTTGGAAATCATTCTGTGATTTTTAGGAATTTATTTCCGTACACTTCCTAGTACTCTGCCCTATTCCATCCTCAACATCTGGAATAGGTACATAGGTGTAGGCATTTACAATTTCGTTTCAAATTGTCTCCTAAGAAAATAAAATTTCATGCATGACAGAAAAAGAGTCAAATCAGAATAAGCAAAATATATTTGTAGCACTGGCCTAGCATTATTGTGGTATATAGCTGACGTATACGAAGGCACCTGCATATCAGTGTTTCACCTCCATTGCTACTGGACAGAGAGAGGTCTAGCTCCTCAGTAGTTTTGGGAAAGAATCCAACATATTTGGATTAAGAGATAGGTAGAAAACTACTCCTAGAGATAAAAAAAAAGGAGGAGTTACAGAGGCAGCTGATTCATCTGCCCCCAAAAAAGGCTTGTTACGAAAATGCCATTTGAAGGAACTGTAAGAGAGGAAACTAAATGACCAAAGTTGCTCAGAAGTACTTAGGGAAATCCAAGGATAAGCTTCAGTGAATACCATAAATGCTATTTGCCCCTATGCCTGTACCATAACTGTCTAATGTTGTTTTTACTTTTTTTTTTTCCTGATATGTTGTATTCCTCATCTTCAGTAAAAAATAACTTACAAATAAGTAAAGGCTTTCATTACTAAAGGAATGACAGAACAATATAATTATCATGTCAGGCAACACAGCATTTTGCAGTAACCCAGTAAATAATGTATGTCATCATTGTACATTTTTTAATAAAAACTACTATTTTTAAATGCACATTAGTGTCACAAAGACATCATAGTAGCTTGCAAGATACATTTTACATAATGGGCATATGACAGGCACCACAGAAGGATTCACATGTCTTCAGACATAGGTAGGACCCAAACACTGTTCATAGAATCATAGAATCATAGAATCATAGAATCATAGAATGGTTAGAGTTGGAAGGGACCTTAAAGATCATCTAGTTCCAGCCCCCCTGCCATGGGCAGGGACACCTCCCACTAGACCAGGTTGCTCAAAGCCCCATCCTGCCTGGCCTTGAACAATTCCAGGGATGGGGCATCCACAACTTCCCCGGGCAACCTGTTCCAGTGCCTCACCACCCTCACAGTAAAGAATTTCTACCTAATATCTAATCTAAATTTCCCCTCTTTCATTTTAAAATCATTACCCCTCATCCTACGCTCCAGTCCCTGATAAAGAGTCCCTCCCCATCTCTCTTGTAGGCCCCCATTAGGTACTGGAAGGCTCCTATATACTGTTGGCTGGGTTTGCTGGGTGAAATCCCAGTTCCATTGAAAGCAATCCTCCCTTTGACTTCACTAAGGTGTGATTTTCACTCACTGTTTTCATGTTGGGCCATGGGACATTGCTAACATAAGGCATCAAAAAATTTCTGGTCAATCAGGGTTTTAGTACAGATCTGATGGTCTGAGAGATGAAGTAAATCAGTGTGGATCAAACCTGTTTTGAAGGGATCTTAAAGGTCAAGTTGATGGTTAAGTTATTGTGATTGCTTAACTCTTCAGCTCTATGTAGAGACTTGCTACTTAAAGTGCTGGGTTTGGAGAGGTGAGTAGGACTGGACTGAGCCCGCCAGATTAATACACAGAGGTGACTACCCCATGCTCAGATATTAACTTCTTCTCGGGAAAATCTGAACTCTATGGAAGGGTCCTCATGTATCAGTCTTAAACCCATTCTTTCATCTGTTAGAAAGCTTTATAGGAAAATTACAGATAGAATCAATTGTGGTGATATATTAAATGTATTTACAACATCAGGCACAAAAATCTCCCCTTACAATTAATTCAGCTCATTACCATGAGATTCTAGTAACATCCCACATTGTAAGACAAAAATCAGATTTTGTTCAGAGGTTGTCTTTAGGAAATCAAAATATAAAAATTAAAATCAAATGGAAAAATCTTTGTTTCTTTCTTCTAACCTCTTCATATTCTGAAGGGCAAAGGAAGCAGGCTCCAACCCATGTCTGCAGTCTCAAGCAAGTGCAGCAGAAAGTCTCAAATGCTAGAGCAGCAAAAGGATGTAATGGAGAAGCGGCTGTGCAGACACAAGGAAAGAATTGTGTAGTATTGCTTGTTCCCTGTAACATGAGAGCATTTGACATAGAGAATTTTCATCTGTCTCAAAAACAAAAAATACATCCTAGACCACAAACAGATTTTTTTTTTTCTTTTAGGATGACACACGTGAATAACAAAAAGAGAAGAGGAAATTGCACATAAGCTTGAACCGCTTTCAGAGAAGCAACATCTTTTTTCATACAGTAGTCCTGATATATTCATACGGTAAACGAAACTGAGTGGAATATTGTTTTGGATTATTATGTCACTTAGCAGGAAAAAACAGGGACTACCACTATGAAAAAAAAAAAAAAAGAGAGAGGGAGAGGGGAGAAGAGAGATTTAGGAAAAAAAACCAAACAGTTTAAATAAGAGTTTATTTTTGCTTTATATATACTCTCTATCTCTCCCTGTCTCTCTAGAAGGCCAAGGCAAGTCATAGCTGTAGGGCTTTTTCATAAGTCATTCTTCATACAAAAAAGTCACACATACTGGTTATTTATCAAACTCCTTACTTTTTGTCTCTTTCTTACTACAGGCAGGATACAATGCAGTATATACAAACATGTATATAAAAACAATTTGAGATAGACACAGGCAGAGCTACACTACATATTCCTGCAAAGAAAGAGAGAAAAGAAACATGCTAGTAAAGCAACATAATCAAGTATAATTAATAAATAGTATATGCACAGATAAATAGACATTTTTCATAGTACAGGAGGATGAAGTAACCATTCATGCCACCTTCTGCTCCAGTAGAAAGCATCAAGCAAATCCCTTCCAGCTGGATCTGGTATTGTACCTTGCCGTTTGCACATCATGTATTTGCGCTATTAGGTCAAATAATACAGCATGAGCTCCTAATGGCTCTCTTTTTTTCTCTGGGAGCAGATCTTTCATCTTACCTTGTCCTATTAAAAGTTGCATTGATGACAAATAAGTCACAGATATCAAAAATACAGTTTGTTGATTGAAAGCTCCATCTGGTTCACTTGGCATCAGCTCTGTTTGATGATTATGACACAAGCTTCAGTAACATCAAAGTCATGTGTCTTCTTTAAACTCCCTGAAAAAGAAAGCAGTATCTATGTATTATATATGCAGCCATATAATGCCTGTTATTTTTCCATATGAGTAAATCCATTTCAATAACAAATCAAACTGTGGTAACTACAAAGTCAAAAAAAAAAGCATTGAGTAAGGAATTCATTGGACAATATTTGCAGGTATCAACTCACATGGGCAGAGCTCTGAAGCTCTGCATCATTTTTTCAGGTTTTCAGAAGCATCATTTAATCTCCAGAAATGGCTGAGAATTGGTCAAGAAAACCCTGTCTTAAATGTCCCTTTAATTGCACAGACTCACCTGGACTGTGGAAATCCAAAGCACTGAGAAAATAATAGCGGTAAATAATAAACTGTATGTTTGGAAATAACACGCAAAGTTAATTTCAGGTTTTGTTTTCATTACAGAAAATATGAAGAAGAAAGCCTCTTTCTTCTCCTTTCCGTTTACTGTTTATCCCAGCTGCTGTCTTCATCCTGTATAAAGGAGATTTCGTCAAGTGGTAGGTCAGATTCATTTATCTGCAAGTAAACAAATGAGAGAGAAGGAGTCTTTGGCAGACCTTTTACCTTCTTCCACTACTATATACTTTTTGGGGGCGGGGGGGGGAGGAACAACAAACAAACACAAAAAACCCAAAAGAAAGTGAAAGCAAGTTGACAGGCAACTCTTCATCCAGAGGAAGAGATGTGGGTGAGAAGCTCTGCTCATCCTCATGCTTCCAGTCTCCACATAGCATAGTGTTCTCTGCAGCCTCAGCTGGAGAAGCTGCTTTCTCCTGTGCATTGCCACAGTTCAGAGAGATGCATCTTTCAGATCTGGAAAGCACATACAGGGTGAAAATGGTCAGGAAAAAATTTCGCAGACCAATATAGGTCATTATTTTAGTGACTCCTAGAGCCACTTCAAAACACGCTCTCCCACTGTATCATCATGAATACCCGTAAGTAAGAACTGAGCAGTGACATTATTAACTCAAAAGGAGGAGAGGAATCCTACACTGCTGCCTGCACTTTTCAGAAATAGACTGGATATGGATTTTGTTATTCAACCAAATCACAACTATTACCTCAGTGAGCCTGGCAAGTGTTTCGAAACAGGGAGTCCAATGTAAAGTGTGTCGCTTGTCTCCACTTGCCCTTGCTCTCTGCCTCTGCTTTCTCCTGGAATCCTTGTGAGAAGGAGGAATTTTGTTTGCATTAGACAGAAGCTGCACAAAATAGGGAGAACTTAGCCCTCACCGCGGGGAGTGTGACACACCACAGAATAAGCATGGCCAGCGCAGAAATTCAGCTTTCGTAGAATCCCTTGTAGTCTGAATCTGAATGTAAAGCTACTTCCCACAGGATAAAGCCAAAGAGAAGAGAAACGGCTGACAGAGGGATCATGTGCTTACTTCAGTGCAGTTCCCACTGCAAGTCCTCGTATGCAGGCTACTCTCTCACATGCACCCTTTGACAGAAGCTTGGCATCTCAACCGAAGGCTTCATAATTACAAAAACCCTGTGCTGAAATTTGAAAGCTTCGCAGACTTGGTTTCATTTTGTTAACAGGATGGCTATTAACAAGGATATGAAGCTCTCTGTTATGGATGGAAGGCTGGGATAAAACTGTCTTTATCAAATTTTCCAGATTGAATGATTTTAGACTGGATGCATGTCCTGAACATTTTTCTAGATTTCTGCTTTCTGTTCTGAGCTAAATTATCAGAAGCTGAAGCTCATTACAATAAAGCCGAGAAACCAAATCAACCGGTGCTAGATGTGTTTTAGACTTACCTCAGGCTCCTCTTCAGTCTGGATAGAGGAGCGGATGAAGGTTCAAGCCAGCTCTCGCCTCATTCATGCTAGTTGGCCCATCTCTAATCATAATGCAACAAACTACCATGGCAGCTCCCACAACCAAGCTATTAACGTGACCTTGTCATTTCAATTTTTCACACATATTCTTTGCGCCCTTCTTCCGTGCCTGTGTACCATATCACACTAAAATCTCATCTCTCCAGCCTACAGCCATGGGCTACTAATCTGTACAGCTGAGAAACGTCAAGCAGGATGAAAAAGGTAAAACTCACAGAAGAGAAACTTCAGTTGGTCATTGCCTCTCCCATGAAACTCCCTCTCACCTGCTCTTCACTTTGCTCTGTGCTGCAGTCCAGCCCAGGCACAGCAGGGTTTGGCTTTACCCCTTACCTCAGTGACCCATGAAGAATACGGACTGTTAGATGGGTTCTAAACATGAGGGAAATAAACATACTGCAATCAAAAAACCCTCCCTGTTTTTTCTGCCATGAAAAACAAGAGCAGTTCACAGGTTTATTTTTCTAAAATCCCCTAATCCTCATTTTCTCCTCTTTGTCCCTAATGTGTTCCCATTGCCTGAAAATATGAAAGCCCCACAGATTTCCCCATCTTCTTGTCTTCACTATGACAGCAATGCTCGAGCAAGGAGGGACAAACGTTTAATGCAAATACTTCAGCAAATTGTTTCTAATCGCTCCATTCTAAGGTAATGAAAAAATCACTAAGAATATGTGGAGTAAATTTGAACAATTAGTGAATTAATGGAACTAATTATTTGTTCACAGCTATTTTATACACAGGAAATAAATACGAAACTAAATTTGTCTGAAAAATCATCTTGAATTGCTTACTCAGTTTCAGCTACATGTACTCCAAGTCAGTGGTTAGAGCAATCTATCAGGCTTCTAGCTCTGCCCCATCCAGCTTCTCCAAACAAAATCTGCCAGAAAAGTGATGACGTGTAGTAAATATTTTTTCTAAAGCTCACACTGCTATCCATTTAGAGAACTGAGGGTCTGGCTTATGCCCAGAGCCTCCAACTTTCAATGGAGACCAGGTATTTAAGGATGATAACTCTGAATATAAAGCATGTTTTATACGCAGAATAAACTTTATCAGTGACTTTCTACATTGCGGAAAGGGACTTATGTTTTACTTCTGTCCATTATTCTGAAAGGCCAGAAATCTTCATCTCCTGTGGGTGTAAGAAAACACAGCTTGTCGAAGCATCAGATCAGATGTGTGTTTTCATCTCTGTCCATTTTCTCTCACATGAAAGACTTCTGGAGCAAGCAAAGCATGCTTTTGTTGACCAGCAAAGATCAAAAAGGCAGCTTATTTTTGTCCTTCAGCCACTAAACTGATACTCTCAGTTCTGTTAACATTCTGCCCCCATTTGAACTGGACACTTTGGAAGTATCAATAATGCAAGTTGGAGGGCTGCACTATCACTCATCCTGTATTTGCCTCTTCTTCTACAAAATTAAATCAAGTTGAAATCAAAGGAGACACAATTTCAGTCATATAGGCAGAAAATCTTCTGTAGCTTTGCAGCAATTCTCAGTGAAATATTTGAAAATATTTATGTTGGCAGCAGTGACTGATCCACATTGAGAGCGCAGAGTTAACAAAATACATCCACGCCGTGGAGACATAAACAAAGTATTGGAAGCCACTCATCATTCCATCCACCTTCTCCCCGCTTCCTTGACAGGCACATCTCCTGAAACAGAATGTTGTTTTACAGGAACATCAGAAAGTGCAAAAGTAACTAATAAAACAGTGACAATCCCACTGTAACCACAAGGACTAGGACCAGTAAATGGTGCACCCCTATTATTTATGAGTGAAGAGAATATATGTAGCTATCAAAGCCCTTTCTTAACATCACAGATTGGGTCAAGAATAGATTCTGTAGGAGAGCTCAAACTATTTCTCTGTCTCAGACTATTTCCATGATGAATGTTCTTACAGGATTCAGATGATTCAGTGGATCAAGAACAGAAATGTCAGCTGTGACCGGCTGCGTCAAAAATTGTTGTTCTCTACCTCAGCTCACTGCTGTATACTCTGTTCAACTACAGCACTCCTGGTAGCTTTGTAATTGGCAGAAGAATTATCCTCAATGCATCTGTTGTTGAGTGTTTCCCTACTTAAAATGCATGTATAGGAATATTTACAGGTGAGATGCACATACACATAAAAGGATTGTGTTGAAAACACAGTAAGAAGCAGTAAGTATTTAGCCACAGCCGAGTTCTCTCTAATTTGTTCCAAATCAGAGAAGAGTAACAGCATCTTCCCATGCTGAAATACATTTGATTACAGGATTTCTAAGCTGGTAAGCAGCCACATTGCACAACTGATGCCACACTGACTTGTAGCTGCTGCCCTACCTTGACATTCCAAGCAGCTGTCAAGCCTCATTCCCTAATGAGGGAAGCTTTCTTCCACAAACCTGGACCAGTCCACAAGGTCCTGTCGATTGGTGGGTCAGCATGGCTCCAGGGACCCATTTCCCTAGGGTGCCCCCTAACAGAGCTAAGATCACAGTCCTCGGGCTCCCTCAAGACAGACTGCAACTGGATCTGCTTGTCAAATGCAAAACACGGGAGGAGGGGGTCTCATGTACTACATTCCTCTCTCCTGCAAAGACTGGCAATAGTCAAAATTTCAGAAGCCTCCTTGGCCCAGTTGGGCAGGTGTATTGCTGGTTACTGTGGAGAAAAGATACAAGGGATTTTCAAGATACTTGAACAAAACTTTTGACAGATTTCAATCAAAACCGTGAAATGGAAACTTTTAAAGCCTGAAATTTAACTCAGTTTCCAGCTTTTATACACTCTTTAAAAAGTTTTCTTGCTGCTGCTTCTTTTTTTTTTTTTTTCTTTTTTCCTCAGGTTTGTTTCTTTCTTGCAATAAGAATGGATCTAAGAATGACGAGGCATTTGGTGATATTTTTATCCAAACCTTGCCTCACTCTTTCACAGTTCTCAAGTGATGCCCACATGCATTTCAGTGTCTTTTCATCTGCAGTTAGTTTCAGATTTCCCTCTTTGGCTAGATCATGCGCAGTCCTTCTTTCCAAACATTTTTTTGTAATATTCAATGGCACTGCATACTTCCATTTGTTTGCTTTCTTTTCTAAAGCAGTGGATGGTTTTCCACAGGGAAGATTTTATAGACCAGCAAAGTAAAACAAGCCTTTCTCCTTGCCTCTCTTCACTCTAATGAGTGAATAGCTCAGATGTATGTTAAGTATTTGAAGGAATAATATAATTTAACCAATGTACACTGCTCGGTGACCTAAATCACCTGCTTTCATAGACAGTTGACATTATTTACATTCAGACTTTTTGTAGAGAGGCATTTTGAATGACCCTTCAGAATGAATATGCGCAATAGGAACACTCTACCCACTCTATCTGCACCTACCACTTACTGTATCTCTCCAGTAACCCTGTGTTTTTCAACCAGGTGTCTACAGCTCCAAAAAAAAAAAGATGTCTTTTTTTTTTTTTTTCAATGAAATCACTGACTTTAAGACCATGCTCTGTACACAAACGGAACTTGATTCCTTTCACTGATGAAACACATCTAGCACACCCGAAACCTGACTGTCAGCATCTGTACAGGGAGCCAGCCCTTGACAAGGGTGAAGCCAATGCTGGGTAATTTCAAGACAGACAAGAATAAGCCTCCTTTTTGTTGTGGTATCTGATGTGGCTGCAGACATAAAACATTCAGAGACTTAGTTGGTATTTTTTCAGAGAAAAATATTTTAAAATGAAGCTATAGTTCAGACAGCTGAGTTGACAACAGCTTACAGAAAGTGAACACAGTAAACAATTGCAGAAGTCTCCAGACACTGCAAGACAAGACAAGCAAATATTTTCTTCCTCTGAAATGCAACTTTTTTTATTAATTTTTATTTTACTGTATTCCATTGGTATCAGATAACACAGGGAAAAAACCATGGTAAGGCTATGGAGTGGTGTCAGTATGGATTTAAATAAGAAATACCATTGTAACATCAAGACTTTCAAAATTATTGTGATTTTAATGGTCTTTTCATTGAACCTTACAAATTTACAGTTTGTTTGAGTATAGATTAGTTTGCCTTGCCTGTATAGAGTTGTGAATATTATTCTATGTCATTGGACATACTATGATACAAAATATATATCGTCTGAGCACCATTATTTCCCAGTTCAACCCTGCTACAAATCCATTGTCTCCAAGTGTTGATTCTGTGGTTCCCAAAACAGTTAAATGTGAGGAACTTACCTAATAACAATCCTTCAGTGAACCAAACCAGAGCTAAGAAGATAAGAAGCCCTGAAATGAGAGGAGCTTGCAGGCACTGAGTGCCCAAGCTGTGACCCTGTTGGGACATCTTCACCTCTGAATGCCAGTCTCAAATCTGACAACTAAAATACCAGTCTTAACCTCTAGAAGCACCAGAAAGTGCTATCTAACCGTGGACAACTTTAGGACTTTGGAGCTGATGATCTTGAACTATCCATAAGGATATGATAAAGGTTTACAACCAACTGTAGGCACCCAGATCATACGTGATGTGTCATCTTCAGTCTCTTCTACCTTTCTTTTTACAATACATTACCCGATCATAGCAGGTATTGCATGACTTCTTTTCGGTACTCAAAGTATTAACTGCAGCATTTTATGGAGTATCACTTTGTAACATTCTGAGAAGGTAGAACCATTGTCTTTGTAATTGCCATTAAAAAAAAAATAGAGCAACTGGAAAAATAAGACATTCCAAGCCTATAATTATGGTAGCTTGCTTATAATGTTCCTAGTCCAAATACGGGTAACATGGAGAATTTCAAATCTAATTGACTTACCTGCAGAAACCTCATGCTGACTCCTGCCCAGGGGGTGCAAAGCTCCCATGAAGAGTGAGGTTAGAATTGAGGGGTGGGGAGAGAATGTTTACGGTCCTTAAATGCGCCTTAAGCAAAGATTTGCAAAACTCAACCTGATGCTGTCTATCTTCTTAAGAGATACATCTCCCAAGAAACCTGGACTTTTAGTTTACAGATCTCAGAAGAATGTGAGAATATGATAGTCTGCATCTCTGTGGGGACCAATTATTGCTAGATGTGTTTTTTGCACAAGTAGAAATGGCTCAGTTTCAGCAGGTGGAAAACCTGGGAAGCTAATCTGTGTGGTGCACTGATTCTGCTCTCAAACACAAGAACACACACAGTTTCTGTATGTATTCTGTAATGACCTCCAGTATGATGCAGAAATGTAGGGGTGGCTTTTACAAGATATCCAGCAATGCAAGGCTACTACATATCGGGTAGGATCCAAGCCCTTGCTGTGTAACCTCCACAGCCTTAATGATATTCTTAATGGATATGTGGGCTGAAATTTATAGTTTCAACATAAGGGCTGAGGGTTGTGGTTGCTTTTTTCTTTTTTTTTTTAATTAAATAAATAAAGAAAGAATATGCCAGAGCGATTCTAGAGACAGCAGATACCACTTTTTTCATTTTTACAACACTCAGGTAGCCTACTATGTTTTCTCTTACAGCACCCCATTAAAGCTGTGAGCCAGACTCTGAGTCCCAGATAAACTAGCTTTGTTTCAGAAGGTGGGGGGGAAGACTATGGAAATTGTCTATAGTTTGCCTTGAACTTCAGAGTCCCATCTGGAAAATAAGAATAATGTTCCTTTACTGTACAAATCCTAATGTGCTACTTACAAATAGCTTTCCGGACAGGCCTCAGTTGTACTGTCTTTTTTAATAGGCACATTTAAACCTATATATTAACCATTCTCACTTTACAGTTGCTGGGTACATAAACTGTTGGATGCAATCTGAAAATGCAACTGAAAAGAAAGATTAAACCAGCATTTTAACATTAGTCTAGTTTATAAATGATCCTTGACGCTTCCTGCTTGGCATACACTGTGAAGAAAAGCATATGCAAAATGTATTTTCTTCTCACTTTATCAAGTGTGTATTATTAAGGGAAAATTACTAACAGATAAAACAAACCAAATGAAAATATTGTTAAAATTATCTAATCACAAATTAAAATTATTAACAAATAAAAATAACTCCTTGGGTCCTCTTAGAAAAACAGTGGTTCAATTTTTTTAAAGTTCACTATTGCATCTATTTGTAGCTGCTTTGGGAATTACATGTTTCCTGCCAGAAAACAAACCAGACCAGAGAATATAGCCACACAAAAGGAAACATTTTCATTGACAGCATTTACACTATCTTACAACAGAGCTTCATCAGGTGTCAGCTTACCTTTTAGTTCATTAGTTTCAGGTGTTTTAATTTTTTCAACTTCCACTTTTACAAGTATTTTACATCATTTCATTCTAATGATAGGTTTCATTTTAACTACTGGATATATCAATTTCACCTCATTTTTTCTTCTTTTTATTTTAACAACTTGAGGACTCATATCACAACTCAAATGTCTCTTTGTTCTCTCAGCCTGATTTAAAGCAAATTGCCCTATGTACTACAGTAGTTTTGAATGTATAAAAAGTTTTTAAAATTGTGAATTATGTGAAATATTCTAACAGTTTAAGTTTAAATGATGCAATTAGCCACTTACAAGTAGAACTACCAGGCCTTATTTAAAATAATGAGGTCTGACAGTTATGGAGCCTGAATTATTCATTGATAACTAGCTTTTCCTCTTTTGCAAACGATGGCTAACATTAATAACAGAGGTGTAAGTGTGATAACAAAAGAGTCTGACATTGGGAATACAAATACAAAAGTGCTAAATTCTTCCTTAATTAAAATTACTATACTAGTAATATTTTCCAAAGGAAAATTATTAGGACTGATATTTTCTCATACATTTCAGCATTTGTTTCTGCAGGGAATCACTGATTAAAGTAACAGTGCTTGATGATTCATCATCCAAGAGAACACTTTTAAAATACAGTTAATTTTTGTAAGTCATTATTTCAAGGATGTTATTTTAAAAATAAAATGCAGCACTTTCTATTGTGATTCCTGCAGTTACCACTACCACTATTACTTCTGAAAATACATACTAATGGCATGGAGCCCTCCCTGTGCTCAAAGGTATTCGATTTCCTAGTGCTCTTCATATTTCACTGGCCCATCCTGTTTCCTCCACGATTGCTCCATCAGCCTTAAAGATAGTTGCTCTCTCTAGCACACCTGAACACAAATACAATGGTATTCTTTTAACATGAATACTCAGATTTGTACCTGGTGGCTAATATTTTTACAAAAGCCTGAATAGTCATGAGCTAGTCGCTTGCTGCAAGCCTAGATGTTTTTCATTAGAATTGCTACAAAAAAAAAAAATGGAATCTCTACACAAAACAATCTCTACACAAAACAATTAACATATCTGTCTCCTAATTACTCAAATGTTCAGATGTATCTGGATATCTTATATGAAAGAAAACAGAGTTTATACAATTGAAGTAGCAACTGGTATCAGTCCTCATTCTCTCTCAAAGCGGAGGAAATCAAAGCAAAAAAAAAAATTCTGGAAGTAGGACGTGCTAAAATAGTGACTCATCTGCAAGTAGGAGTGACTGATCTTTGTCTAGAACTCTCGGTTACCATAACAGAGAGCATTAAATAATCTATGATATCAAAAATAGGGATCTTAAACAAGCAGAAGTGTAGACTCAGTTTGGGATGACCCGTTGAGTTACTGCAATTACACAACATGTCAACAGTGCTGTTTAGAAGATAATTATGCAACTGACTTTCAGAGTGACATGTATAGTTGGCATTTTATGTGAAGCCTACAGAGGCTGAACCTCCAAATGGATGCAGTGCTTCCTGTGCACCTAACTTTGGAGCATCTGAGGTTGCAGCTTAAATGTGTATTTTAATAAAGTATGCTTCTATTATATTGTATTGCTGTACAGCTCCCCATGCAGGGAGATCAGAGAGGTGAAGGTCAAAATAAATGCTATATAGATATTGAAGTCTGTTCAGTGAGACTTTGAAAAGGAGGATTTGAAAGATGACTATTTTTATTAGTGCAGATGCATACAATATAACCTGATTTTTTTTTTTGTGCAAATGTCAATTACAGTATACATATTGTTCACTGAAGATTATGTCATTGGTCAAGAGGGAGGAGAGTCCCCAAATGAATGATTAATAATCAATGTGTCTGGGTTCTTATTTTATTCCTTGGAAAGGAAGAATGAATTACTGGTGTCTCTCCCAAAAAAATCTCCCAGAAATAGGTCACACCACCTATCTCTCTACACAGAGGGGGCCCCTCTGTAAGTGGATTTCCCTGGTTTGGGCATGGAGCCTCAGCCTCTCCTATTATATCATTGCTTCACCTTCCTACACTCTGATGCAATTAGGGAGAAAAGGCAATACGGCTTAGAGTCCTATTAATTTTTCATACAATCATGAAAAGCTCAGAGAAAGGGTGGAGAAATACCTAGGGAAAGGCGTTTTGAAGGAGGCCCAAGATAATGCCTAGGCATGTGGTCTCTCTACAGGTGACCCAAATCTTCCACTGAGCCTGGGCCAACAGCAGACTTGTGTCCCAGGATGAAGGCAAATCAGACTGTGACCCCAGGGGAGTAAGAGAGAGAGTGAGCAGCTTCTGGAGAAATCTGTATTCTCTGACATTCAGTGATAAGCTTTCTCCA
Organism: Numenius arquata; assembly: GCF_964106895.1. Taxonomy (NCBI): domain Eukaryota; kingdom Metazoa; phylum Chordata; class Aves; order Charadriiformes; family Scolopacidae; genus Numenius; species Numenius arquata. Next base: position 20,106,799 of record NC_133578.1, read on the forward strand.
GGTAGGTGCAACATGCATGAAAAGTCTGCATGTATCTTTATGTATTTACGTACGTTATCATGGGGCATCATTCCTTTTGGAAAAATAACATTACTTTGCATTGATAAATATTAGATGGAATCAGTAGAAATATTTTTCAGGACCATATGGTAGTTTATTTGAGGATTTTTTCCTCCAAAGGGAGAAGACCTGTGGTAGAAAAAAATGGTTTTGTAATTATTCAATCTCTGTTAGTAGCAGAGTAGGGAATTACTTTAGCTTACTCCCATGTTATGTTCTAGGTGCCAGTTAGATATGCCTCCAGGCAGGCTTAACTTGTGCACTCTCCTTTTTGTCGAATCCCCCGTGTCTTTTCTTAAGGAAACCTGCTAATTTTAACAGCTGTGTTGCTTTCCCTCTTTTTTTCTCTCTCGGTCTGTTTCTCCTTCTTTATCCCTCTACTACTGCTCCTGATTCCTAGATGAAATCACAAAAACCCAAACCTGAGACATTGAAGTGTTGGTATTCAAAAGCACTGATTATTTTATGCTAATGAGTGAACCATCTAGTAATACAATATTTCACTTGTTGTGCCCTCCTGGTGGTAGCACAAGATAAATCCAACGGTGTCTTTAATTAACTAAAGAAAGCAGAAACAAATCTCTGTGGGTTAATAATATTTATGGCCTAAAAATGAACAAACTAAAGAAAGGGAGAAAATAATGTAGTACAATTCAGAGAAAAATGTAATTAAAATAAAATTCTCATGTATTCTGGAATGTGCATCTGTAAAGACATGTGCAAGCAAGGCTCATACCTGTGTGAGACGAAGCACTAAAATTAAGGTCATCACTGAGGAGCTGGAAAAAATTTCTATTTATAAAAGAGAACAAAGTTAAACTTCTCAGGAAGAAATGTTAGATCTTGTTGTCTACACAGGAATTAGGTCTTTTTTTAATCCATAAAATACACAGTATCATATGGTGCCTGAACCTTAATTCAAGTAGCTCAACAACATGAATAAGAAAATGCCACGTCCATTTAACTGTGTCCTTTGTCAAATGCCAATAGAGATGGTGACTTTTTATAAATATCCAGTAGTTAAAAATATAAAACACTGTAAGTAGATAAGGCTACATGGGTTGTATTAACGTGAGGTCATTTCACCCATTTACGATTCCTATTCTTTGACTGGAGACACACATTTTGTACTACCCCTTAAAATAGCCTGTGGGTCTGGAGATTTCTTAGAAAGAAGTCGGCACAGACCTACATCAAAGGAGATCTCAGAAAAAAGCATCACAGCTCCATATCGCTGTGCTAGCTCCAAGGGGGCCTCAGAAATTTAACTCTATGGGATGTAGAGAAGCACTCTCAATAGCATAGTCAAGTTGTGGATAGTTTCATGGCTTTCCCACTGAAACATGTACATTTTGGGGTGCATCTGAGCAATGAATCCATGTACAGCTTTAAGCCTTAGCCATGCACTATCCAGTGGAAAACACTTCTCCAGCAATAAATAGCTGAAGCTGTTGTTACTGAAACCTTTACTTGCGCCTGTGAGACTTGTTCTTTCATCAAATTACTTTAGTTTAATTGAGAAATCTATATTCACACAGGGGGCTTTAGCATGCTGGGATTAAAATGATGAGCATTTCCACAGGCCTGTCTATTTGTATGATGGACTGAAGATTGAATTTTCTTGCAGTTGTGTAACTAAATATAGAAGGATGACAATACAGCGTATTTGAAATTCGCCTTGACCACACACGCACGCTCTGTGAAGTGCTAAGCAGTTCTGACTCTTTGTAGCGTGTCCCTTCCTGCTCTTGAATTTTTTATGCCACCTTTAGATTGCTGGGTCTTGATATTACCACAACGTTGTCTGATTTAGGATTTACAACATTTATTGACAGCAGGAAAACACACTCCCCCTCATATCTCTATAACTCTTCAGATCCTAATGCTGACCATGATCTCATTACCTATTGCTCAATGTCTAAACCTTGCTGTTTAAGTCAAATAGACATTTCAGGATGATATGTAAAAAGATTTGTTAACATTATGAGATCGATTCGCTGCAATGAATTTAAAACAGAGAATGCTTACTGACGTATGTCACTACATCACACACACACTGTTGTTTATAAAACCTACGAGGTTTACAAGGTCCATCATAAAATAACCTCTAAACAGAAAAGCAATGAATTGTGCCTATGCAGAAAAATAATTCATGAAAACACATACAGAATTATGAGAAATATTTTAACAGTCATCAGTCCAGCTTTAATTTTTCTGACACACCTCATTAGTGTGCCCGTTGCCTAAAACTCTGATTACCAACCTCAGGTGTGAGAGGCACGGCATTGTCTGAGGGCACATCTCTGCCTGAAGGGTGGGAGCGGAGAGTTTCCCCTTTGCAGGTTGTACGCCCAGCCGAGCAGCTGGTGAGCAGGACCTGCCTGGAGGGGCAGAAATGCGCGGAAATGTCTCTGGAACACAAACGCTGGGGGCAGCAGCTTGGCAGCTCCCTCTCTCCCTGCTGCAAAGGGCTTGGCAGGGCTATCCCAGAACTGTACTGTCTCCACACCATCATCTCTTCCTGTGTGGAGAACCCCTCTGGGTTCTCCCAATTTATTATGAGCAATTTATTATGTGCTTGGAGGATGCTTTTCTTGTCCACTTTTATTTTTGAAAGCCACTGCTGTGACTTGCAGGCAGGTGCCCCACCAGTTCCATGATCCATGTTTTTCTCTCCTTCCTGCGCTGTGCCAGCCAAGAGGGACTGAGCTGCATAGAGAAGGGGTCAGACAAATGGGGGAAAAATTCATTAAAACGAGCAGGCCAAACTCTGTGCATATTGTAGTCTACCAGTTCCCATTCTCCCCTGATCCTGAAGATACAATGGCCCAGAAAAATCAGATTCTCTCTATTTTTATAACACAAATCATGGTTTGTTTGGGTTAAAAAATTAACTTCAGTTAAGTGTCATCATTTACCTACATGCATGACATGGATGAGACAGAATACTAGTTTTGCTCATGTTACTGTTTATGTACCTGGAAACCAGGGACAAATGCACATATATAGAAGTGATAAATGTAGAAGCTCCTCTACCTTAAATGCCTCTTTGAATTTTCCACTGCTCATGCAAAATTATTTCTGTCAATATTTTAATTTCAGCCAGGAAGGGTGGAATCAACGAAAGAGTGACACACAGAAAAATTCTTGTCAGCAAATTGATGACTACATACCATAATTAAGAAATAATGTAAAGAATTAAGAAGCTTGATATAAATGTTCTTTTATTTTTGTGAGTTTAGTGATAAAGAATCAAGGAAGAGAAGACATACTAAAAGATAAATATCACAATGTTCACCAATGTATACTATTGTAAAATGCATTATATACATAAATGATCATTTCTGTAATCATAAGAATATTAATGCAGCAGCTAATAAATAAAATAAGCACCAAAGGACAAGAATATGACCTTAAAATCCTTACTCAGCTGCCCTATTAACTTTCTGAACACCACTGAAAGTGTGTGTCAGCTGCTTAAATTAAAGGGAGAGTAATTAAAATTACACAAATAATAGGTGACTGGGGTCAGCCTCCATTGCCCTATCTCCTATATTTCAGAGTATTTTACATTTTTTTCCATCAATATGCAATCTTAATTTTCCTTACACATCTCTCAGGTACTCTTGGTTTAAAAACATAAGAATCAGAGCTGTTGACTGATGGTCAGAGCACAGGTTTTTGGGCCATACTCTTAAATCCCTTCCAGTAGTGTATCAGGCAAGTCGATTTCTCAGTATCTTTGAGTATCACTGTACTTTGTCATCTTTCTTTTTAAACAAGCACTTATAGTAGGAAAAAAAGGAAAAAAGAAAGAAAAATCAGATCTATATTTCAGATCTATACCCAAGATCCCTTTCTCCATGAAGATGTCTTACATACAGCAAAAGAGCAAAAAAGTTATACTCTTATATTCTTCTTTGGGACATTAAAAGTCACAGGTAAAATAGAGAGTGCCTTGATAATAATTCAGACTTTTGTATTTTTACTGTAATAAGAGTAATAATCATAATAATAAAAGACATGAAAAAAGTGAGACTGGGAATTGAACCAGACAAGACAAGAGAAACCCAAATGGCAGCAATATCTCCCCACAGGGTCCTGACCCGAAATAGTTCTTTCCTCAGAAAACACTGAGAGGCTTCGCTTAATGCCAAAGCATTTTACAGTCTTTGCTGGAAGTCATTGCACAGGTACAAATTATTTAATAATAACCATACTGACAATTTATAGGCATTCTAGTATTGTCTGTAAAAAAAGATTTTAAGGGTACAGTCTAGGCACAGCATCTAATGCATGTCTTCAGCAACTCTTGGAATGCAAGAAATAAGTGGAGCTATTTTGTGCTGTTAGTACTATATATTGATAAGGTAAAAGGGGAAAGGTCTAACGTAGGTATCTGTCTCCTTGACAGGAGCATTCTGCAGCCTGCAGAGGCAGGAGGAGGAGAGGGGAAGGGGCTTGCATCTTTAGGGAGCTCAGTGCACGAATGGGTTTCACAGGTGCTCACACTGGTACTGTGACCTTTGCATTGCAAGGGCAGCGCTGCCCAAAGCATCAGGCATGGGTTCAATCCCCTGTAATAGCTGTGTGGGTTCACAGAAAACATAAGGAGGGAATGAACAAACACTGGGATATGAAGCTATTATTATTGTTCCTGGTGTAAATAAGTATTTAAAGCCTTTGCAGTCTCATATATTGACTTGTTAGAGGTAACAATGGATATTTGCCTAATTTTACTGACCTCAGTCCTGCTAAACCTGCTTCATAGCCCCCTCTGTGTGATGAAGTCCCTTAATGTTTTATAAAATCACTCTTCATTAAATAATCATAATTATTTTTCCAAATGATTTAGCAGAATTGAATGTGTTAGTTTTCTTCCTCTGTAGTCCCACCTGTACAGGCTCTAGGTCAACTTTTTTTTTGTTGAACGGGTGCTTGGGCTTAGATTTGAATGTGCTTGTTAAGGCTCTGATTTCAGTGGGAACTCCACAGACTTGTAGTGAAGTCCTGCTGTTATGGCTATGAGTGTTACAGGTCTGGAGAGCCATAGAGGACATTTGCTTTATTAGACCTGAGGGTAAGCCCAACACTCTCATCTGGAAGACATATTCTGATCAATGGATGAATATGAATGATTCAGAAAGTGAGACCTGAATAAGTAGCAAAAGGAATTCTTCCATGGAGAAGAATGGAAGCATAGGAATCAGAGAAATATGGCTGAACACAAATAGGGGTTGGCAGAATGGGCTTTAGTAGCCTCGTATCTGCTCTCACAGACTATAGCTCTTGGCTTGTCTGTCTTCCTTGAGTTGCATCAGGCACAAGTTCATTCGAACTGGAAGTTTTGTCTCAGTAAAACAGAGCACACTGAAAAAAAAACCAAAAAACAAAGCCCAAACAAATCCACAAAACCAAACAAAACACAAAAAGACGAGTTGCCCCACTATATAACTACTTTTTACTTCATAGCTACTAAGTGATCATAAATACCCCTAGCTCTGGTAAAATACAAGGGAGCATGGTGTATATACTTAACATACCAGTATTATTTATTATGTTTCAAGGTTTTGGCCTATGGAAAAATCTACTGAGACTGAAGATCTACAACAGAGAGCAATGCCACGTTTGGCACCAAATAAAATTAGATTAAACCAAACCGAGCCATTCTGCATCTCTTTCCTCTCCTTTCTGGCTCTTAACTTCTTTACAAGTAACTGCATAGAAATCTTACTCTGTGTGATACTGAATTCAGATAGGATCCAGCTATGCCACTTAACCAGCTATTAGAGATGATGGGGAGTCACTCTCTTCTTGAGAACATTCAGAAATGTACAATTCTGCCTCACGACAGAAGAGCACAGCGGTGGCTACACACTCGTCTTGCCAGAGCAAAGTAAACCTCCCTCCAAATCATACCTTCTCCTCAGGAAAAAAGTGAGAGGCTAAAATACACTCCCTCCCTCATACCTTGCACAATGAGAGCAATTCAATATAGACCTGCTGCTGTGTAGGGTGGCTTCTTGCAAGTTGGGCCTTGGATGTGCATGCCTGGAGGTCATGTAGGGCCATCAGCATCCAGCTACCTTCTGCACAGCCTTCTGCTTGGGGAAAGCCAGCGGCTCAATGGTAGGGCACTGACTGACAGAAGATCTTTGGTTAATTTTTTGCTCTACAGGAGCAAACTTTGGAGGCTTTCCTGAATGTTTCCTTTCTTTCTTCCTTCAGGTGATTAAGGACATGTAGTCAATTTATTCTTCAAATATTACATATGGAGACTAAGTGAACCAATCCAAAAAAAGAAATGCCTGCCTTTCTCTCTCTCTCTTTCTCAACCCCTCTGCCCCCACCCCCACTTTTCCTTTATCTCTCTGTTTTCCTTGTATTTTTGTCATTTCTCAGTAAAATTGAAGACCGATGGGAAATGTAGTTTCTTACAAAGCCATTGCTGGTTAGAATGTCACTGAACTCGAAGAGACTTTATTACGGTCTTCCTGGAAATTGTCTCTCTCCAGTATTTTTCCTAACCACCACCTTTTCGTGATGGCTGAATTTAGGAAGGAAATTCTCATTTTAAACAGTCTATTTTTACAGCAACTTATCAAACAGTGGCCTTTAGCTGTTGTTCTGTGACAGCCACTCTATTAAAATCCTGATGTAAACAAGTGGAGAAGGTGAACTAGAAGTGCAGATATTTGCACAGCATTACTGTCAGGTAAAATTTTAAAGATAGGTTTTATGAACCCATTATTTGCAGTCAAGGCTTTTGACTACAGCATCTGAAATCATTTAAGTAGACAAAGTGTTTTGTCAAAACATACTGCTGGGAGTCAGTATGTAGCTTCTTTTTATGTAATTCAATTTGGTTCTGTTGTTTGCATGAAAGTGGGATATCTAGCTGGGCAGCAATAGTGGTGCTGTGTATGATCACAATATGGTGACTTTCCAGTGTAATTAACGTTAAATGCCTTTTGTTTTCATTTAGTGCTTAATGCATGCATAATTGCAGTGTACATACAGATCTACCAAGGAAGATGCTTGAGGGCTTTTAAATGCAAACAACAAACCCCAAAGAATTTATAGTTATCTTAGGAGTGGGAGATACACAAGAATGTATGCCCTCTTTAAAAGCATGAAACTCTGCGTCCTGTCAAGCTTTGCTTGACATACTATTTGAATGAGATGGGCACTTTAAAGAGGCAGAGCTATCACTGCTCTTTCAGCCCTGAGCCCCCTGGCTGAGGTGATGCTGAACAGGACTGCCCTGTGACAGGCTGGCTTCCTATGGCTCTCTGAGCATTTGCATAAAGGCAGCGTTGTCAGAGCACAGTTTGTGCTAGCAAACCTTCCTCTGCCCCGCAACACCAACCTGAGTGGGCTGAGATTGCCTGCGCATGAGGCACCTTTTGAAGAACATAGCCTAAATGTTCACAAAGCATTTGCCTACCCACTTAAGAGACTTTTTGGTCTGCACGTTTCCAGCTTTTCTACTTCACCTGGAGCAGCAGCAGGCACAGAACATGTCCCATGGAGTTAACAGGAAATTCTGTGAACCTGAGCCTGTTTTCCTGGGGGTTTTCCTGAGGTACTGAGCGGCACCATAGGGTTTATGTGGACTGGCATCATTTCATATGACATCAGCCTTTGAGCCAAGCCACACCTCAGAGTATTTTTCAGCTTCATTTTGAATTCCCAAATATACTTTTTCAAACTTGGGAAAAGATGGAACTGTAGCAGTTCCAAATGTAATTTCCAAACTTAACTTCACTTGGTTACTACTGTCAATAGAAACAGTGATGACAGGAGGAGGAGAAGGCATTTAGCTCCTCACACAGCTCCTCTCCATTAGCTTATTGGCAGAACAGTAGTAAATAGATGGAGAAATCTGAGATACGAGAAAAAGAAAGCATTTACCAGACAGTAGCAACAGTGAGTGTAAGGGGAGAAAGATAAGCTGTGCAAAAGTTGTCAGATAAAAGGACAATAACTTGGTGCAATAAGATTATAAGTCTTTTAGTACCTTTCCATCCAGCTCTTCCTTTTAGAACTTTATTTTGATCTGCTACACATCAAAGCCAGATGAATTGTGTAAAATGCTCAGGCATCCTTTTTACCCAGACATAATCCTACATCTCTGCACATAAATCAGATCATTAAATTAGTTATTACATAGGGTAGGGATTGAGAAAGCTAACAAAAGGAAGAAAGCCACAATCACTAATATATGTTACTAAGAGCTTGTCTACACAACCATGTAATACCACTGTAGCCGCATCAGTTAAGAAAGTGATTGGAACTACCTTCTACTCTGTATGCAGTTTATTTGAAGATAATTCCTACCCTAGTGTAGCAACTCCCTGCAAAACTGGTGTTTTTATAGCAGTACACCTCAGACTAATATCATGATAGAACTCCAAAACCCTCTTCTGTGCATCACTTGAGCCTCACAGCTATAATTTTCATGTATTAGTAGTACCACATTTCAGTCTAGTACTCCCTTCCTTTCAAAATTAGTCCTGGTTGTACCATTTAAACTACACTGTTTTCTAAGCCAATTACTTGGAGCAGTAGTATACCAGCTTCAAGTCCTGTTCTGCCACAGCTGCAGAAGGGGCACTGAAATGGCATGATACCAGCTCTGTTTGGCCCCGATCCAGCAAAGCACTTAAACACCTGTTCAACTTAAAGTATATGAGTAATCCCATAGAAGACAAGATGATAAATTCTTTGAACCAGTACCTGTTCAGATTCATAGACTGTGAAAACAGAAGGGAACATCTAAACATCTTGTCTGACCTCCTGTATACCACAGACTTTCTTTGAATTCAGTCTTGCTCAGTCTTTCCTTTCTTTCAGGGAAAAAACATCCAGCTCTAATGTTTAAATTTTCAGTGATGGAGAAAGTACCACAGGTCTACATAAGTTGTTTCAATGATTAACAATCCTCACCAGGACAAATTTATACCTTTTTTGAATCAAGACCTTACAAGGTCCTTTGGATTCACTGAATATTGTTATGTTTTATTAATTTGACTGAAGAGGCATTTATTATCACAATTCTTTTTCGTATACATGCTTATAGAATGCAATTAAATCAGCCCTTAATTTTTACTTTGACAAATTGATAGTCAGTGCTCTTCGAGTTTCTCAATGCACAGCAGATTATTTGGCCTTTAATCATACTACTGTCTCGTCTCAGTCTCCTCTTGTATTGTTCTACATTTCTACAAGTCTGGTTTCTGGAATAACACACAGTATTTTAGGAGAGGTCATTGCTCACCATAAAGGCAATAGAGATTCCTACTTATAGTCCCTTTTTTCCTCACCAGGGATAAGGCAGGAACTTTTGGCTTCATGGTCACACTGAAATTTTACACAGAACCGTTCTTCACTTGCCAATCCTTTCAGTGCAATTGTTTTCTAGGACAAGTGCAAACTCCTTTAAGTGCCCACGCACATTCTTTGTTGTTCCTCAGTATATGATCTTACCTTCACCAAAATGCATAGTTTGATTGTGCCCAAGTTAATTGTGCCCAGAGTATCCGACATCAGTTTTTATTATTCCTTCATCTCTTATTTATATGTGCTATTCACAGCCTTAGTGTTTTCTGCAACTTATTGTGACTCTTTTCTTCCACATCTTTAATTAATATACCAAATATAGTAAGATTAACAACACACTAGAAACATCCATACACAGTGGATGATCCAGCATTTCCAACTACATATGGAGACCAATGTCATGTTTAACCCATTTAATATGTACCATATTGATTTTGTAATATTCAGGTTTTGTAATAAAATGTTGGGTGTTATCAATCAAAGCACTTCACATAAAAACTACCATTTCTCCCTCGCTATACATGTATAACATTCTAAAGCTTTCATCAAAAGGTACCAAGTTATTCTGATGAGATCTAGGTTTCATTAACCCTTATTGACTCACTTAAGTTGTCACTCTTTTTGCATAATGTTGCAATCTCAATATCACTCTATTATTTGCTTGTAATTTCTATATAAAAATCATCCACTTAGAATTACAAAATACAATAAAATATTTTTTTTTAATTATTATTTGTATTTAAACAGTTTGGGGTAGAAGTTCGGACAACAAAGAATCACAGAATCACCTAGGTTGGAAGGGACCTTTTAAGATCATCTAGTCCAACCGATTAAAGAAACAAAAACAAAACAAAACAAAAAAAAAACACACACAAAAACAAACCACACACACAAAAAAAAAACCACCAACCACCAAACCCAACAAAAAAACCAAACAAAAAAACACACACAAAACACCACCCAACACTAATCCATATCCCTGAGCACCATGTCAACTCCTCTCTTGAATACCTCCAGGGATGGTGCCTCAACCACTTTCCTGGGCAGCCCATTCCAATGTCTGACAACCCTTTCAGTAAAGAAATATTTCCTAATATCTAACCTGAACCTCCCCTGGCGTAACTTGAAGCCATTGCCCCTTGTCCTATCATCTGTAACTTGGGAGAAGAGACCGACCCCCGCCTCTCTACAGCCTCCTTTCAGGTACTTGTAGAGAGCGATAAGGTCTCCCCTCAGTCTCCTCTTCCCCAGACTGAACAACCCCAGCTCCCTCAGCCTCTCCTCGTAAGACTTATTCTCCAGACCCCTCACCAGCTTCGTTGCCCTTCTCTGGACCTGCTCCAGCACCTCAATGTCCTTCTTGTGGTAGGGGGCCCAAAACTGGACACAGTACTCGAGGTGGGGTCTCACCAGTGCCGAGTACAGGGGGACAATCACTTCTCGGGTCCTACTCACCACGCTATTCCTGATACAGGCCAGGATGCTGTTGGCCTTTTTGGCCACCTGGGCACACTGCTGGCTCATGTTCAGCCGACAGTCGACCAACACCCCCAGGTCCTTTTCTGCCAGGCAGCTCTCCAGCCACTCTGCCCCAAGCCTGTAGCGCTGCCTGGGGTTGTTGTGACCCAAGTGCAGGACCCGGCACTTGGCCTTGTTGAACCTCATCCCGTTGGTCTCAGCCCATCCATCCAGCCTGCCCAGATCCCTCTGCAAAGCCTCTCTACCCTCCAGCAGATCAACACTGCCACCCAACTTAGTGTCATCTGCAAATTTGCTGAGGGTGCATTCAATCCCCTCGTCCAGATCATTGATAAAGATGTTGAAGAGAACCGGCCCCAGTACCGAGCCCTGTGGGACACCACTCGTGACTGGTCGCCAACTGGACTTCACCCCATTCACCACAACTCTCTGGGCCCGGCCCTCCAGCCAATTTTTAACCCAGCGGAGAGTATACCCATCTAAGCCATGGGCAGCCAGTTTCTCCAGGAGGATACTGTGGGAGACTGTATCAAAGGCCTTGCTAAAGTCCAGGTAAACAACATCCACAGCCTTTCCTTCATCCAGCAAGTGAGTCACTTTGTCATAGAAGGAGATCAAGTTTGTCAAGCAGGACCTGCCCCTCATGAACCCATGCTGGCTGGGCCTGATCACCTGGGCATCCTTCATGCGTTGCATAATGGCACTCAGGATGATCTGTTCCATCACCTTCCCAGGCACCGAGGTCAGACTGACAGGCCTGTAGTTCCCTGGATCATCCTTCCGACCCTTCTTGTGGATGGGCGTCACATTTGCTAGACGCCAGTCAGCTGGGACCTCCCCAGTTTGCCACGACTGTTGGTAGATGATGGAGAGTGGCTCTGCAAGCACTTCTGACAGCTCCCTCAGAACCCTCGGGTGAATCCTATCTGGGCCCATAGACTTGTTTATGTCGAGGTTTTGGAGCAAGTCCCTCACCATCTCCCTTAGAATTATGGGGGCTTCATCCCATTCCCCGCCCCTGTCTGCTGGTTCAGGGGTCTGGGCACTTGGGGGACACCCTACTCCACTGCTAAAGACTGAGGCAAAGAAGGCATTCAGTACCTCAGCCTTCTCAGCCCCCTTCAGAAGGGGATGCACTGTTGTGAAGAGAGAGCCCATGTGCTGAAGATCCACCATGAGAAGTTTAACTTCTGAGAGGTAGGTTAAAAGGTTAAAAAAAAAAAAAAAAAAAAAAACAGAGGAAAGAAAGCTGTTTCTAAAGCAGAAAAGAAAGGATTAAAAAGGCTGGTTTAATGAAAAAGGCAAAAGGAAGAAGGAGAAAAAAAAGTCAGCTATCAAGACATGCTTGGAAAGACTATAGTACAAAGCACAGGGGGTCGCTGGGGATGACAGAAGTATATTCAAGGTACTCCTAATGCTAAGTAAGATTCCAGGTTGAAGGATGAGTGACAGAAAGCAGCACATGAGAGCAAGGCACTTTCCTTGTGTAACCACTGCTTCTGTGTAACTAAATAGTGATGACAGTTAATCATGGGTTTACACAGGACGAGCAGAAGCCTTAGCACATACAGTCTGATCTCATGAAATCTATCCATGTACATAACTATTTCATCTAGCATTTCAGCTTCCTTTCATGCACCCTATCCAGAGACAAATAGGAAGCAAAGCCACAACTGACTGGTGCCACTGCCAAACACAGGAAAATACTGGAAGTTGGCACACTGAGGACATATTCAGCTAAACCTGGTTTCTCTTTTCCCAGAGTACTAAAAGAAGAAAAAAAAAAAAGTATCTTTGGAGAAGGACAATTTTAACAAGATCTTTTCTGTTTGCTCCATCCCCCTGTGAGGGTTCAGAGAACTGGAATTTCTGCAAGCCTCTGTTTGAAAATAAGGGGCTAATGAAAAGGTATGTGCATGGCTTGCTACCCTAAACTAGTCCTCCTAGAATATCCTGGGATTTGCCAAAGCACTAAATGACGTTGGCATAGAACACTTTAAGGGAAAAGTCACCTTTTATTCTTTGCTTTTCAGTATTTAGAAATGTAGCTTCAGTTTCCTTTGTGTTTTTTGTATAAAGGAAATTCATTTTGAATAGAGATGGGTCCATTTCTTTAGGTTTGATCTCAATGGATACTGAAGCTGGACTGCTGCGCCTTCCAACTCTGGCAATTTCTGGGGGAAGAGAGGGCAGCCAGGTTTAGATGAAGAGGACAGAGGAATAGTGAAAAAAGAAATACTTAACATGGAGAATCTCAATTGCTGAGACGAGCAGAGTTAATGTAAGGCCTAACTCTTTCTGTGAGGAATAGGTACAATTAGAACTTTTGCTAACATGCTACACTGATTTATTTTCAAGTCAACCAAATTCCATGCTGTAGTGAAACTTTCTCATGGCCATTTTAACCCATGAATCTATTGTGTGCTCCATGAAGGTCAACCCATTTAGATACCCAGATGTAGGCAGGACATTGCAGACACACGGTTCCAGGGAATGCATGCTGCTCAGTGGAGAACTGGGTCCTCAGAGATCACAGGTAAGCCTTATTTTGCATACATCAGCTCTGCCTTTGGATTTTTTGTTAGTCATAATGGTTTTTCAAATACATGGTAGAAGCACAAAAAGCCACTGCTGTTCAGGGAAGTTCTGCATGTGCTCAGACACCTTTTCTTTCTCTGCTTTGGATCTATTCCTTCCCCAGTGGTAAAGCATAGTGGGGAATCCTATGATGATAGAAGCAGTCGATACCTTTGTAAGAACAGAGAGCTCTCTTTAGCACATGTATGCCTTTAGTTCAATAAACAACCTAGGCCTGCACCTAATTTTCCACTGAAGGATCTAATACCAGCAGAGAACATTTGCAGCATGGTACAATGATAGTCTTTTTAGCTAGATATGTCCTTGACTGCAGCGATATTTGATATCCAAATAACAAAAATAATGGGAAGGGAAGGGAAGGGAAGGGAAGGGAAGGGAAGGGAAGGGAAGGGAAGGGAAGGGAAGGGAAGGGAAGGGAAGGGAAGGGAAGGGAAGGGAAGGGAAGGGAAGGGAAGGGAAGGGAAGGGAAGGGAAGGGAAGGAAGGGAAAAGGAGCACAAGAAGACTTTGGCATAATCATTTTGCATGCCACAGTTGGCAGGAATAGGGTAATTTTTTCTGGATACCCTCAGTGTAGTAGGTAACTTGGTGAGAAATTGCACCATGTTGTCCCAAGTGTCCCTGAGAAATTAAGATATGCTTAACATTTTTTAAAATCGACAGTCTGTTTTCTGGCTTTGTCTGTGCAATTTTACAAGTTTGGGATAGAGCTATTCTTTTGTACCTGATGTTGAAATTCATCCTAAATGTCTTGCATCGTTATTACCTATTGACTGTGGTGAAGGAAAAGACATTTTAAGAAAATATGTTTCACTTACAGAGCAAAATAAACAGTGGAACATATAACTGGTAACTCATTAAATAAGAAGTCCATGCTTTTATCTGGCTCTTCAAACACATTTTAGGCACTTCAACAAGATTAGAAAAACACTTTTATGCCAAAAAAGAAACTCCTTTAATCACTTCTCTTCTAAGAAGATACCTGCATGAAAAGAGGAGAATTAACCTCTCTGCTGCCACTAGTCCTTTTACTGCAAAAAAAAGCATTTGTAACATTTCTAATCCATTTGGTTCTGTCAGATGGAAACAGCTATGTTTTCAGAAGCATTAATCATATGGGAAGATATTTTCAAGCATGTATCTTGCTGGGAAATTATTAGTATACACTAAACCATCATTAGTCTACTCTAATGGAACAGCAAGAGCCCCAGTCTTCCCAAGTGCCAGAGACAAGGCCAGTCTATCACATTCTTTATGGTCCAAGACTACTTTTGTTTTTTGTCATTTTATTTACCCTATTGCATTACAGAGAAGGGAAAAAACACTCAAAAATTTCTAGCTGTAACAATTTAGAGTGTAAATGAAAGCCAACAAGGACAGAAGGAGTGAACAAATAAGAGTCACCATCAGATGTGTGCATCCCACTGAACTAGGTACAAAATAGCTGCTGCAGTGTAAGATAACAAAATAATTAAATGATGTGGTCAAAACCAGAAGCAAAACTATACATACACATACATACAGATATAGATATATATACATATATACATACTGCAGCATTGGACACAACCCCAAAGACTGGAATGTCCCCATGAGTGCTTCTGCAAAAACATCCTATAATATAACAAAGGAATGAGATCATATAGCTCTTGGGTGGTTTTTTTGGGACTCTCTTCAGGATCAGTTGAAAGTCTGAATGTCAGGCAGGGGAAAAACCCTTTCACAGACTAGATCTCTACCCCATTCCCCAGCCTTAAGCCTGGCCAAGGCCAACCTCTTGCCGATGGAAAATTCAGCTGTTGTGCTGCCTCTTCATTCCTCAGTGGAAAAAGGTGACATGCTGATGAGGGAAGGTGACTTCCTATTTCAGCAAAGAGCACTCTGTTATCACCTCTGCTGCTCCCACCAGGTGGTCTTAGAACATAAAGTATCTGCATCTCTCATTTTTAAATTTTTTAGATCCTGTTTGTGGAAACTGGTATAGATAAAATAAATAATAACCTCAGGACTATAACACATCTTTTCTGAAAGGCAAAAGCTCTTTTAAATTTTTCTCATCTTTTTGAAACTGCTCTTGCTTTTCTTGCTCCCAAAATGCAGTGAAGTAAGACGTCGTTTTAGTCTGCTCAGTCCCATCAGCACTGCCTTCACATCCCAGCAGGCATCCTGCTCATTTTTGGGTTTCTCCAGACAGCAGGTAAACTTCTGGATACTTCTCTGGCTTATAACAGCTCTGCTTTTGATGTTTGCCTATAGGAACCTTAAACTTAGGGTCCTCCTATTATTTTGTCCAACAAGGCATTGCAGGCAAGGGAGATGTTATTGTGGAAATGACAGAATATGTCCAAGTGCAGTGAATAAGTTCCCTTTAAATAAAAGCACACATTATGTCCAAGAACAGTCAAAAGGGTTAAAATACAATCTTTCCAGATAAGTTTCTAGCCATATCAGGCTCAAAAAGTCAAAAGATTTGAAAGCTATTAGTACTTCTGTAGATCATCCTCTTCCAGACACTCTTTTTTCTTTTTTTTTCCCCTTTAACTGACAGGTTGCAGTTAAAAATTAAAGTAAAAAGAGGCCCTCTTTTTGCTATATACTTTTAATGGAACTGAAGCCAAAATAAGTCAGACTAAATTATGGGAGTAAATGACCTCCTGGGAAGTATAATACCAAATTCCAAAGAACTGTAAAGAGTTTCCTTTGATCTTTTTAGCTTCACAGCCTGAAATTCAAAATCTGTATTTAATTTTAGATTGCATATGCCAGCTTTTAAGTTTCCTTTCTAACATGATATATCATTTTAAATGATAGGACACCTTTAACTTGTATTTCTTGAAAATGCTGACTGTCCTTTCTTTATTCTTTTACACTATAAAAACAGATATAAATATTACTAATTGCAAAAATAATTTGGGGTTGGGTGCTGTAATGGATAAACCATTGACCTTCACTTAAGAGACTGTGCCTTCAAGTTCAACCTGAGTTTCTAAGTGAAATGACTTTGATCTGAGACACACGTAACTTCAGTTCAATGCCCTAGAGGATATAGATCTAGAAAAAAGGACAAGCTGAACACTTCACTTTATATTCCTGTTACAATTTAGGAGGTAGACAAAGGATGCTATTTTTCAAATGTGGTATAAAGGGCCTTTTTCTTCCTATGTCCAGAGAGTCACATTGCAAGAACTGTGTTCCTAAACCAGAAATCTCAGAAGGGACAACAAGCTGTATTAGCCCTTGGCTGGAGAATTCTCTGACCTATGCACTTGAGCACAAACTTTAGATCTGGGCAGCTGGAATAATCTCCCTCTTGAGTCCAGAAGAGAGCCACAAAACTCTTTATGCCTTATGCATTATGAAAGAAGCCACCTTTCCTGAGGAGAAGTAGATTGTAGCAGGTTGGCTGGAGGTACCATGTGCCAGAGCAGCTGCTTATCATCGAACTTATACTGGAAAAGCCGTAGGAAAAGTGCTTACACACAATATGGTGGTATGTGTCCTTCTGATGATCAACAACAAGGTATAAATACAATCCAGAATTTTGCAACATAATAGCATTGTGAATTGGATCCTAGGGGAATAATTTGTAATGCATAATTTATCTGCTGAATTTAGTTTCTTCTTCTACTAACAAAATATCCATAAACTGGTCATGATTGCCTCACATGTTATTTTTTAAATGGAGGGACTGAATGATAAAAATTCTCTCAGATTATTTGGAGTTATTTGAGCTATACAGAGATAGTTCCAACTGACTGGTTAAATTACATGGTTTTGTTTCACTTTTCTGATTATGAAAACCAACCTGTCGTCCAAGCCACCCTGTCCAAGCCACCCCAACCAAGCCACAGCATTTCCTATCTGTGATACCTGGCGTGAATGTAGCATTTTCTTTTCCATGAATACACAAACACAATAAGGTGCTCTGCATTTTGAAAGGGTGGAGCCTTTTTTGACTGTGAAAAATGGTCCTAAACTGTACTTTCTGGGGTCAATCACTACAGATTTTAATCCAACTCTTACTTCTTATGACAGCCCACCCCAGGCAGCAGTTACTGTTACCTTCCTTCTTTCTAGTGAATTGCTGACAAGTCATTCAGCTGTTTTCTGAAAAATAGAAGATTTTGAAATCATATAACCTCAGAGAAAAATAGCAATGGCGACATTGGATCAGAACAGCGAATTTAGTGAATGTAAAATTGGGTTGTGCATAAGCCCTTTTGCTCACTGACAAGGTAAAACAGATTTGACGTGCTTTGAGGCTGTGGTTGCTGATAAGAAATGCCATTTGTAAGCCTTTTTACTCCCAGCCAGAGTGGAAGCAATTAAAATATTTAGAAGTAGCCTTCTCCCCAACCAAGCAGGAAGCTCATCTGGGCTTCCTCAGCAGTAATTATACCATCTGCCACACTTCTGGAGAGAGAAACAAACCAAAACCAGCGCAACCCTGGAAAACCTCAGTCACAGGAGGTTGTACAAGATCGAGAAAGTACAGTCAATAGGTATGCTATCCTATCCCATGTACTAAGACTGGCTGCCCAATAGGTTAAAAAAAAAATATTGTTGCCTTTGATTTATCTGTTTGTGTAGATTTGACAGTTTTTCTGCTCATTTCTGCTCACCACAGTACTTTTTTTCCCCAAAGTTCTAACAATAGAGCCAACATATATGGAATAATTAATTTAGGAACACATCTGAAAACAAAATTTTCAATTCAAAACTAACAGTTCTCAAAGGATCAGGGTTGTCTTGTGCCAATAATCTCTTGGATCTCTCTAGGCCATGAACAAAGTTGTAAACTTTGTCAAAGTTTGGGATATTCAGGTCTCAGTTTTTCCTTACCTTAACTCTGTAATGGATATTAAAATTTGTTGATTCAAGCTTTCTTATTTCTATTATTACAATACTAGTCAGCATTTACATATTTACCCAGCAGAAGCCAATTTATGTTTGTTAGTGTTCTATCTATGATTTTAAATGCTTCTGAAAAAAAAAAGAAAAAAAAACCCAAAGAAACAAACCAACCCAAACCTCTGATTTTTATAAGAACTATGCAAAAGAAACTCCAGACTAAAGGTTGCTTAAGTGGTCAGTTAATTATCAGATATACATTTTTGTCTATTAATCCTGCAGATGAAAGTTTCATTCCCATGTAAAACTGGGTGCAAATTCATTTCAAATGCAAAAGCACATCTGTCTAACATTCCTGCACATAAGTGTTTTCATGAGCTTGATGGGTAGTTTTATGACCAGCTGAGAGAAGGAAACTGAGCCGTGGATCAGAAAAGACTCCCAGTGAAAGTGCTGGTAGTCATTTAAAACTTGAGCAGACAAAGCATTCCAGAACACGTGGTTTTTAAGTGAGAGGAGATAGAGAAAATCACATTTAAATTGTCTGAACAAGCCCCCTGATGAGACAAAGGCAGAGGGATATTACAAATATATAAAAATATATATATATTAGAAGATCAACAAATTTGACACTATCATGCCTCAGTTCTCCATTGCATACACAATTGTCTTACATCTGGTACTCGGGTGGTGCCTCATACTGAGACTACACTGTTTTCTCCCAGAGCCATCAGGCTCCAAGACTGACAGAGAGATCATGATTTTTTGTACTTTGTATTTATATTCTTAAATAAATAGCTACCGCGCTTTTAACAACAATAGGAAAACAACAGCAATAATGGTCTGCCCTATATCTATGTGTTATCTAGAATACTTTATGATTTTTATACATATTTATTTTTGAACCATTGAAAAAGATTTTTGACAAATTGGTAGATGACGACTCCATAGCACTAAGCAATCTTAGGATCTTATTGGCAGCCAATGAGTCTTTTTGCTTTGTATAGCAGAGGCATCAAACACTTTGGAGCTGTAAAGAAACATGAAAGCATATTAACCACTATTTTCACCCTCAACTATTCCTCTCACATCTCTCAATTATTTTAAATTAAAGACTGGTAAATTCCTTCACTGTGAAGCATGTAGAATTTTACAGTTACATAATCTGATGCAGTGTCAGCCCATGACACTTTCATTATTCTATTTTTTTCTGACCTTGTTCTTGGTTTCATGTATGTAAATGAGGAGAAAGAATCGTCTTCTCTCTGATAGTTTCAGAGTTCTTTTGATCCTCCTCGGGGTGTGAGTGTGTATGTTTGTACACACACTGGTGTGATGGAGTTCCCAGCTTGGCCACAAGAGCTTTTAGGTGCCGAGATAATGCAAATAATACAAAAAATTCAGAGTTGATTTATGTCCTTGTATGTGCAAGTGTCTAATTAGTATGCAAAAGGCATTACTTTCAATTGGATGCAGGAATATATATTGTATGCCAAATATGTGATTCATACTGACTAATACAATATAAGTAATAGACTTGTTTATTTGTTTGCATTTAATTTAAAAGAAAAAGGTTTCTGACCATCCCTCTTCAAGATTGCATCAAGCTGTCATCCCAGAAAAACCTCACATACGTGTTTATTGAAATGAGTTTAAAGATAGGGTTTGATAAGTTGGAGGGCCATTCTCTCCTTGTGGAGCTAATGTATCTCCCATTACCATTAAATGGTGTTATATGTGCATATTAAGGGGAGAATATTAGTGATTAATAACAACCCACATTTTCCAGTGTGCTGAACTCTTTCAGGAACCAGTGAAGGTCCTGAGAGCTGCCTAGTTTAGCTAAACTGTAACTTAAATGAACATACGTTTTGTAGTAGATCTTTAAATAAACCCAGTGGATTCAGTGATCGTTTCAGAGTCAGTCCAGTGTTAACTTTTGACATACAGCAATGTAGGTAAGTGTGCTTAGGAGTAAGAAATGGTATTTACATGAATGCCGGAAAATACTGGTGGTTGGTCTGTCTTCAGCTCCAAAATTAGGCCATTTTAGCATTCAAAAGCACTGTGGATTTTTCCCTTACTGGTTAATGATATTAACTAGTCATTTGTTCCTGAGAAAAGAAGGAAAAAAATGTGTGTTAGGCTCATAGTAACTTCAATTAGTTGTTAGCAAAAGGTTTTATCCTGGTAGCAAAACCAGAAAAAAAAAAAAAATCTTTTAAATTAATTTGAAGATGCCTACATTTAGAGAATGGCATTGCTTTAACAGGGCTATGCAAATGAGTCCAATTTAGCATCTTGTATTCAGCTGGAAACCATTGCTAAATGATCGGGATAGCCAGTCACAGATATTAAAATGAATTATATCTAATCTGAATTTTAGTCACGCTACATTAACTAATAGAAAGTTATTAACATTTCAAGAGAAAAAAAGCTTTTGCCTGCAAAATTAACAGTGGCTGAGATGTGACCTGTGAGCCATGCAGCCTGATCACTGTAATGACAGTGTAATGGCATATTTACATTAAAATCTCTGCAGCTAATATGTGATTCAGAATTGGACGTTAAGTCGAGGATTATTTAGTCTGGCCTGTTGGCCTTTCTCTAAGTAGTTTTTTTTTACTTCAATACAAATCTGAAACTTTTCATTTCATGACTATTTATGTGACTAGTTTCTATGGCTATGTCTCTCCATCTTTACATCAGCTGCTTTATATGGCCAGCTTACTCTTTCATTTTTCCTTTCCTTTTTCCAATGTATTTATCATTTTTTGCGGGCATGTACAACTTCAAGAAACCCATACGAGTTGCAAGCCAGTCAGGAAAAGGGAAATGTTTTTCTACTTCATTTTTACTGCTAATTTGCTTCAAAAGGCAGTATGTTTTTATGTTTTCCTCCCTACACTTTTAAAATATACAGCACCCTGGAAAAAATGGATAATTCAAAGGCATCTTTGTCTGGATAGAAGAAAATGTGTAATTATAAAGCTATTCTTATCCTTAGCAGGCAATGACAACCTGCTACAGTTTCTCCTGCAACCAGTTCATTTCTACGAAACCAAAGGCTTTAAAGTTATGGACCTGATAATGTAGCAATTGTATAATCTATAGCATTTTTTAAATATTTGGAATACTTGCATATGTGAATTTGTTTCATTCGTTATTTAAAAGACACAGCAACATAACAAAAAATGGAGAAAATGCAAGGAGCTTAAGAAGCTAACTAGATAAAATCATAACTTTCAGAGCATTATTCAGAGAAGTCCAGTTTAAAGATAAGCTTGATCGAGCTTGTGTTGGTTATTTGTAGAAAACAGGACATTTTCATAAAGGCTCCAGCTGGACCTTCAGTGTTGAGAAAAAAGCTGGGTACATTTTATTAATGCACCTTTTTTTTGTAATTTTAGTATTTAATTTTTGCCATTTTCTATGAATCTATAGGCAGATATTATTTTACTGTGGGAGATACTTTTTTATTTTTAATGAAAACTTAAATAAAACGACAAAGCTAAAAGCAGTAAATAATGACCAAAAGCATATACCCTATACATTACCGATCTCTGTGTGTATTTACATACAACACCAGGCAAATATATAAGTGCACAAATTTTATCCAAAATAAGGAATAGAATTGTCCTATAATTAGGTCTTCAACACGATCAGTATTCCTATGAATTTTGCACTTGCTGTTCTTTAAACTTAAAATGAACAAGCAGAGCCTCATGTGACTCAACTTTTTCACTGGTTTGTATTCTATTTACAAAGGATGTGTGTTGTGCTTCTGCTTCAGCCTAGACATATGTCAATCACATAATAGTCATGAAATAAATGCCATCTCACCTCCGTTTCCCAATTAGAAAAAGAGCATTAATATAGGGCCATCTGTTTGACTGACAAATATCTATGCAGATAGAGCTCTGTGCACAGATTTGTAATAAACACAGGTGCAAATGTACAGCTTCATCGTATTTCTGAAATCTTTATTACGATGCAGTCATACAA
Source organism: Numenius arquata (assembly GCF_964106895.1). Lineage (NCBI taxonomy): Eukaryota > Metazoa > Chordata > Aves > Charadriiformes > Scolopacidae > Numenius > Numenius arquata. The sequence continues at coordinate 20,129,133 of NC_133578.1, forward strand.
TAAATGTTGATTGAAGAAATAACTAGAAATTTGATCTGATATAACATGGTAATAAGCTTAACTTCATTTGATATTTCTGAAATCATCTCCTAACATCTGATTTTTCTGTTCAAAATGCACAGATAATATTGAGCTCAGAGCCAAAGATGCCCTCCTTCACGGTCCCAGGTGGACCACAGCTGCTTCAGGCCCCACAGCTGGTAGATTCTGACGACAGTGGGACCAAAGCAGCTTCCCTGGTATTATGGGGCTGCCACTGAGACTTTTCAAAGGCATCAATTTTTTCCTTTTATCATACTTTGGACATAATCAAGTTAAATGTTAAAGCTGTACCTATCGCGCATCACTTTCTGTTGCCCTTTAGAGACAGATACCACTGCCGAAAATTAGACCAACTCTCTAAAAATCATATCAGAGAATTAATCTTGGCTATAGATTACCACGCCTGTACCCCCACCCAACTAGGGATGTGAAATGTTCTCTCATTATTGTACTTGGCTTTAAAAATGGTATGTCCCCAGTTTAGTTAGGGTTTTTTTTTGATTGGAGTTTGTCTGTAACAATTGCTGTCATTAATATTACCAATCTGAAGATTTGCTGTGCAAGGGCCAGGACCATTTTTTACACTACCAGGGCAGCACACTTATATTTCTATAAATGCCTCGGTGGTACTGTTACATTTAAATTTAAAAGACAGTTTAATTAGATGGAAACACGTGGAACTTTGTGGAAACACAAAGCATGTAAAAATGAAACTGCAAAATCTTTGATCGCCAGATTGACTAGCAGTATCTATGGAGAGTAGGAGAGGTTAGGAAAACAAGACAGAGCGGCATCTACACAGGACTGACTGGGGACTCAAAGATAGGTTGGGTTGTTTTCCTATGTTGTCTTCACAGCTTTGAACAGGAAAATGCTGTGGGTTTAACAGCAGGTTTCATTATAAAATAGAATAAAAGTCAGGGATACTGAGCTTATTTTTGAGAGAGGAGACCGGAATGATAAAACCCTACTTAGTTAAGTGCAAAATTTTTTCAATGTTAAGTGGTTCTCACAGGACCTCACTGGAACATGGTCTTCTGAACCAGTCAAGGCAGGTCCCTGGGAATTCAGTGGGCCAGAACAAGTGTCTCTCAGTAAGGTTCGTCTCCATCCTCAGAACCACCCTTTGAAAGCAGAGGTTTTCAGGGGGTAATGGTGATAAAATTCCTTTTATCACAGAAACAGGTTCACTGGGGAGCCCTCTTCTTTAGGAAAATGAGTATCACAGAATCATAGAATTGTAGGGGTTGGAAGAGACCTTCGAAGATCCTCTAGTCCACCCACCCTGCCAATGCAGGTTCACCTAGAACAGGCTGGACAGGAACACATCCAGGCGTGTTTTGAATATCTCCAGAGAAGGAGATTCCACAACCTCTCTGGGCAGCCTGTTCCAGTCCTCTGTCACCCTCAAAGAAGTTTTTCCGCATGTTCAGACAGAACTTCTTGTGTTCCAGCTTGCATCTGTTGCCCCTTGTCCTGTCACTGGGCACCACTGAGAAGAGCCTGACCCCATCCTCTTGACACCCACCCTTTAGACATGTACAAGCATTGCTAAGATCCCCTCTCAGTCTTCTCTTCTCCAGGCTAAACAGACCCAGGTCTCTCAGCCTTTCCTCATCAGAGAGGTCCTCCATTCCCTTGATCATCTTTGTAGCCTTCCACTGGACTCTTTCTAGTAGTTCCCTGTCCTTCTTGAACTGGGGTCCCCAGAACTGCACACAGTACTCTAGATAAAAGAGTAGATTCCTATAATTCATTAACAAAAAATTCTCAGATGTCAAATCCTGATCTACCACTTACTGCTGATCCCCTGCCTACAGGTTTCACTGCCAATAAACAAACTGCCATCAAAGGAATTTTGCTGAATATTTTGCTTGCAATTAGACAAGACCATACAACAATGAATGGTCCTGAACTCACTATTTTCTTTCAGCTGCTTCATGGTTCACATACCAAAAGCATGCCAGGAGACAATGTTGCTCTTTCCCTTTGCTGTGGGTACAGGATAATTTGAAATTAGATTAGCTTTTGAGATGTGGTGTTAGCTATTTAGATAAGGATATCTGTCTGCTTTGATGACAAAATACTCAAGGAGGCTGACAAAAAAGAGAAAGACACTGTGCTGCTTTCTGAAAACTGCATGGACCTCATCTATCTCCTTACTGCGAGCACTATGTGGGAAAGCTTGTTACTGACCTTACTACATGAGACCTGATTTCTCTCCCCTGCACCTCCTACCAGACATGTCTTATGAAATCCACAGAAGACATTATTCCACTGATGTCTTTTTAAGTGGTTTTGGTGTTATGTGATTTTGAGATTCTACTGGGCTGTTCAAGTTGTAATTTAAACTCTGGTTTCCTGCATTTTGGGATGGTCCTCTCATATTGCAGTGTTCGCTTGAGAAAATTTCCCAGATTTTTTTTTTTGTTCTGAGAAATTTCCTTTTCATAAATCAGTGTTTCTTGACAGAACCAAAAAAAGTAAAATATACAGACATCGGGGTAGGGAGGGAAAGGGATGTAAAGAATTCACAACTAAGAAAAACAGTTCTACTACTGTCTTGAAATTTCTGTGATAGTTTGGGGAACCTGTGTACGTACAACATTTTTAGCACGTGATGGTTATCTTTATCAATTTTAATTTTGTGACAAGCTTGCTTTTCCATGGCTTGATTTGCAACACCACAGAACTATCAATAAATGAATAAAATATCTATATAATGATAATATGCTAATTGTAGTGCACGTGGAGCAGGTTCTTCAAGCTTATCTGCAAAGAGATGCAATCTGAAGCTATCAAAAAGTCTTATTTTTGATAAGTGGATTGAGTCTTTAATGGAGCCCCTTTTAAACTTCTTTTGCCGTTTGTAGGATTCCTTAAACAACATACTTGAATCCTCTCTTCCCCCTCCCTCCCTATTGTTGCTCTCCAATGCTTCCTCTGATATTCTTTTATTGATTAAGGGGTTTCCCTACCATTTGTGACAAGCTCCATTCTCTGCCTGTGCATCTCTCCCTAAAGCATCTCCCTGACTTTTCTGACACAATGCTGTACACATAAAACAGTCGTTCTGAGAAGTCAAGCAAACAGCCTAAGCCTGTGAAGCAAATGATCAGCTCACTTTCCAGACCTCTGCTAAGTCTAATTCCCATTCAGAAGCCTACAAAATCTGCAATACCCCAAAACAGAGGTTAAACAGCCTGAAACTTTGGATTGCCACTAGCAGCCAAAACTAAGCAATACACATCCAATCCTATGTGCCCATGAACTGGCCTATGCTGTTATGAATGCTGAGCTGCGTTGGGTTATTTTTTTGCTTTTGGCTAGCTCCTCAGCTGCTTTGTCCACTAATTAAGGTTGTAATTTCCTTCAAACACACTCTTACAGATTCTAGTATCATCAGCCCTTGGCTTGATTGCTGGCTCTTGTTGTCACATCAGTCATATATAAATATATGGCAAATAATATGATCAGATGCTTTCCTTATCTCACATGAATCCTGCAATTTAGTTTTCTTTTTGTTGTTCCTTAATTCTGTTTTTCAGTGCTGGCACTCAAGGGTGAGGCAAGAATATCATAGACTACTTGAGCTACATAACAGGAATGCTCTTCTAAATCATGCAGCTGAGCAGATGGAAGTATCATAAGCATGTGGAAAAATAATTAATAATTTACATAGTACAAAATGCCTTATGACCATTGTGGGCTAGACTTAGGGAAAAGAGAGGGACACAGTGATTAAAGAACTTGAAACTAAATGTCAGCAAGCTATTCACTTAACAAATAGCATCCTAATTCCTTCTTGGCTTTCTATGCTGTCACTGTAGCCACATAAAACATAGTTTATAATCCCCAAGAGATTATAATTTCTGTAGAAAACATGAGAATTCAAATAGGAAAAGAGAAAGCTGAAAATAGTTGGGGAAAAAAAAAGCAGAGTCTTGTGCACATTCTGTTCATCACAAAATTATTGCTGGGATCTTCTCTCTCTAGTCAGATGGGGAAGAAGAGGAGAGTCAGGAAACTTGCAAGCAATGTAAGGACCAACACCTTTTGTTAGTGGGCCTCAGCTAGAAAGTATTTGGTAAAGCCAAGAGCTTGGCCCTATAGAACCATAGGAGAGAAGGGAGACGAATGAGCCATCAGGTCACGTAATGGCCATCTCTGACAGACTCTTCAGCTGTGAAGAGTCCACAGAAACTGCCCCAGCCAGCAGGAACCATGTCCAAGAAACTGAAGACTTAAAAAGAACAGTCCAACAGACAGATTAAACTATGTGCCAAAAGATGGAAAAGACATTGTCCTAAATAGTCCCCTGGCACGTTCTTGAGGAGGAAAGCCCCACCCCAAAACAGTTGCATCCATGAGTCTGAGTTCAGGGGAAAAAAAAAAAAAAAGTATTTCTAATAAAAACAAAGAACTTCCATGCTTTGATCCCTGCAACGCTCACTCTTACATTACCTCTAAAATAATTTTTTCGCAACCAAACTTCTGAGGACAAATCCTCACAAGAGTCTCCAGTTCACCATCTGGGTCATGCGTCATTTCCCCTCTGCCTATACAAAGCATCTGTAAGCCATAGTTATAGCAAGATCTTGGCTGTCAAATAAACACAGCCCAGTTCTTTAATTGGTTTGTCCTTCTGAACAGGCACATGGAAGTGACCAAAATTGACTTAGAACATGTTGTATGCTTGAATGTTAAAATCTGCAACCTTACCACTGCCATTAATGTAATTTAAAGATTCTTATGGTCTGTTGGCATAATCATAACAGACCTGACTTAAAATACCTTTGACTTGGAAGCACAAGCTAAAGCATTAGATAACATAAAATAAAACTAAATAAAATAGCTCCTCATCTAATTCTTGAATAAATTCTTATTTGTCCCACACAGTATAATTTAGATATGAATTTGCAAATTGTATTGAGCAGCCATGTATTTCATACCACATTTATTTTTCTGGTATTAAATTTAGGCCATTCCTAGTGTTGCTGCACAGACAACGTCAGCAAATACAAACTTTTAAGTTTAAAATTTCTTTAAAAATACAGTTTGACTGACCTTTACAAGGACACTTCATGTAAAACTAACTCACTTACAAACATTTCAGTCCTAAAATGTTAATGCACTACAAGGTTAATTGCTCTTATTAATCCATTAAACAAGAACTGTATGCCCTTTCTTACATTAACCATTATTTACTTATTTCATTCTTATGTCTAAAGTCCAAAAGCTCTTATCTTTGTTACAAAAACTAACAAAATGTTAGTTAGCTAGATCTCACAAAACTTCAACTGGTTTCTATTTGTGTGCTTTCATTAGTACTAAAAGTCTTGGTATAAAAAAAAACGTGGCAAAGAGGGTGGTAAGCAGTTTTTTGAGATCACTTGCTGGAGCAGTTCAAGTTAAAGAGGCTAACATATCTGTTCTTTAGTTAAAAAAAATATTGCTTTTTTTTTCCCTTGCCTGTGATTTGAGAACAAGAGAGGAGATTTTTATGTGCATATATGTACCAATGGTAAGCAGCTGTAAAAACCTCCCACCCTAAAGATTGATGAATATATGTTTCATTAACACCAGCACATCTGAAAGACATTTGACGCTTTGGAAGACCAACTATGGTTCTTTAAAATGCCTCAGATGAAATGCCTCATAATATGGTCTTTAATGGCCATTTTAGGAGACTCTAGTGCCTTCTCCATTTATAAATTTGTAAAATCTTAGTTTCTGAATATACCTGACCACAGTCTAAATGTTCATTTTGCTAGGATATTTGGAACTATACTTGCATAAGCAGATGGGAGATCTGCACCAGAAACATTTGAAAAGTCTTTCTGAAACCTTTTTTAATTCCTCTGTCCTGTTTATACTGGTTTTCTATTTATGACTTCAAGGACTTACCATACCCTACGGATATCAAACAATAGATAACCACTGAGCAAATATTTTGTGGCAATCCCATGCCATTTTCACTGAATGGCTGTTAACAATAAGCACATCTGTAAGGTTCAATATCTTTAAGGTTCAACATCTGTACTGCTTAACATCTGTTTGTGGGTATAGCACAAAGAAATCCAGAAGCTGAACTGAGTAGATAACTATTTTCTACAAATAACATTTTCTGAGTGCTTCTAGCTCTGACGCAAGCCTGGATGGAGGCCATCCACCTGATGCTTGTAAAGAAAGAGCTCTCCTCCAACAGGGCGTGTATCAGTAGTACGGGTGGAGGGCCCTACAGGATGCTTGTCTCACACCCCTGGAGAAAAGACTGGCCTCCACTAATACATGTGGTAGCACTGAGGGCAGGCAGGCAGGTTTCCATGCAGACTCAGGTAAGCTCAAAGGCTTTTGTCCATTCAGAATGAAAAGTACATTGTACTTGACAATAAACCTGCCATTTGAAACCTCAGGGGTTTTAATCTTATAAATAATAGAGTTCAGAGAAGAAGGGTTTGCCAGTCTGCATAGCACTGCCTGGAATTCAGATTTATGTAATGCACTCATAGGAACGTGGTGCTGAAATGCATGCAAGTGTTCGGGCATTTGAGATTCAAAGCCTATATTGCACAAAAATATGCAATGCAACACTAATATTTCTCTCTGTTATGCTATTTTCCCCAGCTGCTACAAGAACATCCATCACTCAAGAGCAGGTCAGAGCTATCCAGTCCACTGCATGCACTGACAAAGCTTTTTACTTTCTGTTGAAGATCCTGTTAACAAGCATAATGTCCACAGCAGAGGAAACTATTTGAAATCTGAGAAATGAGCCAAAGAAGGTGCACATTACTAATCACACACAATAAAATCATTTTCACTCATTAGGGCTGATAGCAACTCTTTCTTTGTATATGCCAGCCTACATATTTTGAGAAAATTAGAAAAGCAGGGTTACTATCTTTCTTGTATTGAACAAGGGATTGAAAAGATCAGTTTATGAAGTATATAGAAAAAGATATGGTTTAGACATATAATAACAAAGGGTAGGAATTTTGATTTATTCTTCTTTGGCCATCAAGAGAAAAGTTGCGGTAATTCTACTACAATTCTACTACTAATTCAAATGCACTCAAGCATCAAAAATTATTCATGCTGGTTTAGGATAGGAAAAATTGATTTGAAAAATTCAGCAGCATAAAAAAAAATATTGATTAACCACATTGTGGGATATCTTTGTCCGGCAAGTGCATTCAGAAAATTGGGAGCATTTCTTTAGCACTTTCCACTTTAAAAACTCAGAATATTAAAATGGCAAGCATGAAGCTAACTGTCAGCCCATGCAGTTTCACTGTGGGGAGGTTATCACATGCAGCTTTGCTGCGTTATTCATTGCTTGCAGCTCTTCCAATCAGATAACCTTAACAAACATGGTGCTATCAATTGCCAGATGTGGTACATGCTATGCAGCATCTAGTTTTTGATGGACTAAAATGGTTCTAAGAATTCTTCTCTTTATGTTATCAACCATCAGACAGACTATGAGATTCACAAGGAGTATCTGGAAGTGCTGTCAAGTGCCAATTAGTGATGTTGCTGACCCAAAAGATAAAGAAGATTGTAGAAGAAGCAGCCCAGTATAATTCTCCACTCCAGTGTCCTTAAAGTGGACTATCGCTTATGAATGTACTCCTGCAGATGAAAGGGAAATAGGAGGTCAGTGGTTCCTGTCTTCAACAATCTTCTGCAATCTTCTCATAATGAATTGTAAATAGTATCACTATCAACCTGCTCTTCCTGCACTGGAAAGCAGTGTGAATGGCTCAGCAGAGCCAAACACTGGCAATATTGTTTCTCAGTACACATAGCTGAAGGCCGCATTCTGTCCTCCACCTGCTGTGCCGTCTGTGGGTCCACACGGTTGGAGCTCACCCGAGCGGTGCCCTTCCTGCCTCACCACATCCGCCCGCTTCCCTGTGGCCATGGAGTATGTTCACACCACGCAGCTGCTGGGCTGAGAACCTAAGCTCTCCATCATTTGAAGACAATCTGAAGATTGATGAACAATCAATCAATGGAAACGTCTTCCTCCTTCTCAGAGCAATTCTCAGCACAATCTGGCAAAATGTCATTATCACTTAATACAGTTTTATCACGAGGTGTTCCTGCTTTCAGAACTGCAAATGATTTTTACAAGGTCAAATGCAGAATATCATGCCCAAGTGTTTGCCATCTTGAACTGAAGAATAAAAACGCCTTCTTAAAAAGGCAACATCACTCTGGTGCACAGAGAATACCTGACAAGGTTGGATTTGAAGGGGCTAGCCTATGTGCAGTCCTTTCCATCTAAGGGTTACAGTATCCAGTAGTCAGTGTAGATACAATGCATTATTAATTAGCATATACAAATCCTATTTATATTAAAAAAGCTTGCTTAGTGAAGGAGACATAATTCCTGTTATTACCATCCCAAATAGCAGAAAACAAATATTGTATACAGAGCTAATAAAAATACAGGAAAAGAGCAACAAGTTTGGAGTATATTTGTACTCTGCACACATATTTTTTTTAATGTGGGACCACTATTTTTCATGGTAAATTACGTATGCTAACAGAATTTTTCTGAAAGTACCCATGTACCTGAATGGCAATGTTCTGAAAGAGCAGTGCTGTAGAGACATATCATATGGATCTATGATACCTATGCTACACAGTTATTGTATATGCAATATGTTTGTGACTTCTTAAAATACAGGTGCACGGAGGGGGTAAAAATTACTTCAGAGCTGCCTGGGCAAGCATAAGAGGGTGCAAGGCTCTCCTTCACACCAGGAAGCCCCCAAACAGTTTGCTATCAAACCAGCAACGTATAGACATGCTCCAGAGTCCATTGAAGTTGTGACACCTCTCCACTATCACTCTGGTTTAAATACCATTGAAAGTAGGTGTCGCGCAAACATTAAACAAAGTTGAACAAACTTTGAGCTTACTCATGTGTTGGATTCTACGGGAACACAATGCAAACCTGTTGGTAATGCAAGAAAGACCAGATCAAGCTGGCAAACTATCTCCTCTGTCATAATTTAGCATATGAGCAGAACTATTCCCTGGAAGGTGCCAGACAATTAGAGGACAAGTCACAACAACAAACACATTCCTAACCAGTGTGAACATTTGTCAAGGTATGGAAACAATTTACAATGTTTTCAGAACCACGGTTCAGGTCAGTTCATTTTTATACTCTCCCATATGGTTCTGCTCCTTCTATTTCCAGAGTGAACCCTATTTACCTGGACGGTTACTGTGGAAAATATATTGTTTGCAGAGAAAGTGAGAGTCATCAATAAAGAAAACTTCTCAAGATAGGTATATTGAGTATGTGTATTGGTTTGATCTGACAAGGGAAGAAAATGGCAAACAACTTGTTTTCTACTTGAGAGGTATCTGAGAGCAGAGCACCGGTCAGATGCTGTATTGTGCCTTCCAGAGGCTCAGCAATAAAAGTACTGTTTGGGTGGAGAGACCAAATAAAAGTGGCTTTCAGACACATTTTCAACTTTATGAAACAGTCTGCCAACAGATTAAATAGCATTTGCACTATGTTTTCACTTCCCTCCAAGCCTGGAAAGAGAAAAGATCAGTTCAACCCTTCCATGCATAACTGGCAGCATGGACCATGTCAGGTGGTCATGGCTCTGCTGTCCCCCATCATGAAATCAGAAAGGTCATACACACTTAACAACAAAATCTCTATGCCACACCACTCTTTATGGGGCTGGGCTTCCCTCACCACAAATGAACCACCAGACGTTCCTTCACAGTGGCTTTCACCCCACTGAATCCCAGCAAAGCAATGTTCCTCAATGTAGACCCCCACAAAAAAACACTATAGCTTTTACAGTCACACCTTGGGAAGCTAATTTCCTTCCACAGTAAAGTTCAGGAAGCCTAAACACAGCTAATGATTGCTCCAGCTCTGTGTTAGATTAACACAGAGCATTCAAAGAGCTTAGGAAACAGGATGATTTTTTTTTTCTATAACAAATCATACAGTAGGTTGTCCATACTGAAGTGGCACATTAGGCTGGAGTTTCAAGCTTTTGGAAGGCAAACATGGAAGACTTATATTGGCTAATGCATGAAACTGGCACAAACCCCTAAGTATTAGCCTGTGATTTTTGCAAAAAAAGCAGGACTTTGGGGTGTTAGTAGAGCTTTAATTGATAGAAACTGCAATGGATTAATCTTAGACATGGAATTGCAGTATTTAGTTAAAGATGGAAAGGAATAATAGTTTAGCACCTCTTTCAGAAAAGGTGAAGTTCAATGCAAATGGAGAATGTCTTCTCCATGAAGCTGCACTGAAAAATACTTTTGCATTCATGTGACATTGAGAAACAAACGACAAAGAATTTTCCATTAATAATTTAATTTGGGGGCCAGAGGGCCATCAATAACATCATAAGCATATAACATGGAGCCAAGTTTATCCCTGAGATAAGCAATCACAGTAGAGTTCCTTACAGCACGTTTGAATTTGAGTTTATGGAATGCAAAATTTCAAAAAGTATAAATAACTGTCAGGGATAGCTGCCAACCTACCTTAGACCACCATGTCTTTATACTAAATACTTAAAGTGCAGAAAAATGAAGCTGTATAACTGGAAAGTGGACTATTATCAGGAGGTGCTGCGCATCTCCATCTCCCATCTATATTAAAAGAAGACACAGAAACAGCAGTCAGTCATCATCTGGCAGGATCATTACAGCATTAAAATTCAGGCCCGATGGCAAGAAACAAAAATATACTCAAGAGCTGTGATTTCTGAGGAAAGTTATATCATCCAAGTTGAAGATCCAGGTTTCTTTTTGTGGTGCACATTTTTCACTGAAAACAAGGATTTTTAGCAGAAAGTACATTGAGTTGAGGTGATGTTCAAATCTGCTAGGAAATGATGAAGAGAGGCTAATAATTCAAAACCATACTTCCTCTAGGACTAAGCTACACACACAGAGCCTTCAGTTAAGCGTTAAGATGTAACTCACATTCACATTCAGCAAAACCCTCTGACTCATAGGCGCTTTGTTCCTTGAGGGCTGGACAACTGGATTACTCTTTATTTTTCAAAGATGGATGGTGGTGATGCTGCTGCTCATCTTTTATAGCAGTGGTTAAAGCACTCACCCAGAAACTGGTGAGCTGACTACGGTTCAGCGACCTCCTCAGTGTGAGGGGGTTCAAATCTACAGCTCCAGCCTAGTCTCTGACTACCAAGTTAAGCCACAATTGCTGGAGACTTGGGAAAAGAGGGCAGAAAAGGGAAAAGAGAGGGACAGTCTCCTTCCTGCTGAAGCTGCATGGCTGTTCAGCAAAGGACACAAGATTTATAGAGCCAAAACAAAGAGGTAAATAGAAAAAAAGGAGCTTGACTGTAGCCTAAACATGAGGGCTTCCTCTGGGTGCAAAAAAAGCCATCCTCTTCAGTGTTTTTAATGTTGCTAATTAATTCAGTTTTGAAGAAGATTTTACAGTAATGTTTTCATATATGTCAGATGGAAACACTTTTTGATACATTTATAACATTTAATGAAGACCCCCATTTGCAGTAAATGACTGATGAAAGGCAGAAGTGGGATGCAGAGCCATGCACTGCCCTGGGTGACACGCTGCCCAAGACAGTCACCCTGAGAGCCCCCCATGTCATCACCTGCACAGAGCAGCTGCATTGTCCCTGTGCCCTGGAGAGAGCATGTGAGCCAGGTGGGGATGCGCTTTTGGGCTGCAATCCCCCCACAGGTGCTTTGCTATCTTCTTGCCAGCTGAAGGACACCTGGTAAGCAGGATGCCCTGGGACTGGGTGCCATGCAGCCACACCGGTACCAAGCGCTGGCCCTGAATACTGAGATTCATTGCTAAAGAGGTTGTGGAAATAGCTGGTATGAAAGAAAACTAGCAGTGGAGCAAGGACAAAGGGAGCGAAACTGTAAGAGGGTACTCACAGGAGCAACTAAAATAAGCTGCTTGGTGAAGGTGATCTTCACTGTGAAGAGGAACTGGACCACTCATTGCGAGTCTCCTCTCACGCTACTGGCTGCGGACAGCAACAGGACAGAACAAGTGTAAACAAAAGGAAACCCAGAACCAGGCAAATTACAGGATGCCATTTGGGGAGGTCTCTTAAAGCTGGAAAAAGCCTAATGAGATTGGTGTCTTGTACACTTTTCAGTACATTAAACGCTGTTTTGTTTTGATTGCTTCCAACTTCATCCAGCAGTCAGGTTACAATTATCGCTGCCCTTAAATGAACCTCCTAATTCCTCACTATTGTTCAGTCAGGCACTTTAGTTAGTCACTATTTGGGGCAAGTGTCAGAGATGTCACAGGTTTACTGATTTCCTTTTTAATTTAATCTTTATTTTATTTAATCCTAAAGAGTTTGGAGATCAGGAGCTATGCAAAGAATTGCCTCTTTGTGAAAAGTTTGCTTTGGTTAGCTGTCAGTGAATTTGTAGCCACAGCAAAAGCTTTGATACACCAGGGAGAAAATCATGCTTTTACCTAATCTAACCAAACCAACCTTGTTCAGATTGATTCAGTTTCCAGCCTTGGCTCTGACCTCACCCTTACCCTCAATCCTGCCTCACTTTCACACTGAGTATTTTATACAGCTTCTATTTTCTCCCTGCATAGCTCCCCCCCCAACCCCCCCACCCCAACATCTATGTTCTACTCATCAACCATTGCTTTAGAAATCTTCAGGCTGGATGGGCAGGCATGCAGTGCTGGCAGGTGGTGTAGCTGTTAGGCAGCCTTGTGTATCACAGGAGATCTGATGCTATCAAATTTCTTTTCCCCCAAAGACTAAAGAGAGCAAGCCTTTGTAAGCATGCAGGAGGGGGATGAAAACAGTTTGTCTCCTGAGCAGCCAGCCTTTGTCATTTTACAAATGAAATCACTTTGGAAATTTAGAGAATTAATATCATAATGAAGACGGGAGTACCCATTAGGGTGGTCTAATGTTGCTCTGGAGATACATGATGGATGTCCAGTTGCTGTAAGCCCTTATTTGCAGAGAGTCACCTCTGTAGTTGCCATTATTAGGAAGATGTCTGAAGCAGAGGATCAGACACAACCATTGCAAGATGAGATAGTGTTTGACTGGTTTCCAGGGAACCGAAGGATACAGCCTTAGTTGTACCTGTCACTATGGCTCCCAGCTTTTTTCCCCCTTAATGTCTTTTTTAGCTGTAGGAAGTTTCTCTTTAAAGATTCACTGCTTCTCTAATAGCACAAAAAGCAGTAATAGGAACATAAAAAATGTTACCTGGATTGCAAAAAAGCTTCCATTTATTGCAAAACAATTGGTATAATTCATCACCAAAGGATTGCAATATGCTGCATTAGTTAGCTTTTGCAAATAAAGATAACCACGAGCTCTAACCTGCAGCGTATTACTTGCAGTAACTGAAAATATTCACCTGCTGCGTCCACTTCTGGAGATACCTATCGCACTGTCAGAGCAGTGATACTGTGATTGCCATTCCTGGAAACACAGCCTCAAGAAAGTAGTACTTCCAGGAATTATCTTAATGGGCAATTGAATCATCATTTCTAGCACTCCAGCATCTTTCCCAGAAGGACAGTTTTCCACAGGCAATGATTCCAGTTAGAAGAAAATGTGGATATCCACACCCCAATTCTTATCCTTTCCTGACAGGTTTACAGAGAACAGAAGCTTTATGCAGATCTTAAAATTAGGGAGAAAGGCACCTAGGCATGTGAGGCTGGGAGGTATCCAGTACAGTGATTTTCCCTGCACTTCATTTTATAGTAGCTATTCAACCCAGGTCATTTATTTTCTTCCAATTATCTGTGTTCCTTTAATAATTCTCTACTGGTCACTAACATTGCTGCTTTGTTGTGTTATTTCCCAGGAAGCTCAGTCACTGGTGTAAGTTGTTGTAGCTGCAATGTCTTCCATGAGGATTTATGCTAGGCAGTGTCTGTGTTTTAAGAAAATCAGGTTAAATTCACTAATGTCTAGACTTTTCCCAGCTATGGGGGTACGCAAGGCAGCTTGTTGTTGCTAGCCTTTTCAAATAAATGTGACATGATGGGTCCACATTTTGCTTTATATATAATCAGTACTGATTTGGGGGAATAATCAGTGGTAAATAAAAATGAGTGCTGTTGAAATACCCTTTGTGTGTGTTCTCATGAATTACTCATGAAACAGGGGTTACAAATTCCTGCCCCTGATACCCCATAATGGATCTGTACTGCTTTTATTTATTTTTTTTAACGTATAGTTTGGGCGGGGGGGGGGGGGCATTGGGCTTTGGTTTTGTGAGTTGGGTTGGGGTTTTTTTGCAAAATTCTATTTCTTTCCCCTAAATCTTCAGTTTAGTGGTCAGATTCACCTTGGTGGGAGCAAATGCAACTCTATCGATAGCAATGGAATTGTGTCTGCATATGTCAGCGATGAATTTGGCCCCATATTTATTGGAAATACCTGGGCTGTTGTGATATGATGTGGTAAATCACGCTGAGAGCAAATCAAACAGACAGGCTGTGGCTGCATCACTATTTCATACAACTCAGGTCATAATGGACAGGACAATGCTGTACTGTGAAATTCAGTGCTAAGGAAAATACATTCTTTCTAACCTTTTATGAAAATACTTCTCATCCTTCAAAGGACAATTTAGGCAACATGACCACTGCTGGAACCAGTGCAGAAGCATTTAAAAGGCAAATAGAAAAGCACCATTGCCCAGGAGGAGAACGAGTCTGTAGATATTCCCATGCTTTTGCTATTCCAAAATTCCCATCAACTGTTGCATACACCCTCCAGAAATAAAGCTATTTGCTCGCACTACAGCAAACGAAAGCGATGCAACATGCCAGTCTTCAAGCCCAGCAAACTATAAATGTAATATCAGACAGAGAAGAGCTAATGAAAACAATCACATTAAACATAGCTCTTCAGTGCTTGGTGCTCAATAAGTGAGCAGCAGGCTTTCTCTGTCTAGCTTACAGAAAACAGGAGGTAGCAGTTTGCAAGGAGCAGCGTTTTAATGTGATTGGACTATAACAGACAATCTATTTACAGCATGCTCTGGGGAGCTTATAAACAAATGTTGAGTAATTTCAGCCAGCAGTAATTACCCTTGCAGCTGACAAGGATAGCATGATACTTTCTCCTTCACCTTCAGCCCAGTCCAGAAGGCACTGTACACAATGGCACTTCTAATTATTTCTGCATTTCTATGGCTAAAGACCAAAGTGTGTTATTAGAGAACATTTTAGAAGCTTTTTAAAAGCTTGTTTATTGGGACAATTAAAAGTCATCACTATGACAGCAAATAAAAGGTTCCATTCCTAGGCATGCAGTTGCAGCCGGGGGTTTGCCTGCTTACCTTGTAAGCCTTGTCTACATGAGGCAAAATTTACAGCCACCCCTCACCGCTGCTAATATCGGTTCAGCAGCACCAGGGCTAGCAAGGTGGGCAACCCTCAAGTATACAGAGAATTGGGCTTTATAAATATCGTATTATCTAACCCTGCTTAGAGCACATTGAATAAACATAGTACTTAAAATGCTGTTCACTTATCTATGCTCGAGCTCCCAATGCAGCCAAAGGTAGCGGGGGCGAAGCCCTCGAAGCCGGTGAGGAGGTATTTTTGCCTGTGCTGCAGAGGAGGCTTCAGACAATGTGCCTTTCTGTCTTCTGTTGAAACAAAATAAAAAGCAAGTTCTAAAACATCCATTAACACTCAATTACTGGTGAAATAGATTGGCTTGGATTTTTTTTTCTCCGGGCACTTGGACGCTCAAATGGGTTAATTCTGGGCTGGATGCAGCTGCCGAAAGTGAGTCAGCAGGCAGGGAGGGGCAGGGGGGAAGGCAGGCCCGGGCTGTGGCGGGAGATGGGCCGATGGACCAGGGTACTGCCCTCTGCGTCCCCCCCGCCGTGCTGGTGACAAGCCCCTTCCCCTGGCCTCGGATACGCGAAGGCAAGCCGAGGTCTTTTAAATTTCCCCAAACCATCAGTACCTGGTGCAACACCTCGAAAGCCCTCTCCTCGCCGTTCCCGATCACCCCCAGAGCAGCCGGGCTACAATTTGCCATCGCTTCAAATGCCCACCTTCTACGGCTCGTCCCGCCCGTCCTGCCCGCCCCCGCCGGCGCCGCCCGCAGCCGGCGGCCGGGCCACCTCCTCCAGGGCCTGGAGAAAGCGGTGGCGACCTTCCACTGCGAGACGAGGTTTCCGAGCCTGTGCCGATAGGAAACGTAGGTGATTTTAGTCAAGAACTTAGAGGCAGATACTACAGAAATGAACCCGCACCCTCTGCCCCCGGTTCTCTGACGGTAGCTGCCCCACCAGGAGGGAAGGTCTCCAGCCTCAGGGGTACCTCAGGAGGCTGCACTGTCTCTTATTTGGCCCAAAGCACTGGTTTTTTTCCCAGTTAGGTCTCAATTTTGTGTTTGCCCTGTGTGAGTTACATTTTACCATGAGGAACACTACTCAAACCGCTCCTCATGGCAAGGCACCCTCGAAGTGACTGCTGTAGGTGGTTATAATTAACAAAATGATCAAGTCACAAGACTGCGCACCACAAGAAGTTTTATTTAACATTGTAATAGAGTCATATATGAGCCCAACTACCTAAAAGTAATTAGGAGAGGCAGTGAACTGTGATGTGTGCTGGTTTGCAAACACTATGGACAGTTTGGCGTTCGCCTAGCTCCCCATCCGCCTCAATAAATTCAGTTCAGACTCGTGCTATAGGAATTGACAGCAGATATCTAATCCCCAAAAGTGGATTATTTACATTTTTTGATACGTTACATTGCATTACATCCTGTCATGTTGCATCTCATCACAAGCAGATATAATATCGCATAACGTGATGTGACATGATGACAGACATCAGAAATGTTTTTTGTTGTTTTGGGTTGTTTTTTTTTTTAAGATTTTGTATCTAGTATCCAAAATGTTCCTGAGTGATTTTCTAGGAAGATCAAGTGGATAAGGCGAGTGCCTGGATTACACGTTCCTCTGGCAGCTGCTGCGCTGCCTCTCCCATGCATTGTTTTAAACCAAGCCGCCTTGTTTTGCAGTTTTACGAACCCTCAGCAATGCAATTTTGCACACATTTTGCAAATATTTTTAAAAGATTCATTAGGAGGGAAATCAGCAGAACACATGTTCAGTAACAGCCTAAAACAACGACAGCTGCTGCAAATTACCTTGGCTGAAAGGAAACCCCAGAAATGCATTGCAAACTTTAACAATGTACTCTGGCTGTTGATTGCTCACACCATCACTCGCTACTCGTTTCTGAGACACAGTTGGTGGAGGAACATTAATTTGTCCTTGTTCTTGAGACTGGCAGGTGTCACTTTGCCCAGTGTGGGACGTGAGTGACAGATATTTTGCAGCTGATGAAATGAGAATGCAGAAATTCAAGAGTGCCTCTGGGATTTCACTGGTCATTTGTGGCCAGCACAAGGGCAGGGCCCGCTGCTTCGCTAATGCAGGACTGGCTGATGTTGCTGTTGCTGCAGGCTGCCGCAGATTCACACCATTTTAAATAATATTTGTATTATGAAGCTCTTCCCACACACACACACACACGCTCACAGGCACACTCTTGATGGTATTGTGTGCTTTGCTGCTTGCTAGGCTGATACTGCCTGGGAAATTGTTCTAATTGTTTTTTGGGGTTTTTTCCTTCCGTCGTATGCTCAAGTCTTTCTCAAAAGGATTTTACCTGCGTCTCCTATCTTTAATTCTTTGGATAACATAAATAGAATTGACTAAAAGCAAGACATAAGCTAACCTAGGGGAAACTGATTAAAAACAAGAGCGGTATTAAAAAATGCAATTAATGAAATCATTTCATGATACAGAGGTTTAGGAAGAGAGTGAGGAGAATTATATCAATTGAACTATTTCTTTCATCTAATTTAGAAAAACAGAAAAATTTGTTCCATGTAGAAATGCGCAAGGCTTAGTCCAAATAAAAAAAAGATACTAGGAAATAAACAACATTGCAATGTTAAAGAATTAAGAATGAGATTTGTTGAATTTTAACCCTGCAGTTTGCTTTTACCTTTCCTTTAAGTCTCGGAGCATTTTCTTTGCAGGCAATCTACTGGCTGGGATTGCTAACCTCCCCCCCCACCCCCCAAAAAAAAAAATTAATTATAAGTACAAGAAAAGAAACTGTCTAGAGTGGTTGCCTTGGATAGATATTTTCAATCTTAGTTTAAATAATGCTGGGGGTTTTTCCTTTCAGCAATTTTATGTGAAAGGAAAGAAGGGGTTAAAATATTCTATAGTTTCTGAAATACTTTCTATAAAAACTAGAGCCCGTATTAAAGGGAAAAAGATTCTTTAAATGCTATTAGCTTTTTATTTAAACTACATATTATTTTGGAGGTGGTGATTTTCAAGAATACCCCAAATTTTCAGGACAGGGTCTTATCTTGCTAACTATGTTAAATGTAGTGTATATAGAACAGTGTAATCCAGAGAACCACTAACAGCATTTTCAATTGTGATAAAAACTTATTAACATATTTGCCTCTTTAATGATTAACTGTCTTTGAATATTAAGAGATTTTTACAACCTCTTATTCACACTGAGCAGACTCTGCAAAAGGCTGAGCTTTTTCTTTATTTTATAAGTGAAGCTTCGTTTGTTATGCATTCTGATTTTAAAAGAACCATAATATTTTAATCGATCTCTCTGTAAAGATCATGATTATTATAAATGAGATACAGTCGTGCACATCAAGCCTGACTGGTAGATAAGAGGTCATGAGTCAGGAATTATATGAAGAGGGGAAGTAAAAACTAGAAAATTTTCCAACATGATTGTTTAAAGGAACAATTATGTACACTGGCACATGAATTCAAGACTTCACTTACATGTAGAGTTACCAGTCTTCATTTTCTATCAATTTCCTTCACACTAGCCCTAAAAAAACATGATTTGCAAAAAAAATAAAATTAAACCCATACATTTATTATGAAAAACATGTAATTTCATACTGAACTCTTCACATTCATGAAATAGATGACATTAAAAATCATAGCAGAGAAATATATCTGATGAAAATGTTGATACAAACCTAGACTGTGAAAACACTGGTTAATGTCATTTGCCAAATGTTATTTTATTGTGGATAATTACTTACATTAAATAATTTGAAACACACATAAAGATAGCATCTGATAAGATACAAGCTTGCTATTTGAGTATAATTTCATTATCAGGATAGGAAAAATTCTTTTGAATAAATTTTTTTCTCCTATAAAACCTCTAGTCTCCCCAATCCAATATTTTTTTATTTATATACACGCACACACACACACATACACAAATATATCTGCACATTTTCAATTGATATTTCTCCCCCTACTTACAAATGCAAAGATATACTGTTATCCTTTGGAAATCAAATATTTTTTCTAGATGGCGTGCTTCTTTAATTAAACTGTATTCTTTATAGTGATCAAATATAATTAACAGTAACAAGTATTTAATGAAAACAAACTGCTTTCCTTTGAAATCTTTCCAACCCACTGTACTTTAAGTCCATAGCTTCTCTGAGAAGATCATTGTATCATAACAACTAAAAATAAGTATATGATTAAAAGCTTGTCAGGTGCTGCATCATTTCAGACAAATAAAAATAGAGAAGGTAAACTCTAGAGATCCTGATTCATGTCAGGTACAAATCCTATCATTTAAGATATTGCTTCCAATGAAACAGTACTGTTAGTGGTTCAGTGTGCTATAAATTTGTCTCTTAACTACCCTATTTGATATCATTACGTACTAAGACATTACCCCAGTATCTTTGATTATTACTGTGCGAGATGAGAAGAAAGTGCGCTTACACCGGACTCATTGACAGCGAGGTGCTATAGCAACTCTGCTGTAATTAATTGTGAGTGAAAGGGGGTTTGGTTTTTGCAGCCTCGTAAAACTTTTCCCACATGGCTGAACCCACGGTCAGGAGACGTTAGGCAACATTAACTGCCTGCACATTTCTGCAAGGCTCTGGAGGAAGCAGCTCGGCACTGGGGCTCCAATTCTGAAAACCCTGGGACACAAGACATCAGCGTCTACCTTTCATCTTAGCTGAGATTTGGAGAGGGTTCAGACCACAGAGGCTCCTTAATTCTCACTAATTCATTTGCTTTCCTGATTCACTTGGCTTGGGATAACCTGCGAATGATAATGAACCTGTAAGGGGAGCGCTTAGTCCCTTGCCTTTGAATGTGCTCGGCATGGATTGAGGGCTTTCTGTGAATCTTGCAAGAGGAAAAGAATCTTATTAGCACTGATTGCCAGTCATGAGGTTGCCTCTAAAAATTGCTCCTGTATTTTTAACTCTTGCTTGCTTATAAGAACCCCAGCTACGGAGGGAGATGTGTTGTTTACACATCGAACACGGCATTGTTCTCAACATTTACTCATTTCTCTTTGCAATTTGATCTAATCATAACACATTTGCTTTACGTATGTCATTACTATACCACTATGAACACTTCATCATTTTTCCCATGATTATTCTACAAGTTCATAACTAGCCAAGTCCTCATCTCTTCACCCCCAGCTAAACATCCTCTTTGCATAAATGTATGCTCTCTAGAATAAAGGGTCTAATTTTCTTTTTTTTTTTCCTTTTGTTATTAACCATTTCAGCAGAGCACAGCTAGTACTGCTTTTCATGTTACTAGTGGATTTCTAGCAGATTTGGTGTTCTCTCATGTTGATTCTTATATTTTTTTAATAAACATATTGTGGATCTGGATACAAATAAGAATTCAAGTCCCGATGAGAATATCTGAAAATAAAACTGGGGAAAAGTGGCTTATTTTTGCTTCTCTTTGCCAAAGGAACTTTCACCTTAGGACTAACTTTTTTTCCCCATTAATTTGTGTGACTTTAGGTAATTGTGCAGAAGAAATGGATTCAAACCCAGAAATCTGTGTCAGAGTGATTCAGTTTAGACCATCAAATTCCTCCTAGAGGCAGCTTTAGGTAATCCAGATTTGGGAGGATGAGGATCAGAGTCCAGTAATTCAAGGGCCCCTGTCATTGCCAGAACCAAATTCTAACTCCTGATCAAACCGTGGGACATCCCAGCCTTCAACAGCATGGTCTGCTCCTTTTACCTCCTTGGAGATGTAGGTTGCTTTACTACACAAATCTTCCTAGGAAGAGCTTTCATAACATTTTCAGAGAGACAAGCCAAATGTCTCTGCAAAAATGTGGTAGTTTTCTGTGGTTTCTAGCCTTTTAGATATGGCATATGTGCATTTCTAGAAAACCAGTGCTCCAGCTTTGTTGTTTAGTAACAAGTTAAATGTCAGTCTGGTATGAGCCAAAGAGAGCCTTATGCAGCTTCCATGTCTGGGACATCTATTCACTAAACAGAAGTGAATGATGCAGTGCACTGAGACAAAGACAAAATTCTTTTGTGGAATTTTTTTTCCTTGTGTCTGGATGGGGGCAGTACGGCATTTCACTAAATAAAAAAAAAACAACAAACTCCTTCCAGTTTCAGCTAATGAAATAATTTCCCAGATTCCTCTTGAAATATGAATTTTATGCTTTTTCTCTCTAATTTGGTGTTACCTCAAAAAAACATCTAAGTGACAAAATATTACGCCCACTGTTTCTCAACAGAATTTTCCAAAAAGGATAATTATGTGAGACTGCTAGAACTCAAATTTGAACTGGAACTTCTTGTGTGGGAATATGGATTTCTATTATATTGATAGGCTCAACTCTTCTTCAAAGGGCATGAATAAGAGCTGATCAGCCAATGGAATTTATGTTGCATGGGAATTCTAACAGTTTGACATTTGGTTGTCGAATCATTAAATATTTCTGCAGGACAGTTACCAAAAAAATCCCAACTTGCTTTGGAAATGTCAAACAGAAATATC
Organism: Numenius arquata; assembly: GCF_964106895.1. NCBI lineage: Eukaryota > Metazoa > Chordata > Aves > Charadriiformes > Scolopacidae > Numenius > Numenius arquata. Next base: position 20,151,096 of record NC_133578.1, read on the forward strand.
TACATTTTGCATCAAAATGTCAAAACAAAACATTGATTCAAGCTGCTATGTTTCAAAATGTCAATTTGGTACTTTTTATCAGTATTTTGGCTGTATATCGTGTAAATTTTACTTAGAAATTCTTTTAGAAAATTTCATTGAATTTTATTTTCCCATAGTAAAACCCAGGCTCAGAAAAATCACAATTTTTTGTTGGAATCTTTTGCACAGCTCTATGGACAATGGTGAGTGGAAAAATACTTATTTATTAAAACTTCCTCACAGATAGTTTTTTACCCTTTTTTTTTCTTAATATTGTAAAGCATATTTTACTCAAATTATTAAAAAGACCCAAATAAAACACCCTGAATTTGCTCAATACATGGCCAACACCATGGGAAAAAAACCCTTCACTATCACCAGAATATCCCACTCCCTTTTTTATTAGTAGTTAAACCTAGGTAAAGAAAGACATTCCAGTCTGAACCACGTCTCAAAGATCCCATATTCATCTCAAGAAGAACAGGTCCTTGAAAGCCTGCCTGTTTACATAGGAGAACATTAAATTTGGGAATAGCTAAAAATACAGCAAGAAATTGGGTTCAAAATATCTCTGTGCTCTGAGTACCAAGCTGCCCCTGTTTGCTGTAAGAAGCATCCCTACATGATGAATGTTTTGGTTTTTGATTTCTTATCTGCTGCCTCGTCCCCCACTGTAATCACGTGGCCCGTATAGACTGGCTGCATCTTTCATACAGCACCTTTGCAAATTGTGGGAAACACAGAAGTACTCCCGTCTCTCACTGATATGTTACTGTCCAGCATTTTGCTTATTTTTTTGGGCTGTTTTTTCCTCCACTGGAGCTCTCTGCTTATTAGACTTCTCAGCTGGGACAGTCTTTACTTCTAGCCTCCAGGCTCTATTTTGAGCCCATGCAAGCCCCCAGCAATTTTAGAACAGGACCCTGCTGGCTCCTGCTCCCCTATTAATCAGCAATTTCCACCACGTTTTCCTCACCACCAACTTTTACTCATAGCACTTCCAAAAAATTTTGCACAATGTTGAACAGTTTTACAGCAATAAAACACAGCTCTTAACTAATCTATTATCGCTCTATGTCTGAAAATGTGAGCAAAATTGGAAAGTGGAACTCACCCACATTTTTCAGCTCAACGTGCAAATGTGCTAGCGAAGAAATTATTTTCTCCTCTAACACTCTAGTCAAAAAGCATCAATTGGCAAGTTACGCTCATTTACATACATTTTCTATTAAACTTTTCTATCATAAAAAATTGCCTTTATGATCCAGACACATAATTTATTATGCAATGCACCACCACCATCATCACAGTGAATTGCATTTTACGTGTTTATACTAACAGGGAAGGTGATCAGCTTTAGCCTTCTTTTCATTATATGCATCATTCATCCTCCACCACCAAGATCTCTGGATTCTGTAGCGTATCCATCATTATCTAACTGCCAACTGTTTTCCGAGGTTCCACTGCTTTAAGCTCATTATTTCTTCAGATTGGTGAATCTACAGAGAATCTTTCCACAACATACAGCAGTCAGCATGGCACATGTGTACAGATGAATGGTAGGGGTTTGTCCTTCACAGTCTCTTTGTACCTAGTTTTGCCCCAGAAATGCAGCATGTAATGAGCAGCAAATGCATGCTCATATGTCTGAAAATAATAAAAAGTTAAGTGGCATTAAAAATAATAATGAAATAGTGGCATCTTTGTGTGGATGGGCTGTTGTGAATAAATCCAGTTTACAGATTGCTCAGTAGTTTGGGGTTACCGTCTCCTTATAATGCAGACTAAAGCACATAGACAAAGAACTGTGTTAAGATAAGGAATTTCTTTCCTGTCCCCATTTACCTTGCTGCATTTAATTTAATCAATAGCTGAATGGGGAAGAGGAGGAGAATTGGATGGTTCAAGAGACTGATAATGGGATATCGAACCTTTCATCTCTATATCATTGATTCAATGTAGGAATTGACATACTGGATCAGACCAGTGGTCCATCTCCTCGAATATTCTCTCTGACAGTGGCCTCTGCTAGATGTGTTTCAGGGAGAGGCATCAGAAACTCAGTAGTAAGCATTTATGAAATAACCTGTCCATAGGAAAGGTTTCTTCTTAACTCTCTCATTTACGATTTGGCTAATGTTCACACTTGGGATAGTCTGTAACTCTTCAAAAAATCTTTTAAATCCTATGGACTGCAACACAGATGATATGATTATTTAAATACATATCTAACTGAAGTCTGCATTCAGCTGAAGTCTTGGCCACCAAGTTGCAAGGAGTTCCAGAAGAGAATTACATTTTGCAAAAATTACTAACTTCATTGCACTTATTCTTAATTTGTTGCCTTTCTCAACAAATAACCTCTCCTATATACCGTGTAGCCATTAGCACTAGTGACCCATCTAAGACATCTTCTCTCTCATCAAAATAATTTTAATCTTTTCAATCTGTCTTGAAATGAAGGGCTTTTCACGCTTCTAATTGTTTACATTGCCCATCTCTATACTTCATCTATTTCTGATACATTCTCTTTGATAAAGGATAACCACAACTGAATACAGTACTCCAGGTCAGGGCATACCACTGATTTATTTAATGACATTATAAGATTTTTGACATTATTTCTCTCCCAGTCCTTTTGCATCCTGTTTGTTTGCTTTTTTGACCCTTGCTCCATACCAAGCAGAGAGTTTCATTGAACCATCTAGTACAAGGCACAGGTCTTTTCTTGAGTGACAACAGCAATGTATTTGGGTAGCTTAAATTATTCCTTCTTATGTTACATTTGTCAACACTGAACCATTATCCTGACCATTCAGCTAAATTTGTTAAATTTTACTGGTTTCCTTACTACTTTTTTTGATCTTGAATTTTCTGAAACATCTGAGTTTTCTTTACTCTCATTTTTACTTACAAGTATCATATGCTTTTTGCTTAACTAAAATACTGGAAAAATAAACCAATTTCTAGCCCTACTATGAAGCCTGGAAATCCACTCACATATATATACACACATTAACATTTCTTTTCGCTGTTCTCCACCGCTTAAACGGTTTCTAGTCCCTTCGAGTGTCCTTTTCCTGTGGCTATTTCCTTGCAATGTTTTCCAAGGAGATTTCTTTTCAGAAATTCAGTTAAAATACGTTGTTTGGTTGGCATAACACATTATGGTAGATTAGAAAAAAATGAGCTTCTTTATGTGACTGTGTCACTTTCTGTCACACTGTTATGTTACTATTATATAACGTTAAAATCACAGTCTTCTTATTCTAGTCCTAATTTCAGTTTAGAAAGAGACATACTGAGTTGGCATTTCTAGGAACATTCCTAAAGCCATAAAAATCAGCCTCAACATTTGCTGTTTTATTGACAATGGCTGCATTTAATAGGACTTCACATATTCTCAAGAGCATCTCAAACACTTTTTTCTTTAATACCTCTTCAAGTCTCAGGTCTCCTATCCACTCCAGTATCCTGAGAAAAAAAAAAAGACGAAGGCAGTTGTCCTTGCTGGCCTAAGTGAAATAAGCTAATAGTCTCGATTCAGGTCTTAACACAAAATGCAAACCAAAAACCAAAGAGATGACCTTGTTGGTAGCTTTAGCAAAGACATTACATACATACAGTACGAAAAAACCGAGAAGGTTGTGGTCCTTTGATATTAGAATTAAGGAGTTTTGTCATCGTACTAAACAAAACCTTTCAGCTTTTTTCTTCCTAGTTCTTTCCCATGTGAGGAAGGAGAAGTGCTGAGTCTGTCAGGCTTTTAAATATTCTTAATAAGAAGCATAATGGTATGACACTAAGTATGTTAACGAGGATGAAGGTGGAGAGCTATTCAATGTCACTTTGTGTCTAAGACCGGCTAAAATGCTTTGTGTTTGTTTATTTTGTAAAAGAAAACTTTCTAATCCAGCACCTTCCATGAACGTGCAGTTCTAGCTCTGTCCACCTAGAGACAGCAGCTTCAGATATGCACAAGTCCCTACCTTCATTCTCTCCTACAGATTTCTCTGGACTGACGAGTTCAGAGCAACACTGTCAGGTGGAAGAAAAAAGACAGCTTAGTTACATTCAAGATTTGCATCACTTCAAAGATGTTGAGGATCAAGTAGGACTCTATCTACAGCCCGCACCCAGCAGAGGGGAGATGAAGAGACTAACAACCTGGGATGCTCCATGAGAGCATGCCCCCCTCTCTTAGCACCAGCCAAGTATTCTCAGTGCTCACAGGCACCGGCCACCTCGAGGAGCTGTAGGCGTGAGGCTTTGCCTCTGTATATACATCCCTCACAGGCACAGTCGGCTGGACTGAAGATTTAGCCCATAGCAAGGGAAATGCACATAATTCTCAACATTACTCATGCCAGCAGTGTTTTGGGGTTAATTTGTGAAAAAATATGACCTGAAAACCTAAGACTGAGTTTCAAATGAGACAGTTATTTTAAAGCTTGGTTTAATAAACCTAATTTATTATGTGAGATAACAGAGCTGTGCAATCAACTGCATGGCTCCATGGCTGAAAGTTAGTAATTCATGTGAATAATGCTGCTAAATGAAAACATGTTATGTGATCAGTCCATACCAATCAGACATAGTGCCTAGACAGCAGCTATCTTCACTGTTTTTGCTAAAACGCAGAATAGCCGAGAGGACTAGTTATCTCAGCTGTAAATATCTGAGTTACAGGAGCACAGCTGGAACGTTACGGCTCCCTACCCCTGCACAGCCTTTCCTATAGCTATAGCAGCATGCCACTATTGAGGGCTAAAGATGAAGAAGTTTTGTAACTTGCTGCTGTCATGCTTACAATAAAGCGTACTCTCATCTTTAGCATTTCTGAGTCTTTTTGGTGTCTATGTTTAAAGCAGAAATGTAGCATTCCTGGATGCCACCCTCAGTAGATAAAAGCATACAACATTTTCATAAACAGGATAAAGCACTGCAATTACACAGAATGCACTGACAGTGCTAGATCCAAGGCCAGGTAAATATGAGTGCACCCTTTGACTGCTGGGCACACCAGAAAATACTTAATTCCAATTGATTAAAGTAGAAGATTGGAAGAAAAGAATGAGTTCTTTAAGAGAATAGCAGTAGAGTTTTCTCATGCATTAGGGCATAAAATGACACTCTGTGGGAGTCAGAAAGTAATTTTTCTCCTTCAGATAAGATGTTGCACAACTGGCCAAGCACAATTATGAATGATTTACCTACAATGCATAAGGTATTGCTTTTAAGTCCAATGCACTGGTCATCTCTTCTGCTATAGCAGCTTCTCTCTCTCCTGCCTCCATATCTTACATTAATGTGGGTAAAAGGTAGTTAGCCCTTTCAGAAGTATATCTAAAAAAACAGCATTAAAAACATTTGAAACACACTCTGATATTCTAGTCAAACTAATAGTTAGGATGCTGGGATGAATGCACCAAATCTTTAGGAAGAGGTATGAATACTTTGCTTGCATTTCAGCTTCAGCAAACATTGCCAGTCACAGCTATAAAGGGATGGAGAGTGTGAGCTGCTACAACAGTGATTATTCATAAAAGGAAATAGTTTAAAAATGAAACAAATAAAAAAAAAAAGACACAACTTACATTTGTACTCCCTCTCCCAAGGGAATGCATAGTAGCTGTATTTCACAACGTACAACTCATCCAATTGGTTGCCTGGAATACAAAATATGAAAATAGATAAGGACATGTAAACAGAAAAGGAGAGGTTTGGAGGGGAGAGTGTCCAGTAAATGTCTAGTTCTTTTAGTTTTTTATCAAGGATATTTGTAAATGGAGAGAGAAGAGTCAGAGGCTGTAAATATTTCAGGAACCTCTCCTGATGCTGAATATTGGCAATGGCTGCATCGTGGCATCAGCTAAAAAGCATGCTGAAAAAGTTAAGAAGGCTTTCCTGCAAAATCTTGTAAATGTTTGGCTAAAGAAATCACCTTACCCCAACCCATAGAGGTTCTGCCAATAGCATCTTCATTATAAACATAGGCAAGTACACGCCTGTCAAACTCACAGTCAGGGCTGTCTGCAACGCGCAGTACTTGGAGGAAGGAGTCCCTGCAGCACAGGGTGTTTGATGAGAAACTCAGCAGCATACTGGACCTCATGGACAGAGGCTGCTGGCATGCCCGCCCCATGGTACAGCTGGACAGATGGAGTAGCTGAGCTGGGAATGGCAGCTGGAGCAGGGATGCTACAGGGAAGGTGGCTTCTTAATAACAACTTCAAGCAACTTCTTGTCAGCAGTCAGAGTTTCAGGTTCATGGAGCTGTGGCCTCCTGAAAACTGCTGCAGGACTGACGTAACTTAGTTTATTTGGCAAGCTCTAATAAATGGGTGAGATATTATGAGGGATGCTGGTTCTCTGCATGCACAGCAGAATGGCTGGTTTAGTGGATTTTCACTAATTTTCACTAATTTCCCATTGCTTCAGCACGATAGAATGATCCTGGAGAAATCTAGCAGATTCAGCTTCCTATTTCAGCTTTCCTATTTTCCTAGATAATCAGCTTCCTATTTCTCAATTTAAAAGCCTCTCATTTCTGATGTGTTAATAGTCTTCATAACAAACACTCGCTAATATTCAAACAACTGAAGAAATCATAGTAATTTCTCCCTATTTCATTCATAGCTGTGCATGAAAAAATGAATTGGACATTCTGAAGCCTAAGCTGCACAGAAGACAAGGACTTTTCAGCACATCCAGTGACAGTAAATCTTTGTCTTATTCTTCCAGGTGGGAAAGTATTTGTGGCTCTTTTTCATGCTTTTAATCAAACTGCAGACCTCTCAGCTGACAGCCACTCCTCCTTTCATGAGCTTTTTCAAGAGAGGTATGGCTTAAAGATAATAACTCTTAATAACCTTAATCAGGTTATTTTTTTATTATGTTTTAATTCATTATAATCCAAATAAATCTGTGGAAATCTAGAATTAAAGTTTGTTTCTTTAATGACTTATCTTTAAAACATTATCTACACTTGGCATTAAAATATTATTTACCAAGGAAGAAACACATACATTGGTAAGACAAAACATTACCATGTTGGATCTAAAGGTTTTATTTAGGGAGAACAAAACAAAACCCGTAAGGAGCTGCCCTTTATCCTCAGTCTGAGCCCAGAAGGTAATACTGATTTGTCACTAACTCTTCAAGTTACTATTTTATGTCTGCTCCAACAACATCTTTTGGCAGCATATAAGATGTCCTGCTGCGCACAATTAATCAGTATGCTGCTTGGGCAAGTCATGCTACAGCTTCCAGTATGTGCATCATGGTCTCGGTGTTCTGCATTAAACCACTGGTTGATGAGATTGCAATACAAGTGCAGGGGGCTGTTCTTCCATATGCTTTGGGTTTAATGTATGCTATAGGACCCCACAAGAAAAACACTTCTGCCCACCCCACTGCTCCCCTCTACCCCCAAAAAAGAAATCCCCAAAAGAAAGTCTCAAACAGTGCACAAAAGTAAGATTAATTTTTGTGTATCTTAAATATCTGCAGATCCAGCCACACTCTGTTTCACTTGGGTTTCCACTGAATTAAAAAAAAATACGGTAAAAAATAAAAAGACTACCTTTTGTTGCATGAAGGATAGGAGGTATGCCTGGAGCTCTGGTGTCCTATGATCACCAAGCAATGGGAGGTTTTGGTTCCCAGCCTAATGTATGGTCCAAAGATGAGGAAGCAGATTTTTGCAATGCAAACAACATACGTAGCTGGTTACTGATCTCCTCGTTGGCACCTCATACCATCAGTCACAACCAAAGACCAGGGTTCAGATATTAAAGTGACTTTGAGGGAGGTTTTTGAGGTATGGCTCATCAGATATCACTAGCTGCTATGCTCAGGAAATATTTTGTGCTCAGGATTTAGTGTTTTGTAAGATTATTGACGCTTTAGTTTTAGAGGATGCTTTTGTGAGACTTTATGAGTTACTAGTCTACAGGTATAAAATAACAATAACACATGTTTTTTGTGTTGGGCGTTGGAGCCACAACAGTACACCAAGCAAGTAGGTAAATATCAAGGCTTGAGAAATTCACTGTGCCATGTTTTCACTTTCTAGACACCCTTTACCAGTCCCATATGATTCAGACATAGTCCAAATATTCAACAACTTCCCAAATAAGACCAAAATTCAGAAGGCATCACACTTCAAGAGACAAAGGGCCAAAGATATGCAAGAAGAAAGTGAAAGGAAGATGCAAGGAGTAGGAAAAAGGCTTTTATAGGTTTTATAGCTAGGTTCTATATATTTAAAGAAAAAAAAATACATACATTCAAAACTCTGTTTGTGCCCCTGTCCTCTGAAGCATTGGCTATTGTCAGAGACAGAAAATTGAGCTAGATGAACCCTAATCTAATATGGTTTCTCCTGTAATCCTATTTCCATGGAGATCTGTTATTTTACTGAAGGCAGCAGAACTAACAGATTCTGTTATTTGATAATTGTGAATCTGTTTTTGAGCATCTAACTCCAATAAATTGTCTACTTTCACTTCCTCAGATAACAGACCAAATTCTGCCTACAGGTCTTTTGAGTCAATGTGAGACACAAACGTAGCATTAGGGCAGACCTGCAGGCTTGTGGCCACGTACTCCCTACAAGTTAGTCTGTTTTGTGCATTTCTGTTTATCCAGCTGGAAATGAGTTAATATAATTTTGAGGAATGATAACTTTTAAACTCATGACAGCTTGTGTTTAAAATAACACATTTTTTAAAACAAACCAGTAGTTTTAGTTGTGTTTCTGAATTTAAGCTGTTTCCAAAGACATGATACTGATCAACTGAAAGGACAGAGATGGGAAAAAAAAAGAATAATTAAAAACAAAACCAAAAAAACCACCAAACCAAAAAACTTTGTAGGCATTTAGTGCAACATTATTCTCTACTGTTGCTACAAACAAAATTTGTGAGTTTGCATGGTCAGCATCCCTTTAAATCTGCACTGCTCAGGTTTCAAAAAACAGGCTTCTGATGCTTTTGCCTGGTCACATACACTAAAGCGGGCATCGCTGATAAAACACATGCTTGGCCATGTATGAGCATGGTAAAACTGCAGGCTGATGCACAGGCAGGCGAGCATCACAGCTGCTCTGGAGAAAATGGAGCTCCACTGTGTAACTCTGCTCTGAATCTTAAAGCTTGGTGTATGCAGTTTTCATTTGCTCCTGTTTTCTCACTGATGCTGCTATGAGGCAGTTAAAAAAATAATGAATATTGTTAAACATGTATTAGCAACTTGTTGTTAAGCAATAAGAGCTAATGGGAGGACATTTCCGAGCAGTTAATGATTGGCCAGAGGAGATGACTGGGGTCCTTAACACAGTCAGTCATTAAACGTGAAACAATACCCTTGCTTTTACCCACTATTGCTATTTGCATTTTTCCCCCCTCTGTTTATATCTCCAGTTTTCTGCAGTCCATTGATGTGAATTTCATTTTCTTTTCTTAGGTATCTACCTATTCACAGCCCTTAGCAATTGGCACAGAAAATCTCCATTCACAGTAGTCTGTGACGTTTCCAATAAATTACGCTCAGATTTCTGATTAAATGAAGATTATTATTAAATACTAAAGTGAAGACTTTCTCCACATTTTAGTTATCACAGATGAAAAACTACTCAGATCAGTGTAATCCATTTATTGGTTTATGGTGGAATAGTCCTATAGGGAGTGTCACAATTCCCCCTGCTGTCCCTCAGTGCATTTTGCATTAGGACCTGTGATTTAGCTGAAAGATATATAAAAATCACACACAGTCATACAGATCCCTCCTGGCTACACATCTGAAAAGGCTCAGGAGCATAAGGTCGACACACAGCAACTTATGCTCACAAAATGAGCCCAGAAACACCTGTTTCAGATGTTAGTATGCAAAGATTTTCAAGGTCTGGAGCTTTTGACCAAACCACACCACTCCTGGGGAATCTGTTCTCTCTCTCCCTTCCCCTCCCTCCTTTCGTCCTCCTACCAACCATGCACACAAAAGCAATGAAAGTCAAAGGACAGGAAACTACTTCATGGAAGCATCTTTTATGTAAAGCAGCTGTTTATCTTATTCAAGGAGTTTGATCCTGAAGTGTTTCAGCCATGAAAAGCAGTCCAGAATAATCTCTGTTGTTACTACGGACTGTCTTGTCACTAATAGTTACCTGATTTGAGTGGTACCTTTTTCTTGTGGTTTTTCTTTTTTTTTTTTCATCCAATTTTTCTGAGCACTACAGCTTAGTAACTTGAAGACAGTCACAGTGCATTTTCTTAATTACACTGACTCTGTTTGCATAAAGAAAAGGTTTATTTGCATTTCATGCAAACTCTACAGCTTATGACTGATTTTTATACCTATAAAAATGGCCATTTTAAATAATAAGAACACTGCTCTTACTTTCTTATTAGGTCCTCTGCTATGCATTTGTAATTATGACCTAGAACTATACTAGAACACCTGCAAAAAGATAAATCAGTATGTTAGTTATGGATATGTTTATTCTTTTTCCATAACCACAAGCCATTCTTATTTTTAAAATCCATCCTTTTTTAAATCAAGCTCAAAAGAAAGATTTTTTGGTAGACTTTAATTAGCCAAAACTGGTTAAAGAGACCAGAGGAAGCAAGCAATGGTATTCCATGGGGTCATAATTCCTTAAGAATGTAAATGAAACATTTGAACATACAAAGTCTGGGAAAGAAATCTAGTGTTTCATTTCCTAGTTGAAAGCTGAATATTTCCTGAATTCTTGCAGGCTCAATGGGGAAGATGTGGGGTTTTTGGAAGACATTTTGGCTGAGCTTCAATCACAGGCTTGGGAGAGCAGCTTACAGCAAGGAAGGCAATAACATGAGACCAATCTCAACATAATTTAGGTGTTAAACTGCCTGGGATTTTCCTTCCGTAAGCTCATTAATAAGGCACTACATGAAGACAACAAAACAAAACGAAACACCTCAACATTGGCCAAAAAAAAGCAAAATGAATCAGACTTTAAAACTAAGTAAACTATACAAACACCTTAAGTGAAGAGCTAAGTGGCAGAAGCTCTTGGCTTCCAAGGGCAAAAGCCACAAAGAGAGAAAAATACCATTTCTTTAGATGATCATAGCACTGGGAGTAGATACAATGTTCAAGTACTGATGCCCTTCACTTTTCTTTTTCTTTAGTTCAGAGTGATAGTGATTACTAATGAAGAAATCACTGAATTTCATAGCTTTCTGTGTTTGTAAGCATACCACACACAAAAAAAAAATTATGAATATTTTGTTATTCAAAAAGTTTTAATGAATTTTTTGACTAAATGCCTGTATTCCCATCATTAACTATTGTCATTACTGCTGTAGGAGGATCATGACTTTTCCCCCGGCTGGACAATAATCCAACTAAAGAAGGAGAGGATGAAGTTGTTCAAGTCTTGTAGCAGAGCCTTTCAGTCCCTTTTGGAGGGGAGCAATTTGTAGAGAAGGAAGAGCTAGGGCAAGATAGACAGATAAGACCATTTTAGGACATCTGAATACTCCTGCGGAGTAATTCGGCTCAGATATTGCCAAAGGCCACATTAGGTTATTGGAATACTTACTGGTTAAAATTATTTAAAAAGTAAATTTCTTTGATTGTAATCACATGAAGGAACTGTTTGGGGTGATTGCGTATGCACTTTGGGGAACATGATGGTGCATCTATAACTCGTGGGGGCAACGATCACTCTCCTGCTCATGAGCCCTCACTGTCAAGTGCCCATCACATCAGTAACTTCACTTTACCTGCTTTCGTTTTGCAACTGACTATCTCTGTTTCATTCCTGTCTGTAAGGCACAGGAAGAGTCAGGACTTCCTTGTGGTAGGTGCTTTTCACAGAGATTGTTCCCTGCTGCCTCAGTGAAAGGAGCTTATGTGTGGGATGAGTGGGTCCACCTCCAACTCATGGCCTCTGTCCTTCTGCTGACCCCTGGCTCTGCCGCTCCTTCTTCCCTATTCTGTTCTCGACCTCTTTTCACAATTGCCCATCTTCCTCTGTGGATGGTCTCTCTGCTGTTCTCTCACCTAATATGGATTTTGATTTGTCGCAGGAAAAAAAAAAAAAAAGACCCAAAGAAAGAAGGTTGACTGTGAACTCTACATTTATGCTTCCTGAACAGAAACTCTGCCTGCATGAAAATCAAATAGGGAAGGGAATAAAACACAGTGATTTTGAGACCAGATTTTCCCTGATTCCCTGAGAAGCCCAGAAGTCAGGAAGTCACTGTCAGCTCCCTCTTTCTGTGTTTCAGCCTTATTTTCAGCACAGGTTAGATCTTTATGCCACCACTCTTGGCTCTTATTCTGCCTTTCCTGGAGTGGGAAGCATATGGGAATGCATGACAGAGCTTAAAATTCTGCAGTCCTGAGGTGCTGAATACTATTACAACATCAAGCAGCCCTGAAGGTGCTCCAGCTTCTTCCTAAGGATGGCCCCAAACCTCCTTACGATCTGCCCGGGCTGTTCTCAGCAAAGCTCTGCAAGACCCCAGGTTTTCTCCCAGGAGATTCTCAGGGTGTTATAAAAGGGCAGCACTCTGTGTGGCTAAGCAGTGTCAAAGTGAGACCATCCAATGACAAACACAACGTGAGCGGAAGTCAGAGGCAGTAGCAGTCCCCCCCTTAAACCGTGGTGGTGCTTCTGTATCACTACAGATACATTATCTTATTTACAGAATTACAAACTAACGATAGGGTATGAAAATGCAAAACAGTGTGCTAACCTGGAGTTTCTCAGTTTCCTCCTTTGGTACATTTGTCTCATAATTAAGGGATAGTTTTTGTCTGTGAATAATGAACACTTTGAGCTTGAATTAATTCAAATATTTCTCTCCTATCTCACTTGGTAAAATAATAGAGATATTCCAGGCTATCTCCTATTGCCCATTAATGTTGTGTATATAAATAAGCCAGGTTATCTTTTCCTTGTGAGAAATGTTTTATCTAACAGGCTCTTGTCTAGTGGTTCAGTACTCTACCACTCTAAATTAGGACACTTTATCTTAAGGCTTCATAATCTTACGAGACTATAATTGGAAAGTTTATAAAAAAAATCCTGCTTTGTAAGCTTGGCAGCTGAGATAGAAAGAGGGAATGAGAAGGGCTACAGCAGAATTACACCATCACTGCTAGCCTGACTCCGCTTGACAGAGCCGTTTAATATTTTGACAAGACAAAATATAAAGCAGCATTTTATTCTGTAGAGACTTCACTAGACACAAGCATGGAAGTGCTTGTGATCAATAAAGTTTGCGGTGGAGAGTGATTTATTTACAGCAGGGTATTATGTAGAGAAAGAGCTGTGATATTTCCACAGGCTTTGACGGCATAATGGGCCCCTCTCAATCCTTACATGGAAGGGTTAGATTGTCATGGTTGCTCAGGCAGTATTCAAAACGTTATCTGATCAGCCTTAAAGACTTCAGAACGAGACAGATGATTAGTTACCCTAAACGATCCTCATCATGCAGAAATTGATGATTTAATATAGTCAATGACAGACGATTCCATTTGTACTAGATAAAGTGTCTGCGGTTTGTATCAATCATAATAGAGTTATTATTGAGCATAAAAGAAAAGCATGTTTAATATCATTAATTCCAGATATGTCGCTTTCCACATCTGGCATTCATCCATAGAGCAGAACCACTCCAGGCTATCATTCCTGCCTGTGTGCTGGTGACTCCAGTGTTTTTTGTAATTTCAAAATGTTTTTCAGCACCTCCAGCTAGGTGCAATAACAGTTTACAGATTACCTATGTCATCACATTTTGACAAACTTCTCAATCTGATGTGACCTTCATCTTTAGCCATCTGCTTGCCTTTGTTTCTGCCTTTTTTTTTTTTTTTTTTTTTTTTTTTGATAAACCTCTGCAGCTTAAAGCTGTAGTGGTTTGTTCCATATTCTTCTAGGTCAACATTTCACCTGTGTAAATCCAGAAACACAGACTGAAATGTACAGACAGTAACCTGGGTTCAAGTCTCAAGGTAGCTGAGACTGGGTAAACCTCCTAGATAGATGTTTTCATCACTTATATCAAATGCTTTTTAATTGTTAACAGTTATCAACAATACCCACATAAAAATCAGTGTTCAGAAAATACCTTTTGTATAACCAGTCCTTCTGCAGGGCCTGTCTTTCTTTAATTCCTAGAAAATGTGGGGCAGAACCTGGATGTTTCTGTAACCAAATCATAAATATCTGTAAGAGACCGAGCAGAAACTATGCTGAAAATGCTGCTCAGACTGTTGCACATGCAATGGTTAATTCTGCCATGGAACCCCAATACTCACCAGAGTATCCAAACACATGTGCCACTGGTCTCCAGGAGGGAGCCTAAATTCCCAGAAAAGTACTGCATCTACGTACAGATATTTTTTGTCCCTATTTTCCTGAACCCCAGCTAAAACTTCAAATGAGGAATGAATTACCTATGGGATTTTGTTTCTTTACTCATTCAGATGGATGATTGCATGGTTTTAAGTGATAAATGCTCAAAAAAAAAAATTAAAGGGTTATAAAAGAGTGCGAGCAAGCTCGTTTTTAAACACTGAGTCCAAGATTTCTTGTTATACTGTTCAAATCAGAAAATTGGCGAGGCATTCTTTTGCATGCAGTCGTAGGGGCCTCCTCGCCTTTTTTTTCTGCTTCCATGGGTGTTTTATACCAGTGGGGAGAACAGTCCAAATGAGTTGGCTGCCTGCCAGTTCAAACAGCAGGAAGTTTACTGATGCTGGAAGCTTTATTTATTTTGTGTTTTATTTTGGAAGGAGGAGTAAAGACGGCTAATAACATTTCAGGGGCAAAGAGTGAGTTGTTGTCCTGCACTTCAGGCTCTGCTATCAACCAACCATTGCGACATCTCCTATACTGCAGAGTTCAACTTAAAGTTCAAATCCGCTATTACCTCCTCCTCTCCTACTGTCACTCCTCCAATGGAAAGGACAAGAAAACTAAATAATCTGAGTAACTACTACTGTATATACAAGTATTGTAACTAGGGGAGGGAAGGAAATGGTAACTACTGAGTAGATCCCAGTCAATTCCATGGAAAACAAGAGGCAGAAAGTTAGGCACAGACCTGAATTGACCTCAAGCCCCAGATAAAGCAATTATCATGATCATTTAATAATAGGAAAGATCCTGACCTTCCTACTTCATTTTTATTCAGTCCACATCTATTAATACTTTTCCTTCAGTAACAAAGCCATTTTATTCTGGTGGGGAAGAGCTTGCCACTGCTAACTTCCAGCTGCTGGGTCCTCTCCCTTCAGGTGCTGTCCATTTTATTTCTGCAGATTATGGCCCATGAAACCAGACTGGCAAAAGTGGCCAGTGATACCACCAAATTACTCAGCCCTTCTGCCTGGCTACTTTCAGTGACCTGGTTCGTAGAGCAGCCCGTCAAACTGTTCCTTCAGAGCAGCCAAGGGAGCAACGAGCTGCCCTGATGGAGAGAGAATAAGCAGCTGAGGGATGTGGGGAATGTCCTAGCAAGACATCACAGACAGAGGACACGCTCCAGCAATTTCGTCATCAGCAACACCACATCTCAGGGACTTTAGGAAAACTTTTAACATCTAGAGCAAGAGGTATCCCTGGGAAACTGTCATTAGTAGCTGACCTAATGTGATTCACCCTTGTGTCTCCAGTTTCTACATATAAGTGAAATGGGCCTAGTTTTGGTCAACCACTTCAAAAAAAGTAACAGCTATCAAGGAGCAATCGTTACTTTATTTTGGTAACTACTTTTCACATTTGAAACACTTTCATTGTGAAAATAAAATGAAAAGATAAGTATTCAATACAGGAAGCTATAAATATAAAATATAGATGCTGAATCTAGCATATGGCTTAAAGCAGTAGTGATCAATCATCACAATAACTCAAGTACACCAGACAGCTGAAGCTGTCAGAACAGAGTAACAAGTGACTGCTTCCTTGGTATCATTAAACCTTTTAATATAGTTATTTCTTTCTGCATATTAGTATATGCATATGTGTGTTTGTGTGTATGCATGTGTATATAAGGGTAAATGAATGGAACTGCTACCAGTGAGTTAAAAAATAATGGAGAACGTGTTTTGAGTTCTTCAGGCCAGCCTTGGTAGAACAGAAAAAACTACTTTCCTCTAAATGTGCTTACTGGAAATTACCATCATCTCAGAGGACACCTACCTTTCGATTTGGATTGCTAGCATGAGACATGGGGGAAGACATCTGGTTCAATAGACTGGTATCAGATGATATTAGCGTGCTGTCATGTATTCTTCAAGAATCATCTCATGGCAAACCTGTCCAGCATCTTTTGAAGGAAAAAAATGAAACTTCCCAAAACCTGAAAGCAATAGAATATTCAAATTAGTCTTCAACATATTAAAACTTTCTGTTAAAGCAAATGGCTATTGGTGAAAGAAAAAATCTGAACTCTGAAGGAAGATTTAGGAAGAAATGCAAGAGTAAGATACATTGGATCACAGCAGTGAATATACAGGTAGAGACTTTTAAAGAAGGGTGAATTACTATCTGAATAAGATTTCTAGTCTTGGAAATTAAAAGGTTGAGAAAAAGCTCTTGAAATCAAAAATATTAGAGGGTACTGACAGTACCATATAAAATGCAGAAGGTGAAATTGTCTGTATTGTTAGGAGATAAAAAAGAGTAATGACTGCTTTAAGTGGGCAAGGTGTAGAAAAGGAGCTATAATATAAACTGAAGAGCGGGCCAAGAGGAGGTACAGGCTCTGGTCACTCTGTCCTTTGGTGTGTATATGTGGTATGCTCCACTCTCAGCTGACCACGTTCTGGCCACAGGGGGATGCAGGTCTTGGTCATTGGAGAGGGCACAGAGATCGAGTCTCCTCCACCATTGGTTCCTACTCAGACCATAATAACAACTGGGTGGATACTACATACCGCTGTCAGCGGTCACAGCTGGTCCCCAGGACCCAGGTGTTCACCAGCAACCTTACATTTCAACTTCCTTTCCTGACCCCTCAGTTTGCCTGGTGCCTTGTATCCCCAGACCATCTAAAAGACTTGTCTTCTGCATCTCTCTGATTCTTCTCTTGAACACTGGATTTCTATATCACCTTGGTATTTCCAAGTCCCCCCCTGAGTTTTCCACCCGACTCCCTAAATGCAGAACAGCAGCTACCTTCCTGGGGACAGCCTTGCTTCAGGCTCCCTAAAACAGCAGGGAATGGCAGGCAGCCATGCTAGGAGCAGTTTCATTTCTGCATGCAGGTCCTGGTGGAATCGGTGGTTGTCTTCAGTGACTACAGTTCAGCATTAGCCTTCTTACATGTGCAGAATGGTTTCCTGGCTGCACACAGGAAAATTCATCCAATGGAAACTAAAAGTAATTAGAAGCTTAAAATAAAGGGTAATAATAATGAGAATTGTTATATAATACTGGTGGGAACTGAGAAACGTTAAGGACACCTTAAGGTGGTGCTGGTGAGAAGAAAGCACATGACAGCTTTACCCTTGGATCAGTACTAGCATGAAAGCTTCTCCTGTAGGTGTCCGGATGAGCTGTGTAGCCCCGTGCCCTGGTAAAGCTGGATTCCTTAGCCTGTCAGAGCCTAGCCTCCCCATTACCCAGTTTTGCAAAAGAAAAATAAACTGTTTTGTCACTAATTTTGAAAGCCAGCTGTGATTTACATCTCCTTCTCCAACAGCAGTATTTTCCCATGAGAATGAATCTCTTTTCAGGCTCAGGCCTGCCTCCAAAATCTCAAGATGTTTGGTTGAAGTGACATTTCAGCCACTTTCCTTCAGCAAAAGTGACATTGAACACAATAGCAGGGAACTGAGAGAGGACCATATGTAGACAGGCAAGAAAATCAGACTCAAGAGCCAGTGTTGTGTGGAGCCACTTAAAGTCAAGACATATATTTTATTTCTCACCTTTCAAGCAAATACGTGTCTTTTGTGTCCACTCTTTAGGGTCACATGGAAAAGTGAAATCTTGAAGACAGGAAAGAACGAGAAAACAGATTATTACAGACCTCACTGCTGTACTGAGCAATGCTTCTTTTTTTCCTTATAATGAATTAGCTGCTTGTGCAAGAATCCAGTTCAAGTCTTAAAACATAGTGAATTACTATTATAATTTACCAGTGTCAGCTTTGTTTGAACCTACTGTTAATCACTTAGTTTTTTATGTTTTACAAAACCGAGACAGATATTTTTAAGTCTATTGTGGGGCACATAGGGGTACCTCTTGCATGCTTACACATATATATTTCACTAAATACATAGTGAAATTCATCTATAAGAAACTGTGCTTAGGTTCAAATCCATCTTGTGGTCAACACCATCCAGCAATTTTGTTCCTTCTTTTTTCTTTTTTTTTTTTTTTTTTAAATTCAGGTCATCCATTCAGTTAAAGTTCTGTCAAAATCATGCAGTTGATATAATTCCTAGTAACAAAAGTAATTACTTTGAGTTCTAGTTTGCGATAATTATACTGCTGCAGACTTTTGCATACTCTAAAATATAGGGGTATGGCATTGCAGCTCCAGCAAGCACCAACTCAAGTCTATGCGGCCTCTCCAGAACTTTCTTGTGCGTTGCTATATTATCACCACTTCATCTTATAAAAATTTTATATTTGCATCCTTACAGTTTAACATTATTTTCCCATTTCTTAACTTGATATTTGATGTCTCGGCATGACTGAAAGCACAGTGTCATGCAAGGCATAGGTGCTTTTTCCCCCATCGCTTGGTTTTGCACAGCTTCGCTGGGCTGTGCCCTGGGGAAAAAAGCCCTGGGCTTTTCTCCTACAGATTTCCCTCTTAGCAATTCCTTCTTTCCATCCTCCAGGAGGGTTTGGGCTGTACTTTTTCCACTCTGTCTTTCCATTCCCATTCTGCACATTTCTGACTGCTTTTTTTTTTTTTGCTTTTAAAAGCTAAAAACAGGATCATCCTCCTCTGGTGCTCTCTCACTGGCTGCTCCGTAATGAAGGAGTGGGCTCAGAAGGAACATCACAGGGAATAAACCTGCCAATAGACAGGGCAGAGATAAAAAAGAAATCAAGATGTAAGTGCATCAGATGGGCCTGAATGACACTGTTGGTGATAACACATATTTGCTTGGCAGGCTCAAGCTTTCCAGATACTTTTGGAAGGGTGGGTTTGTACTGCAGTGAACCTCAGAAAGGCTTTCTTGCTTGGCCTGACTGTCATTCCTAACGTGGAATAACACCTGGAGTTGAAACAACTTGCAGAGAAATATGCTCATATTAAGAAAATGTAAACAAATTTGATTAATTCAGAGTCTGAATACTCAGCTGAGAGACACTCCTACAGGCAAATTATCTCTCTGAGAATATAGATACAATCCCTGGCTTGTTCCAGTCTACTGGGTCTTACTCACAGGGATCAGTTAAAGCAAATCCCGTTAGAAGGGTTCATTTGCCTTTCCTGCACAGCCCTAGGTTCCTGTGCACTCCAGCTTCCTGGGTCCTGGCATATGGGATGAGTCTTTGGATGGGATTGTCACTGGCATACTGCCCTAAAATCACAACCTAGAACTCAGACCTCATATACTTGGATGCCCTTAAGCCAATATGGTATGCATACATTTTTGTTCATACAGAACAAAAGCTCGATAAAAAAATATAGAGTGGTCCAGTCAGGGTATTTGTCATCCTTTCCCTTCCTATGATTAGATCTTTTTCACATAAAAATGCACTACAATATGTATTAAAGTCAAGGTTGTGAAAAATCAAAACACCTTTGATCAAACTTGTTGGAAATGAAACCAAAGAAAATGATTCTTAACAACCCATATTATATAAACAGATCACAAAGTACAAATGAGTGTATTCGCTGCCACCACACTTTGCAGGATGTACATGTGAACACCTACCGCACAGTAATATACGTTACTGAATAATAAATCACACTTTGATCCAAGTAACCCAAAGCATTTTACAAACACTAATTAAAACTTGAAATATCTCTCTGAGGTACTTAAATAGCAATGTACATAATTTGTAGGTGGGAAAAGCGAGCCAAGGGAAGGTTAAATTAACTCACTCAGGATCAGAGGGGGAATCAGTGAAAAAATCAGGAAAATGATACAAGTCTGTATCCCACTCCTCTATACAAACTAAGGGAATCTTTCCTTCTTGGCTCTACAGAATACGAGAGTTATTGTAACTCTAAAAAGGTTTTCCAGAAGATTACTTGTCAGAGTTCATTTAATTACTATGAATTCTAAGTATTTGGTTATAAACTACTAAGTAGGCTGAATTGCATCACTGTTTCCTAATATCTCAAGACTCTTGATGGAAAAAACAATCCCTGCTCATAATAGAAACCACCCCTGGATCTGACTCGGTGACAACTGGATAGAACCGTGTGAGTTCTCCCAAGATGACCACTAATTGGTCCTTCATGGCAGGTACCACTGCCTCCAGGAATTTGCATTGCATCACACAGGAACAGAAAAACTGTGAAATAATTACAGAACAGCTAAGGGGAGAGAGTGTTGCCACAAGCAATGCTCTTGCCTCTCCTCCTGGGCTGCACTGTGCTCTCCTCAGGCGGCAGCAGAGGCGACTGCCCCACCAGCACAGACCCCTCAGCCCCCTCCACAGCACATTGGCACCACTGATGAGATCACCCATCCTCCCCCACCCCCGTTCTGGGGATTAACGTTTTGTCTAATTGTATCTATAGTTGCTCCTGTGAAATGATCTGAATTGCAAAATAACCGAACTAAACTAAAGCAAAAAAATTACCATCCTTGTTTTCTAGATTTCCCCCATCCCGCCCATTAACAGGGGTCATTCCTTGGCACCAAGCGAGGAGACAGCAGAAGGCAGATCTCTGTGTGTGGAGGGGTAGCCCCTTCGATAGACAGTTTTCCACTAAAATTGTTCATAAAACTTGCACAGCACTGGGGGCAGCTTTGTGACATTCCTGGGGTATTTAGCATTATTGATCTTTTTTGACAAATGAGTAATGTAACACGTTCATTACCATTAATCATCTTTTTTCTAATTCAGGTAAACAAGGGGTAGTTTTGTTCATGCTCAGCTATTATCTACGTTCATAATTATTTTTACAAGGATTCTGTTTGATGAAATTCAAATATGTATTTATTTGGAAGAAAAATATTGATGCCTTTTCATTTTAGCAAAGTATTCCATAAAGGATCAACTTTCCTAGCTGTGATAAAAAAAATCAAACCCAAATATGCTATTATGCCTTAGAACTACATTTTAAAACTGGGTCTGCTGTTTTTGGCTCTATTAGCATGGAAGTCAACAGTTAGCTTCACAACAATGCCACGTGGAGAGGAATTGCATTCCCATCCCCTCACTTGCTTTTGGCAGCTGGGTTGTTATTAGATGTGATTAAAACCCCCATATGTTCCCATCACCCGAGCAATCAGCTCATGGGCTGCCTGGTGCATACGCTGCTCCCAGAAGGTCCTCCTTTCCTCAGCAAGTGTCTGCTGTGGGTGTGAGCTGAGGGGACCACACAGAGACTGGCTGTGGCACTGGCTTCTGCCTTCCTTTCCCTTGGAAAGGAATGTCGCAGTTCCCCCGCCCTTTCCTCAACTCACCAGCATCCTCTTTCCTAGGCGTGTCAACCACCCTGAAGGGGACAAAGAAGCATGAAGATTGCTATTTTACCTATATGTCTTTCCTATTCTGATATATTTCGATAACATTAAAAGTATCTCCTCATTATCTGCTTCAAATCTCTCTAGTTAGAATTGTCAAGAGTTGGTAACTGTACTTCTCATGCTGCTGTCAGCTGGCTCCTTCAGAAACCCTTCACCTGCTTATGCTGGCTCTGCTCCCTTTTCACATATTCTTTCAGTGGTCACTCCTGGCCTGCTCCCGCTGGCTTTTAAGGACAGTCTGACAGATTTTGAGCTGGGTTAGTTCTTTTTCACGGTGGTTGTAGACAGGACTATTGCAAGCTGAAGGCCAGTGTTTCCAGCCCTACTCTTGCCCGGCTCTCCCAGGAGCTCATGTGCCCCTCTGCCGACAGCTGCAATGCTACGGCACGAGCAGGATTTGCCATGCCCCTGCCTTTCTAGTGTTTGCAGCAACACTACTGATAGAAAGAACAAAGGTGATACCGCTATTTTCCTGATTATTATTTTAGTGCTCTGATGCTGTTCTGCATGTACTGTACTGACAGGCTCATCACAGAGCAATTTAAATAGAGATGTAAAGCACATTTATTTCTCCTAATGAACATACCAATAATGCTCTTGTTTCCTGAAACCAACAAACCCTGAAATAATATTGACAGGACCAATTGCTTGAAACTTGGTAGAAACAGTGTATATTGAAGATACAGGAAGTCACACTAATAGGAATCCTGTAAGGCAAATGACTCCACAGAGGATAAAAGGTATGAAAAAAGCTCACTCATGTTTTAAAAAACACGGTTTCAAGAATTTATCATGTCATTTAAAAGACTGAATAGAGGTAAATATTGAGATTTTTAAGGAATAAAAAGGAACTATTACTAAAGTGTACTATTAGATAACTCAGAACCATCATTTCAATTTCAACCACAGCCTTGGTTTCTAATAATCACAATACCTAGTCCTAAGAATGTTTTTTGTTAAAAGGTTCAACAAAATTATTATGCCTTTGAATACAAAAAAAAAAAAAAAAAGTTAAATTGGCAACTGTTCTTTTTAGCTCTGTTTGAGAACATGTGAAAAGAGTGGTTGGCGGAAAGTGAATTTTAAAATTCATGTACTCATTACTGACATAAAATCTGTTCAGTTACCTAGTTCTGGTGGATTACACTGTAAAAAAATATTCCAGTGTTAAACACAAACTCAGTTAGCTAAGGTGTATATTAATAAATATGTGCTAAAGTCTCACACCATTTTCTGGTAAAAAGAAGATTTTTAAGGCACATGAAGAAGGCGTCCTCCACTGCTTACCCCCTCTCAGATATCTGATTTTTACACCACACAGATAGTGATATTAGAATGAGAAAAAGCAGCTTACTGCTACTTCTTGGGCCCTTGAGTGTCTGACGGCTGATTCAGAGAGAGAGAAGTTTAAAAGTGAATCATTTCAGAGGAAAAAAAGCTAATAGATGATAGCTCTGAAATGTATCGACTAGTCAAGGGAGAAAACAGGGGCTTCACCAAGCTTCAGATACCTCCTACAAGATGATGTCAGGGGAGCTTTAGAGATATTGCCTTGAAAATTAAGCTACAAAGAGAATGACTGAGTAGTAAATCATAGAAAAGGTGGAAACAGAAACAAGGTATAAAAGAACTTGACATGTCAAATAGTCAGGGGGCTGATAAGGAGTGATACAAAGAAGCTGTCCCTGACAGCTGAACTGGTCCACACAGGTAGACTGGAAGAGACGGAGGCCACGTGGCTCCTCTTCTTTTCCTGCCTGCTGTTGTATCAGGGACACCCAATTTTGCTGCTCTCTTTTGGTTGAGGCAAAGACTAGAAATAAGAACCCCAAATCATGAAACTGCCCTTAGAAAATGTTTTAGTTCTTGTGTCTGTTTTAACCGACAGCACTAAGGGTCACTTTGGTCCTTAGTCGCAAATGTCTAACACTCCAAGAAGAGAAGTCATCTAAGAGCATCAGGTGGCTGGACAGTATTTTTGCTTGTCCCATTTTTTAGAGATGGCAAAAGAAGAAAGAAAATAGCAGGTCTTTTTCTTCCGCCTATGTTATAGCCCTCTGCTAATTAACAAGGTATTGAATAATTCCAGTCCGTTTTTTTAATGTCTAAATTGCTGTACTTTCTTCATCCAATATTATCATTGACTGCTTTTTCCATTGTCATTAATATCTACCTATGACTGTAGAGAGGTAAATAATTGCCACACATCATAATCACTTTCTTATATGATTATCCTCTAGAGACCTTAATTTTATTTGTAACAGCTTCTGTTTTTTCACGAAGCAAAGGAATGTATAGATAGCATAAATCTTATAGGAGAAATTCAGATATATGGCATTTCTGTTAAAACATTCCCTCATTGTCTTAGGTTACCTGCTGGCTCCATTACAACCTTTCAAAAATAAGAAATCAAAGACTAGGGAAGTGTTCTCAGCTTTGTAGTGTTCATAGTGGGCTTCTTTGCAGTTTCAGAGAAGCTGCAACATTTTAGCAGTTCCTATCACTGACCTTCTCTATATTTTTTGCAGTTTCAGCTTGAAGCTTGCTTGCTTTGATATAAATCATGGCAACGTTGCATCACCATGGAGCAAAATCACACTACACACTGTAACAGAGGAAGCTGATAACCTGGGCTTTAGCTGATTATTATTCTTTACTTTGATAGAGGAAGGTACCTCGAAACTTAAAACACCCCAGCATAAGATCCTCAAGTCTGATTAGCTTATCAAGTTATTATTTTTAAAATATTAAGAAACTGGTAACAATGATAGGATTGCCAAAATACACAAAAAAATCTTTTTGAAAAAAAAATTAATTGAAAACTTTATGTACTGACATGTTCTCCTGTCATTCTTCTTATGATTTCTGGTTTTAATGCAGCTGAGCCAAAGGTTTCAGGGTTGTTTAGAAAGCGACTTGTAGAGAGTTCTGGGGTCATGTATATGTTCTTCAGTGCTTGTTTTCCTTATAGGGTGCTGCTTAATAGTGCGTGGTAACTTCAACAGTTTACAGTCTATTTATTTAATATTTCTAAAGAAAGAAACTTCAAAAGAAGAATAGGATTATGTGCCTGACGTTTCCTCCACAGAGTACAACTCATTTTGGCATTATTGCAGCTACAGCAGCCAGACTTCCAAACCCAGATCTTGCTTATATGAATTTGTAATAATGATATGCAGCTTATGACAGCCTCTTTTTCAGATTTGCTTTTCCAAGCAGCCCTGTTGAAATTAAAATTGCAACTCAGATCAATTTCTGCAGGGAAATTTAAACAAAAAAAAAAAAAAAAGAATAAAGGAAGATTTCTTATACATAATCATTTATACTCCTTAAACTCACACTGTTGGTTGCTGACCTCTGAAAGGTGGAGAAAGTACCTGTCCCCTGAGTAGATACCAGAGCTTAGACTTTGTCTATTGTGACTTGGTATTCAAATAGCAGATTATTTTTTTTTCCCCACACAATAATTCTCAGATGTGTTAACCAGGGAAGAGAGAAAATTGGATGTATTATGTATCGTGGAAAAAAGACCTAGTGTAGAGCGAAGACGGAGGATAAACGTTCAAGGGAGTAAAAAGATTCTTAAACATTTTCCTGATGTCACTTTTCTTAGTTTATATTTGTGCCTGTGAAGACAAATTTTGCACTAGTTTCTGAGGTGTTAAAACTTGTACATAGTGCAAGGGAGTTCAATTTGAATAGTAATCACCAGTGACTAGCTCTTTCCAGTGGGTTAAGATCAATTTCAGATACTTACTATCACCAGAAAACCTTAGCAGTCAGTATCATGAAACTTCTGATTTTTTAGCCAGGATCTCTATCTACTAGGACAAGTCTACCTGACGCTTACTGTTGTTACCTAAAAGTACATTTAGGCACATAGGCAGGTGCCAATGGAGAGAGCTTCTACAGCTTGAGCGTAGGGTCACTACTGACCTTAAAAATCATGAGAAGCGGTCCCCATTCTTGCAAGCAACCAGACTTTTCCCTTTTACAGGCTATTGACAAATGCTTTCACATAAGGTTGTGTGGAATATAATAATGGGATTTCATAGTATCTCCTAAAATAATTTCCTCCAGATCACATGCATCTAATTGCAACTCTGCAGAAATTTCAGAAAAAGATTGTGTAGTTATTACTATTCATATTCCTGTCACACATATGGGTCCATGTCATAGGTTGGTGAGATAATCTCATGCGAAAAAGCTCACACAATGGTGTCCCCTACTTAACATTTTCAGCAGAAGTCAAAGTGCTCCACATACCCAAAAGACAAAAAAGTCAGGTTTTGAGTCAAATTCCAAATTCCACCCTCATGAGTTCTCCCTGCCATATCCCACAAAAAACTAAGACACATGAAAGGAGAATCCTTAGAAATCTTAGTAGGAGAAAACTCCTTCAGCAATTGTCTGGGAACACCAAATTCAAATGAGAAGTGGGAGACTCAGTTTAAATGAGTACAGATTCCCACACAAATGTCACTGCCAAGATACGTGAAAACCTTGGGTCTCCAAGCAGATACAGCAAGCATCAAAAGCCCAAGCTGCACTTGCTCCCGGGGCTGAGCTGTAGGGAACACCTACACATGACAAAATTGTTTTGATTTCTTTCTTCCCTTTCCCACTCTTCTGTAAGAGTACTTTGCTCATTCAGACCAGCTCTGATCCTTTTTTCTCTTATTCTCCATCCTCTTTTGGCTTCTGGGCATCTTTAATATGCACAACAAAGTGTCAGTTTCATTACCAGCAATCTGTATTCAAGGATATCAAATTTGTGTAAATTCCACAGCATTGCACAATGTTTCCATTTAACCTGAATGAAATTCAAGTGCAAATGAGGTGTTAGTCATTCATGAATAGAACCCTTAATGTGTAGACATGTTTTTTTAAGGTGAATTTAGTACTCGGCAAAAGGTGCCAAATTGACAACACTGAAAACTGAAGCCCTCTATGAATTCTTGTAAAAGGGGTGATGGGGAAAGGCAAGCCACACTGCTGCATATAAGTCTGCTGATAACTAGCACCAGAGATGGAAAGATAATTCAAATATTGTGTCCCTTTAAGGCTTCACTCTCTGTAGAGGGAGTATTAGTCCCTACACGAATCTAGTGGGTTTTGTGACACAAAATTTCAGGGTATGGAAAAACTTGAGAAATGCAGAGCTCCAAATCATTTCACTTAAGGCACTCTGTAATGAGGTCTAATCAACTTTTAACA
Source organism: Numenius arquata (assembly GCF_964106895.1). Taxonomy (NCBI): domain Eukaryota; kingdom Metazoa; phylum Chordata; class Aves; order Charadriiformes; family Scolopacidae; genus Numenius; species Numenius arquata. Next base: position 20,178,012 of record NC_133578.1, read on the forward strand.
CCTACGGGTGAAATTCCCCCTCCTTTCCATAGATGGGTTTTTGTTATACTCCCAGGACAGCCTCCAATTTGTTGTTGTTAAACAAGTGATGACTAACCAAAATTATTGGAAATTCTAGAAATAAGTATTACAGGAAAGGTTGAAACAGTACGTTCATATTGAAAATACTCAAGTCTGCTTTTTAAACACACATATAATCCTGCAATGTAAATGCCAAGTGACACCTAGCTACTGGATAGGTACTGACTGGGCACAGAAAGAAAGATCTTTCACTCACTTATTGCATGAATGTGGCAAACCTCATCCTGCAGTTTCTCACCTGTAAAGCATAGGCTGTAACTAGCCCTAGCTCTAAGTCATTTGACATGTATGAAGAAAAGTTTGTACACAAGAGCAACATATTTTCTCTAAATATCTTCTATACTACCTACATTCAGGTAAAACACTGTTCTACATTTACAAAATAAGGGTTGTTGAGGCCAAAGACTGACTGCCAAGAAATGCAAGGGAACCTTACAAGGCTGCATGGCCTACCAATAAAATGGTACATGAAATTCACTAAGAGTAAAGAAAGACTGACACACACGGGAAAAAATATTAACTTCAAATACAACTGAATAGGTTCTGAACTGATAATTTTAATTCAGCGGTAAGAAAATTTGATAGATCCGTGGAAGAATTAGGTCAGTGCTTGTTATCAGTCAAAGCAGCAAATAAACTCTTAGGAATTCTTAGGAAGGAATAGAAATAAAACAGAAGCAAACACTGTGCATTTGAATAAATCTATAATTCACCCCATATTTTGAATACTTCTGCAGCTCTGGTCTTGTTTCAAAAGGATATGGTCAAACCAGAAAAGGCCAAAAAAGATAATACACATCTGTACAAAGAACCGGGTATGTGAGGACGCCTCAGCTTGGAAAAGACAACTAAGAGAGAATGCACAAATCTAAACATGAGCAGTCAGAAAAGACTGAAAGAGCATCAATTCCCGTGGTATCTGTTGTTCACTGACTCTCCCAGTACAGAAATGTAGGAGGCAACAAACAAAATCCAGAAGGAAAGTTCAAATACTAGCGAGCAAACCTGTGGAACTTGCTGCCAAAGGCTGTCAGGGATGCACAGAAGTTGCAAAGAGAGAATGAGCACATACACAGAGAAGACATTCTTTGAAGTTTACTGCAAGAAACACATCCAGCTCAGGAAACACCCTGAACTGAAAACCACCACGCAGCTATCACAAGCGATCTGACCCATTCCCATTTGCTGTCGTTGTTGCTGTGGATTATCATGAACAGAGGCAGGAAAAGGTTTCAGCACAAAGTTGAATATGTTGTTGTTCAGTGGAGGGAATAGGGAAGAATTATGACTACCCTCTGAAGTGGCCAAAACCATATCTTTCATGCAATGGTAAAGGAACCCATGTAATTGCAACAGAATGAGACTATCGGTAACTCTCAGCACTGCCAAGTGCCCCATGTTTGCATCATCTCTGATTCTTACTATTTTCTACAGAGGTAGCTTAGTAAAATTGAACTTCATAGAAATCTTAATAGAAGTTATGCCCGTATTAAAATGTTACAGTAAAAGCATTTTTGATCTATTTACAGTATTTCAGCTTGAGAAGAACAAGTATTACATGCACCATGAATAAGCTTTAAAATTTAGTGGTCAAAAAATCCTGAGCCGCCAAAATTGCTTTGGAACCACCTGGCTTAGGAGCGTTGCTGTTATTTTGTCATTTCTACCTGTTGAACTGAACCTGACAGGGAGCAAATGCAGGTGCCCAGACTGCCCAGCCACTGGGGTTTGACCCTTCTGCAGCACCCACATGCTAATTCCTTCTGTAGCACCCACATGCTAATTCCTTCTGTGACTCAAGGCCTTACAATGTTGCCAAGAAGTTTAACCTCAATAAAAGCTCAATATGTGCCCGCCGTAGTTTTTAAAAGGATCAAAATAAACATTCACACCTCCCAAACGACAGGGGAGACCAGAATAATAGTTAGCCTTTGTGACTAAGGTAAAGCTTTCCTCAGTTTAAAAATGACAGGAATTGGTCTATACTTGTTATTTCAGAACCTTGTCACCCATCACTCATTTCACTTTCTTGTACGCCAGAAGTTTTCCACATCCAGCAGAGACTCTATCTGGATCCTTTACTGCTTCTTTGAATTAATTCTGAAATTAGTTCCTGCCCTCTCCTCTTTTAAATTTTGGGTGAGGAAGGAGAGGTGATTCCGGCCAGTACTCAAGGCAAGAATAAAAAACTTTGTGTGACCATTTTGGAACTCTCACCCAATTACCATAATCATACTTTCTAATTTTGTTTAATAAAACTAAAAATCCATATCTAAACAAAAGCTTTATTCCTCTATCAGAAATGAAACTTTATTCATAGTTATTAACCATTATAGCAGACATACCCCTTGTATAAATATCTATAAAGTAATGAGTCTTTCCTGGAATAAGATGCATATTAATTAGATCCTACAGCACTTGAGAGACTTTGGTTCAATTCCCACCAGTAAGGTCAGGAAATGCATCCACAGTAGTTAGCAGCTAGTTTCAAAATCTCAATGCACCAAGCACGATGGGGTCATTCAGTGGAGCAGGTACCCCAAGGGAAGGGTAAAACAAGAGCCAGGGATTATTTCACAGCATTGAACTGGTACACTGCAGGAGTGACGGACTTTCCTTTCAGAGCAGAAAAGCTTGCCAGCATACTGTCCTTGTTGCCCACTCTCATTACAACGAATGTAGCATGTGAAGCAATTAATTGGATGATATGGGCTGGAAAAAGCTAAGAAAATTGTGTGCGCGTATGTGTGTATATACGGGGGGAGACACTAATAAATATAGGAGGACAACACTAATATCCACACTAAAACAGCCCTGCACTGTTAGGTATAGGACCATCTCCATAAGACATTGAAGCTCCAGTTCTGAGCAGGGTGAAATAATGTAAAAAGCTTTCTACCCACTTGAATTTTAAGTTCATATGATGATTCACTATTATGGAAAGATAGATTAAATATCTCATCTTTGCCCATAGACTGCTAATGAACCAGGCTCTAAACACTAGAAGACTTAACGCAGAATATGGAATTTCCATGGGAACGAGATTCTCTGAACACCTCCATGCTGTCAGGACCAGGGTGGGGTTTAATAAATATTCCTGTTATTCTATCACTTGTGACAATGCAAACTGATAAGAATATGCTCTGTAATCTTTGAATTTTGTTTCCATTTTGAATTACAGCACATACATGGACAAAAGACAAAGTATCCTTACAGAAGAATTTAGAAAGTTTTAAAAATCAATAATATTTTTTTTTTAATGAAAGATAAAATTATCCTGAGAAACTCACAGCTACAAAGACTGGAGAGAAAAATAATTTACCAAGCTAAAAAGTAAAATTATTATTTATGTCAATAGGAAAAATTATCTGATAATTTTTCACTACATAAGTAGTGGCTATAAAAAAAATCCCAAGCCAATGAACACTGTCAATGTTTAATAATACAAAACATACGCTGGAAATGACAGTTAGGGAGATCTCTTTCCTCATGGGAAAACTACTCCATTACACTCCTTATAGAGGTGCTACACTTTCCTCTGAAGCATCTTGTGCTGGCTGCATTTAGAGACAGAACACCAGGCTATCATGACCTTTGGTCTGCTCTGGCATGGCAGTTCCTGTGGCCTTACGTTGCAGGCTGCACTAGTGTATTATTTGAATGAATTCAGTGTTGTGTATCAACACAAATCATTTATAGGCAAACTTTTTCTTCCTGGTTAATCAGAAATTTTAGAAAAAGCAACATTTGATCTTGCAGGCAGTAGATGAGTGGTATTTTTTTAAATTATAAACACAATCAGGCAAACATTATTCAAATCCATATCTATATGTGTGCATGTCTCCTTGCATGTGTGTTACACAACACGCAAGTGAGACCCATTTGCTCTGCAAGCATAGAATACTGCTATTAAGCTCTGGATAGCCTGGAGAGCCAGATCTTGTTCAAAGCATTTTCCAGGACAACAGTGCCTGTTTCACTATGTGTGTGGCACATACACATGGTACATTATACTGGCTCTTCCAGTATGCTTATTGAATCTGACTTAGAGAAATTGGAATCCACACTGAGAGTGGAAAAGAGCATAACTAACATATGGCACCTTTTTTCTTCATATGCATTTTAGGTTTCTTGCTGCTGCTATCCTGAGAATCTACATGGCTCTGAGGGTGAGGGTCAATGGGGGTCCAGGAGGTTTATCCCTCGGTCCTGCCAGTGAGGGAAATTGGGTTGAGGAGGAGTGGAGGAATCCTGTGGGTCAATAGCTGGTTGCATGGCTGGAGCTGACAAGAGGGCTGTGGCTTTTACAATCATGGGACCCTCTCAGAGGACTAAGGACTGCTAGGAATAGATGGGATCCACCCAATCAAATGGGACAAAAGCATCTCTACTGATGGGCAAAGCTCCGTGGGACCCGGTGGAATGCACCCACAAGTGCTGAAGGGCCTGACCAATGTCATTGCAAGGCCACCCTCCATTATCTTTGAAAGGTTACTGTGAGTTCCTGAGGACCTGAAGTAACATCACTCCTATCTATAAGACAGAAGAAGGAGGAGAATCCAGGGAACAAGAGGGCAGATCAGCCTCACCTCAATCCATGTAAAGGTAAGGGAACAAATAATCCCATCAACCTGGTGGTCAACAAATTAAATATAAGCCAAAAATCCTTCCTTGCAGCAAAGAGGGTCATCAACACCAAGGGCTGCGTTAGGAACATTGCCAGCAGGTTGAGCAAGGGGATCCTTCACTTCTGCTTGGCCCTGGTGAGAAATATCTGGAGTGCTAAGTCTATTCCTGGTCTTCCCAGTACAAGAAAGCTATGGACTTACTGAAGCAAGTACAGCAAAAAGCCAAGAAGATGATAAAAGCATAAGCGTCTTTCATATGAGGAGAGTCTGAGCGAACTGAGGGTGTCCAGCCAGGAGAAGAGAAAGCTTGAGGAGTCTTATCGATGTGTATAAATACCTGGTGGGGTGGGTAGTAGAGAAGGTGGAGCCAGACTCTTCTCAATGGTATATGGTGGAAGGACAAGAAACAATAGACACCAACTGAAATACAGGAATTTCCATCTAAACATAAGAAAGCATTTTTGAAGTCAGAAAATGGAGAAGGTTGTCTGGACAGGTTGTGGAATCACCATGCTTAGAGAGACTCAAAACGCAACTGGGCATGACTCCTGGCAACCTGCTCAAGGTGACCCTGCTTGAGCAGGAGGGTGGACTAGGTGATATCCAGAGATCTGCCAACCTCAGCCATTCAGGGGTACTGTGAATTACAGTTCATCTGCAAAATTCCTCCCCAGTAGTCGCCAATTGCACAATGATTTCTCTTTCTTCAGTAAGTTATTTGCATCACAGTAGCACAGAACCTTTTCCATACCTTTACTGCTGTGGCTGGCATCCCACATTCTTTTTAAGAGTAATCTGCTTTACTTGAACACGTTTTCCCCGCCATAGAGTCAAAGAGGAAAGTCACTACAGCTTGTGCTTATGCACAAGAATATAACAGCTCTTGATTATGCTGAGTCTCAGGCTGTGAATCACAGGGAAGGTTTTCAATGTCCAGCAGCAAAGTGTGCTAGCCATGACATTTCTGAAGTTCTATTTTTATATATGTACCAGAAAAAAAATCCACTTATTTATATCTGTTCTTTACCACAATATTTGTTTAACTACAGCTTTGATGCTACCACTATATGCTGCAGCACATTCTTTCAGCTGCAGTTTTCCAAGTTATACATATTATAGTTTTCAGAATTAGACTTCTTTATCCAGGAATTTGTACTCCTAATGAGAAAATAATCTACAAGCAGCATTCTTACATCTCCCATAACCTCTTTGCTGTTAAAAGGTTTGTTTAAAATTTTCTTCACAGGAAAAAACACAATTCATGTCTGGTCATTGTCCTAATGAAATCTCTTTCTTCTCCTTACAGAGTTCTTATCTGAGATGTTAAAATTTAACTAGAGTTATAAATACTATGTGAATTAGTAGTCAACATTGTTTGGAAGGTTTTTTAATTGGCCTACAGGGAGACTTTCTGTATATATTAAACAGATCATGTATCTGAATTGCAGCTAACCCACCTTTACATTTCCTTTGCACACATTAAACTCAAAACTGTTTAATATTTTCTTAAAAGTCTTTGAGTTTATTGTTCACATTAGGAAATGACTGTTAGCAGTTAACATAAACCAAGGTTACTGATTGGTCTTCAGTGATGTCATACTAGTGTCATAATGCCCAATAAATAAATAGGTTTGGGTGTTCTTCTTATTTTTATTTATAAATTCTGTTTCATAACAGCAGTAAGATGCTCCAGGCCATGCAGTTCTTGGGGATTATTGCACTTGTCAGGTGTTTAAAATCACTCAGTCCTCTGCCTGTGCCTTATAATACCACTGGAGGCATATAATCAACCAGAAATGCACTGCCTGGAGTGTCTTAATGCTTTATTATGACATATCTAACTTTCAAAATAAATTATTTATTTGGAAGCTTGGAAGTGTCATAATGATATCCAATCAGTAGCTGAGAAATATATATGAAATCAGGACAACACATCAGAAAGAGAAAGACAGAGGGCAGAAAAAGATGCCAGCTCATCAGTCATCCCAGGCCAAAACAATGTGTGCGTATGCCTGTACACATTGCTATGTGCATATACATACTAGTGGATGCATTTCTATTTGTACAATGTTATATCTAGCAAGAATCATGCAATATATGCATTTGTATATACATAACTGATTGTTGATATAAAGCATGGACATTCTGTATTGACTTAATATCCTAATTTAAAAAAATAAGTGGGCTAAATAAATGTTAGTAACTTAAACTTCCTATTAAACAGAAATTTAGGACATTTTGTACTTACTCAGTTAAGTCATTCCATATTTAAGAATCAGCTTCTGTATTTCATGGAAAGGAAGCCTAGCTACATCAGTTGACATTACAAATTGCATTTCACATCATTATCATTACAATCGCTAAATTACACACATAATTCAAAACTGAATTTTAAAAGCAAAACAAAAGAAAACAATGCCATCTTCTAAAAAAAAAAAAAACAAAAAAAACCCCCAAAAAACAAAAAAACCCCAAACCCAACCAAAAACTCCCAAACTAACATATCAACTGTACAACAACTAGAGAAATTCAATACTCTGGGGTTTAAATTTCTAAATTAAATTCCAATTTGTAAATTATTATGTGGAAATAAGGAGGTCTACTTAGGCAATTGTGCTAAATAACAGCTCAAACCCTGCAGGGGACCAAATTATCTTTTAGTGAGGGAATATGAAAAGTTTTTTGGAAAAGGGCCAGTTTTAGGTAGGGGGTGTTTAAAGCCTTGGGAGTTACTGTAGCAATAGAAAAGATTAATAATTTGCACATGTGAGACTTCTGGCAAGCAGGACGCAGCTGTAAAGAATTAACCCCTCCTGAGAGACATAAAAACATGGAGCAGCTGAGAAGAAAAGGGTGAGGGGAGAATGCAAAAGTATGCAGAGTACAGATGTCCTAGAAGAGAAAAATATGTAAAGTAGGTTTGGAGAATGTACAGAGATTTTATTGTTATTTAGAGGGGAGAGGGGATCTTCTTGGCAAATTGTGGGTATATGGAAAAAAATGAAATACCAACAGAAGACAAAACTAATTCTCTACTACTGCCAGTAAGTGCAGCTAATCTGAATAAAAATCTGAAAGCCCACAAGACCTTATTGAAAGGACACTCTCAAAGTGATCTGGCCTAAAACTAGACCAAGCCGGCTTTGTTTTGGTGTTCATGCATGCCTGCCTCCGCTCTGCGTGCTGACTCCATCATTCTTGTATGCGGGCAGGGTGCTGAAATACAGAAGATGCTTGCTGAAGTGATTGGAGGGCAGGCTCTCATACACACACAAATCGAGCCAGCAAAGCAGATCTGGGGGTGAAGCATTGTGTGATTGTGGGTCTGTAACTGTGGAGAAACCCAGCTCCTGATATTTGTTCTTCCTGGCTGCCTACCAGATTAATTTCTATTGTGAGGGTCCAATTTTGCAGCTGCTCAGCACGGCAGAACTGCACCCCTCCCCCAGCCACATTCAATAGGGCCGGTGCATGGGCAACAGCGTGGTTGCACCCTAACTCAGATGATAACTCTTTTATAGCCTGGTAGAAGGCCAAAGCAATCCAATTTTTAGGTTATATTAGAAATCTGAGACTATTACCCTTCAAAAGGAGAAAATAGGCTTTAGAGAGGTGAAATACATAATCCTTCCGCTGATCTTTAGTTGCTGAGCATTATCTTTTTCTCTTTGGAAAAACAAATTGGTAAAGAGATGTTTGAAGTAATCATTAACAGAGAGAAACAATGGAGATGTTTATTCAGATTGTCACAAACAGCAGCATCCTTTTCTATCAAAAGAAAGAAGTGGTCTTGAGAGTAATGCATCTTTAAATGTTACATGGATTATCTAGAATCCAGAAAATGGATTTCTTTTTTGTTTTCCTGTTTAGTAAGAAGAAACATAAATAGATTACTTTTCTAGGTTTATTGTGTTTAGATTTAATAACAAGCCCCAATCTCTTATATGAGCTAAACCAGATTCTATTATAAAAAGACAAAACTAAAAAGAATACACTTTTAACATAGTAACTGTTTCAGCAGAGTACTTCTCAAGCAAGTACATTCAAAGGGGCCTTTGGAGGCCTCAGGAGAATAGAAGCAATAGGTTCAGGAGGTGAATATGGTTCCTTGCTTTCCATGCTTGTTCTCCAACAAGTATATTACAACTTCTCAAGTGTTTAATGGTCCCTCAAATTTCACAACTCTGTCCTCTCCCTCTTCTCCTCCAACAATTCCAGTCATGCATTCATGCACCTTCAACACATTTTCCCTATTCCTTTCTCTCTACATTTTCCTGTGTGATTCCCACAGGGTTTGATGCACAGTCTCCCTCGCTCCTCTCTAAACCCCACGGTGTGTGGAGAAGCCCACCAGCACACAAACTCAGGCTTCACTGCTTCACAAATGTCACAGATTTACCACCCTGCTCCAGACTTGTCTCTTGCCATTCAGACTAAAATCTCGGTCTTTTCGTTAAGTCATAGTTCAAAAACTGTTTGCACTGTCACAAGGCAGGACCTCTGCTGACTCAGGCAGTGCTGTAATTCTCTCAGCCATTCCTTTCTCTCCCTTCCCTTGGGCACAGGAAAGCATGCAGACAGTCAAATGTTTGATCAAGGACTGCTCTAGGCCAAAACTGAAGTTGTTTAGCTAGGCACCAGTGAAAGGTGGAGCACACAGCTACGGGTAGTGCTTTGGAAGCAGTGCTGGTTGCATCGGTGTAAAGCACACATGGAACTGCAGTGGGATACATCCATACATAGTAAATTTTAATCCATTCCCATAAATAATCTTTCTCACATGTTCTAGTCCACAGGGTGACCCTGTCATTCACACCAATTAGGTGGACACCAGCACACCAACATTTTTGTATGGAAGCTACGATGTGGTCTGGCAGATTCATTTTACATACTACATTTAAATATGTTCTTTTATCCCCATATGTTTAGCAATGCATGTAAAACTTCATCTTAATCACCACACCTTGTCTTTCTGTGATAGAAGCAAATGTGATCTTTTCTGTTTCTTTTCATTAAGAAGGATGTTGCAGAGATTCTAATTCCTCACACCACCTTTTTCTTTCCTCCCTCCAGTATTTTCTACTTCTCTGACACAAAAAGCCAAAGCAACTTGCTTGTATGACCTTCACCTTTGTTACGGCTAAGTCTTTCACAAGTCCATCTCCAGTCCCTCTTTCAATGGCAACTTTTGTGACAGATTCCTCTTCTTTTTTTCAAGCTATCCTCCTGTTCAGTACCAGCTAGCTGAAAGGGCCATACAGCTCCCCTGTCTTTCGCTTGCAAATATTTCCATAAACCTCATGTTTCCCTAGCATCATGTCCATGTGGCAATTGGTGGGTTGAGGTCACTACCTGTCACACTGATTACCTTCGGGTCCTTATACTCCCACAAATGTGTCCAGTCTTTATGACTTACACTATTCATGGTCTGTAGGCTCTTTGGGACTGGACCATTTTGGTTTGTGTTTGTATGAATAACAATATGGGCTAAGTTATTGGGACTGTTACAGATGCAATCTATGCAACATGGGTACAGAAAATTGCAATTTGGCTGTATTTTAAGGGGGAAAAGATTTTTGTGACAGGATAAACCTACAGTTCAGCTTGGTCAACAGGCGTTGAACCACCACCCATCTTTGCACAGTCCCCACCCTTGCTGCAAGATTGTATGTTAGGCTCTAAACAGATGTCCACAAGCTATTCAAAAAGACTAAAATGTTTTAGGCTCATTTACCTTAAACATTGCTATTAGCCAGGATACTTCCAGTAACTTCTGTTTGCAGGAAAAAAAAAACATCTACACATTTTGAAATGGAATCATTTATTCAATTATGTAAGTCCGTATCATTGCCACTATAAACAAAGAAACAAGAACCGTCCAACAAAAACTAACCCGGACCTTGGTTTTACAGTGCATCTATTTAAAACATGCTGAGTATTTTATATCCTTTCTTTTGACAAGAGATTTATCAACCAAGGCAAATGGGGTGTACTCTAAAATACATGCACACACACTTACATACATGTCAGCAAAACTGACAGTCAGCCTTTACTACAAGTAACACTGATACTTTCTATTGTAAGCCCCTACTTTGTTTTAGTCTTAATTCACTGGACTTCTACCGAGTGATCTGAAGTTTCTCAAGTCTGATAACATTTTAGTCCTATATTTTAGAAATTTTTAACTAAAATAATTCACTTCGTGGGAACAGGTACCTTTGCTTAAATTGAATTTCTCAAATGCCATGTTTGAAACTCAAAAAAGTCCTCTGTCCTTTAGATCAGAAATTGGTGTGTAGGTGAGTTTGTACTTGAGGGCGAGGGAAGGGAGGGAACTCCCTGGCAGAGACCCAGAGGCAGCCAAGTCACACACTGAAAATTACGGTTTTCCTCTGATGCGTTGGAAAGGGCTTTTAAGAGGCTGGCTGCTGGTGTCTACTTAAGTGAGACGACTTCCAGCTCCACTGGCCCTTCTCAGCGCTGGATAGGATGTGGCTCCACACAGGACCTGTTTATTGGCAGATCTCCTTCCAGACGGCATGGAGAACAGGAGAGTATTAGAGGTCCCACCAAACAGTGGTGACTGCTTTTTCTGGCCTGGCTGAAGGTGTCCAGATGTTGGAAATGGGACTTGTGCAATAATTCCTTGCCTTTCACAGTCCTTCACGCAAGGTCAGCAAAAACAGAAGTAACATTCCTTATTTTAGAGATCTCATGGCTCAAAGTTTGCCCAGAAACTCCTCCGGGAGAAGCATGAGGAAGTGCTTCTGACATCCTGCGGCAATGGAGATTTGTATTACATACCTGCAGTAGTCTCCTCAAAACCATTTCTGGGCACTCTAGTTAGAAAGCTGGAAGGAAATTCTGGACACATCTAGTGTTTAGTACCTCCTTTGGGATGTTTGTCATGTGGAAGGACGTGATGCCCTGGGAAGCCTCCTTCTACCCATGGTGATGGCAAACAGAAATCACTGTCCAGGATCGTTTCTTGCAGAGACCCGGGAGGCCACATGCCAGAGGGCCCAGTGAGGTTGGGCTGGATTCAGACTGCAGGAGATGAGACAAGGGATGAGGCAGGCTCCTCCAGTCCCAGGCACGGGAGGCTTCTGTTTGGATGACCAAGAAGAAAGTCATTGAAGAAAGCAGTTTCTGGAGCGGGTAGAGGAACTGGGAGAGGTTGGGCAACGTCTACCTTTTCTCCTTCCAGGTGAGGAGTTACATGCCATTCTCAGCACTGTGATGTTTTTTGTTTTATCTCAGGGGCTGAGGTGAGGACAGACAGAAATGTCTAGCTAGGAATTACTAACAGGTAGTTGCCTTAAATAAATAAATACTAACCAAATTCTGCACTTAGTGAATATAAATAAAATTCACAACTAGCAACTGCAGAGATACCAATGGAGTAGTTAACTCAGTAACCCAGCATGCCCTTCTGTGCATGCTCGTGTCAACAATCACCCAAAGGCTTCCTAAACAAAAAATCCACGAAGATTTCTACCAAATTCTATGAAGTTGCTGGGTTTTTTTTTGTTCTATGAATTTATCTAAAAATTTTAACATCCTTTGTATTTTTTGGCCTCTGTACATTCCATAGCAGTGCATTGTAACACAATGTCTTTTATAAAGAGGTAATTCTCTATGCTTTGCTTGTTTTATTGCTATGCTTTAACAATTTCATTGTGTGCACCCTGATTCTGGTACTGTGAACAAACCCTAGTTTATGCCCCTCCTGGCAAAATTTGCTGAATATCTCATGATGAAGCAAAATCAACAGACTTCAAATGAATTCTGAACAGTTTTCCGAACCCTCTTGATTTTTCAGCATCATCTTCAAATCATAAAAATAATAACTGAACACACAAGTATACTTTATTTTTAGGTTTTATCTGCATCTTAATTTCCTGGTGTGTCAGAAAGGGATATGCAGATATTGCAGACAGAATTCCTGCCACACAGTAATTTTGTCTGCTTATAAGTTACAGAATTTCTTTATCAACACTTTAACTCTGAAAGCAGATGGTATATATATGTATGTATCTATATATACAAACTGTGTAGCTCTTATTGTTATATTGACACCCAGGGTATCATTGCAGCTACACAGGTTCCATCAATTAACACCAAAATCTCTTTACAATGAGAATACCACGCATATTTCAGATTTATGGGAGAGAAAAGCAATTTAGGTAACCATGAATTTCAAACAATCTGTGCCACAAGATACGATGACATGATAGCCACCATGACTGTGTGGGAAAAAGTGACCTTTTTCTGCTCAGTATTCATCCAAACCAGTCAGATCTTGCAATGATTAAAACAGTACATTAACATATATGTTTAGGGTTATTTTCTTCCAGATATTGACTGCAACAACACATTCCAAAATCTGTGCATGCTCATGCCAAAAGATTGATATGATTTTCTCAAATGTGCCTCATTTTATCCATTTTCTACAGAATTGGGACCCAAACCACTATATTTCATTATCAGACTGTCCAACAGAAAACTGCAAATTAAGTATCTTTAAAACTGCTCAGTCAGGTAGTGTAAAGGTGCTATGCTTGCAAAGGTTTCAAGATAGACATTTTAATTGCATTAAGTTGTGACTAAGAAATGAGACTGGTCCTGCAGTGAATATATTATGTAAATACAAACCATTTAAACAGAAAATTATAAAAATTAATGGAAATAAAGAAATCTTTTAATTTGAACCTAGGAATGGTACCTTTTGCAACTATGTAATAAAAGATTCATTTTAAAAAATGTAAAAATAAGAAAAACATTTGGGAAACAAGTAAAAAAAAAAGTGTAAGGAACAATTTAACACCCTCTGGAAGATGAAACCAGGCCATACACTAAAGATAAGTAAGTGAAGAGATACTGTCTTAGCAAAGATGAATATAAGCATATGCTGAAGTATTTCCCGGATCGGGGTCTGGAGGCCTTAACGCTTATCTGCTTGCAATTCTCATTTATTTTAAGTCATTTCTGAATAAAATCTGCCTGGATATTTCAAGAAAATAAAAAAAAAAAGGAAACAAATGTCAGTTTCTGTGAATGCAAAAAAGGAATTAATAGCAATATGAGGCCCAGAGTGTAATTTAATGGACAATAATTAGTTTCTATTGATATGCATTTTTTAATAACAGCTGTAATAGTTGTTTGTTGAAAGAGAGATACTTTATGCTTCGTATCTGAAATCCATTTCCTGCCAATGCATTTTCTCTCCATAACATTGTGGGAAATGTTCTGTGAAACATCCTCTCTCTTTAAACCTTGATAAAATTCTTGACTACGTCAAATGTAATAAGTTTTAGACAAATGACTGTCATCTCCTTGAGCTGGAGAGTTTGAAGAAAGCACAGCAAGTGTGTTTATTTGCATTAAACACATGCATCAGTGTGGTGTGTGCAAGGAGCTCTAGTATGGCTATTTTAGAGCCACTGTAAAGAAATTTTTTTCTATGTCATGTTAAAAGGCTATAAACCTTGGTAATGTCTGTCTTACACAATTTAACTTGTTCTAATTGTACTACAAAGGAGTCTTTTGACTTAGTAACTTCTTCAAGTCACTATTTTCAAAAGGCATGTGGAAAAAACCCCTCTCATGATTATTAATAATGTAGCTAGTATGAAGAAAGTCTCAGAGTAGGAAAGGAAAAATTTCTTTCAGCCCATAGAGACAGAACTTAATTTTATAGTGGTTGGTAGTACTTAGTTTCATTTTCTTAAATGTTCTAGCCATTGAATAAAGAAATCATTTGAAAAGGAAATAGCATCTACAGTATTTGAACTTGCCTTTAGCATAAAATGTTTTAATGTTTTGAGTCTGTCTTTGACAACTGAAACAGACTTTACTGAATATTGCTAAGAGTTCACTTTGTAATAGAAAAGTAGTCACTCACTGTGATCACTATGTCTTTTTAGTATGCAGCCCAGAGGATTCAGAAAAAGATTACATTTACAATAATTAACATATATGTAAATGGAGATCATGGCTATGAATGATAAATTTTCATAGCAATTTAAACCTTGTTCAAATTAATCAACCATACAGACACTTGATTAATGAAAGGCAGCGTCACTTTAAAATGCAACATGTTAATATATATTACTGTTATCGCTGATCAAAGAATCTTTAAACATAAACCAATTAAAACAAAGTTCAATCTACATTTTTTACTGGTTTAATTCCTGCAGAATTATAAGGGTATTATAAAAATTTACGTATTTTAGTCTCCTTCATATCTATTTACTAAATTGACTGTAGTACAGAATCACATAAGTAATTCTGCTACTTCATTAATATGATTGGATCTGAAAACTACCAGATTAGTTTTTCAATCTAAACATATACATAATGGCTGATTGCAAAGTGGGCAAAATGCATCCAATTTCATTCTTCATTTGTAAAACCAGCAACTTGCATCTCATCTCTCCAATTTTCAATTCAATCGCCAATAGACCAGTCACACGGGACATTTGAGTGACTGATAGCAAGGGAGCTGTTTAGGAAGACTGCCTTCATGGCACCTTCCCAACAACACCTATCTTCTAAGAATAGCAAGGCTAGAGAGTTTTATGGCAATGCTAGATTTCTGCAGAGGTCATCCCAAGTATCTAAACAGGTTTTGTGTATTTTGGTTCTTGTTTTATACAATGATATGTACATTGTCATCAACTCTGCTTCAATTCACTGGAAAAATTTTAGGTCCATTTTTCATAAATATATTTATATAGTGGCAATTTTTTTTATTCTTACTGAAAAGAGCCACTAACTGCCAAGCTGTACAATATTGCTCACTGTACCTCATGACCAGGAAAACCTAGGAAAAATATATAACACATTTCTGAACTATAGCTTTAATGAAGACTTAGATGCTATGATCATTAGCAGAGAATATATGCCAGGAGTGGGGAAGTTGAAGTGATTAGCTGACCTCTGTTTTTTTATTCAAAAGATATTTAAAATGTGTCTTTAACGCACATTACATATGAGCAATTTGTATGTCCAAATACTGAGTTTTTCAGTAAGTGGTAGTATTAGTACAAGTATAAGAGATAGTAATCCTCTGGGATTTCCTCAGGACCAGAGGAAATGGTATAAGGACCAGAGGAAATGGTCTGAAGCCGCAGCAGGGGAGGTTTAGATTAGATATGAGGAAGAATTACTTTGCTGAGAGGGTGGTCAGGCACTGGAATGGGCTGCCCAGGGAGATGGTGGAGTCACCATCCCTGTAGGTATTTAAGATACATGTAGACATGGCACTTCAGGGCATGCTCTAGCACCCGAGATTGTTGGGGGTTTTTTGTGTGTGTATATGGTTGGACTCAATGATCTCGAAGGTCCCTTCCAACCACAAAGATTCTGTGATTCTGTGAAAATCAAAGTAAAATCAAGAGTTTTACAAAAGAAGCAAAGACTATTGTTGAATTTGGAAAATCGATCTAGTCAGACATATATATAAAGTATCTTTGTCTTTCTGGAAGCCCACACACATAGGCCCACTACTCTTGATTTCAATATCAGGAACCAAACATGCAACCAGATCAGTTTACTAACTATAATAATTGACCTGTTCCCTTCCTCTGTGGCAAAATGAGTGACTGGCACTAAATACAGTCCTTGTGAGGAGAAATACCTGTTGATGTTTTCCAGACACAACAAAAATTAAAAGTGCATTCCTGTAGAGAAGCTTGCAGAGATGCAGCCCACGCTAGTGACCATGGCAATATTCGGTGTCCAGAGTCCCACAGGAGACAGCATTTATCCTACACATTTACATTTTGCCAGAGGTCTGCCCACAAATCCATAAGTCCATTGTAGCACTTCAAACCAGTGAAGAACTTCAAATACAGTAGTCTCCTAAAAGAATCCTGTGTAAAGACTCAAAATGCCCCAACTACAGAGAACCTCCCCAAATTACATGAGCTGAAGCAGCTAATGCTTCATGCTGCATGGCTAAGCAGCATGCTGCTTCAGCCAGCCCAGGATCAAATCACAGCTTCTGGACCATGTAACTTATCCAATACGTCAAATCTTATTGAAGATCAAGACTACATTTGCTTTTCTCTAGTCTTCTGGGCTACATCTAAGTGGCCTTGAGATCAGTCCCGAGGTCAGTTTTGCCAGTTATTGATTTGCTAACATGCCTTCTGTGATGGTCCTGTGGCACCCCAACTTCTGCTTTTGCAAGAAAACCCTCATCTGTGTCATGCATCCAATGAGGCTTTTACACGCTGTGTGGCCAGACCTTCAAACACCATTCCTCATCCACAAGTCTCCATCTATCTCCTCTGACTTTGCATACATCAGCCAGCTGGCTCTGGGCAGCCTTCCTAGAAAAGCCCTGGTAATGCCTGCTGCAGCAGCCCTTGGCATTTGTAGTCAGGCTGGCTACAAGCAAAATGACAACGGGACAGGAGCTCTAAACTCTAAAATAAATGCAGACAAAAAGCGGATGCAAATTACAGTTGTGCCTACAGGAAAGAGAAGCTGTGCTGCCTTCAGGTTCCCTGTGGCTGGGGGGAAAAATCAGCATGTTCAGATGTGACTTGCAATAAATAAGTCATGTGCATTAATTTGTATATTGACATTTTCTATAAATTTCTTGCTTAACTTAAATATTTTTTGATATTGCAGTTTTCTACATATTAAGGTGTTTGACAGGTTTGTAAATGCTTTGTCCAGCTGAGCTACAGAGTCTGGAGACTGAGAGTGAACCCTCAGCTGTTTCATCTGACTTCTGTTGGCCAACACATCCCTCTGAAAGTGCTGCAGACAGTATAGTTAAGGACAGCTTTTGGGCTTTAGAGAAGCTCTACAGATGCTTCTGCTCACTTCTTTTCATAGGGTGAAAAGTAAGGGTATTTATGCTTCATCTAGACACCTGTTCTAGAATTCTTTTAAATAAATATTTTAAGAAAGATGACAATAGCCTAGACATTTTATAATTGTCTTTGATTTTCCCCTTCTAGTTATATATTGACCTTGTACTCCCTCAATCATATCTTTATCCTCAATGTGGTTGTAAACCCATTCACTAATATCTTATTTAACCACTTGATTTGGAAGTGGAGTCGTTGGCTGGCAGCTGGCTTGGGCTATCTTACATGTTGTTTTTAGGTGGGATATTTGTGTTCTTGCAGTCTATGAGTGATTTTGTACAAACATTGTTCCCCCTGAAAAGTGCCAATACAGGCTGCTGAAGAGAGAGGAGAAAATGTTTGTTTGGGGCAGTGGGACAGGTTGCAGTGGGAATTTTTCTTTCTATTTTCCTATTCACAGCACAAAATACACTCAGCTTTGAAGGTACAGGCATGTGTGTTTGTTGGCTTGTATTTTTAAAGCATGTGTTTTGCCAGCAAGCAGAAGAGGAGACATGGCAGTAGTCTAACAAACAAGGATCTAACTTTATGTTGGGTAGTTTTTTTTTCCTTTCTACTGGTTTTCAACTTGCTTACTAATTGGAGAGTAGTAGTTTTTGGTAGCTGGAAAATACAGCTACAACCCTGTATCAATCTTCTTTTGATGGAACCCAATAGTGTCTATGGACTATTTTGACACTTGACTACCTGTCACCTAACATTATTGTATTGGTATCTAGTCTTACTAACCCCTGCCATAGCTGCAACCACTTTTAATGAAGGAGATTTTGAAACAGAAATATTGACAACTCATACAAGACTAGCCTAAACCACGAAATGACGGCATTGACAACATCCTGACTGAGTGCTACAGAAGTGTTAGAAACATACATTTTTAATGTCTCCTTAAGAGTAAAATGTAGGCTCCAAAATTGTTCTTGACAAAATTGGGAATATGTGTTGATATCTCAGGATCAACTTTTAGTGGATATAGAAAGGTAAGGTCATTGGTCAAGCAGATATTTTCCCCCCATGCACCTACATTTGTAAGTCAGCAGTAGGATTTCTCAGCCCTGGTTTTTCATTCCTTTTCTTAAGCTGAGAAAACCATTTGAAACTCAGCCCTTCCCATTGTATTTCTGTATCCGAATGCCAAAATTGGATGTGTATTTTCCCAACTGGTTTCTTATTGCATTAGACAATGCTGTGCTACCTTACTCAATTGAATACTGATAGTTTTTACTGCACTTATATTTGCCAATTTTGTGAACGCTTGGTGCTGTTACTCTCCAGGTGTTGAGCTCTGCTACATGAAGACCCAAATTCAGTGTCTCTGTATGAAAGTTCAATCTTTACAATAAACTTTAAAGGATGTTTTCATTAGATTCCAGAGGAAAATAACATGAGCAAAGAGAGATACAAATTTAATAGATGTAAGCCTTGCTTCTTGCAAGCTGAAACTGTAAATACCCTGGTCACTAACTAGATTCTGCCAGAAGGAAAACTCATTCTGCTTTCAAATATCTACATAAGGAAAAAACTGCTATACAAGCTACCTAGCTTGAGGACACCATTGGCTGTATAAAATAAATCTCTCTCAATCAGCTCTGTTTACGTTAATTTTATCCCCCCCCACCCCAAGGGCCAAGATTGTGAACTGAAAGAGAATTATACAAGGTGAGTAGTTTCAATTTTGAGTGCTGAATGAAACACATGCTTCTTAAAATCCTATATTACATCCCATTGCATGAACTTTTAAAAATAAAAGTTCTAAGTGCATACAAATAAATCCACTCATTCCCTGAGAAAAACAGTTAAAGAAAACAATGAATTTTACCTACCAACACAGGTACGCTGGCATACCAACCAGTACATCTGCAGAAGATGGGCTATTATAGTCCCAGCTACGAGAGCAGGCTCTTTACCTCAGCCTTCTTGGGTAGATTCTCCACCTCGGTCTTTTGTGTGTTAGCAAAGAGTCTTCTCATCCTCTGTTAAACTGAGTCCTGAAGCAGATGGTATTTGCATGAAGAACTCTTCCTTGATGAATCTGTAATCTCCCTCGCAGGAAGTTCTGAGTCAAGCATAAAACCAATAGACACTATTCTGCCTGCAGCAGAAACTCAGAGTTCAAACAGATTTGTTGAAATGTATTTAAGCATTTTGGTAAGATATTTTAGAACATACCAACGCACATGTGTTAGCACAAAACCAGCCAATTAAGAGTAAAACATTCTGGATGTTTTATTCCCGTTAACCAAAACATCAACAAGCAATCTCTTCTGGATTACTGCTAAGATGTCAGTGTTCTTAGGTTTCCATTTTAAGTGCTGAAGGAAAAAAATGCTGCCTAAAAATTTAGATTGCAGGACAACCCCTACCAAAGTATATCAAAATTAGAAATGTTGTATTTGAAAATATTTTAAGAAATTGTTTTCTGTAAAATACATTACTGGGGAATGCATGTAAATATATCTCTTTTTTTGACTTCTTAAAAGAAAAACAGTATTCTAAATGTTAAAGTCCAAAGCCATGGTTTTATATTTATGATTAAAAAATCTTGAATTTAGTAAAAGTTAAAATTTGGTTAGGTATAAAGAATCTAATTAATTTTATTGCACGTTATTCATAAGTGAAAATACCTCTTAGAGTCTTCGGAATCCTAGACAATCTTTCCTCTCCTGAAACTTTTCTAAGAGCCACACTTTCAAATGCTATCCTTTATTTTATCGACCTACAGCATCGCTGTGATAATTTTATTTATTTAGCTATTTAAGATTCTGATATATATGCCTGTGATTATGTGTTTATGACTATCATCTTGAAGGCAGAAAAGCAGCAAGCGTATCAGCCTCCCCAGCCCTATGTCACCTGGGGAAAACAGGAGAAGGATTTTCCTCAGGACTGTCTCCAAGGAGCCCCAGCGCCGCTGCAGGCAGGGCAGCCCAGGCACCGTGGGGCCAATGAAGCTGCGTGGCCAGAAACAGAGTTACTGACACAGAGTGCTAGTAGAAAAAAATCTGCCCGGTTTGTTACCTAGTGTATTTTACAAAGGGGCTGACACCAGCGGTAAGGAGAGTGGTGAGTGCCTTAGGAGTGCAAAGAGGAGGGGAGTTTTGTACACCAGGTAGGCAGCTGGAGAGAAGTACGCACTCACAACACAATTATATTAGTTTAGGATCAAAATCAAGCTTTTGATTCCAACAGAAAGGTTGGGGGATTATTAAAAATGCCGTTTAATTGCTGTGACTACCTCCTCTGTTAAAGTGTTAGAACCTCTTGTTTCTCATTCATTATGGAACAAAAGACTAAGCATTTAAAATACTCCTTTGTCACCGAGACCTATAAGACAAACTACTGCCCTAGTCCTTTCCTATTATGGCAAAAAAAATTAAAATCTTCTCATCCGATTATACTAGAAAGATGATCTTGTTGAAATAGTTATGAGCTATGATTTGGAAGCATCTATGCTCCTCTTTGCAACCTCTTCCTCACCAACACCAATTCTATTTTCTTTCATCAGATCAGAATCAGAAGTCTTCCAGATTTAACCCAAAGTTCCCCCAACAGCTGTGAAATCTTAGATATATTCACAGAATAAATTAAAAAATGAAATATATGCCAACAGGAAGGGTAAAACCCATGATTCCTGTTTGCATACCCTCTATCTTTCTCTCCACGGTTGCACCAATACCCCTGAGGAAGAGGCTGGGATTTCTGGTGCCATGTTATCCCAGCCTGCCACAAAGAGGCTCTTACCACAAAGGTGCTTTCATGATTACTGTCGTTAGTGGAACTGCAAAATGTCAGAAAATGTGAAGAAGGCTTTTTGTTTGTTTTTGAGGAAGAAAATGAAAAAAATAAAACCAACCCAAACCTTACTCCAGACAAATCTTTAGTTATTCTCACAATGTATAACAGGGCCCAGTCTGAACTCATATCTCAATAGATTACAATCCACATCATCTCACATTTGGCAAAAGTGCCAATTCCTTAGAGCTACAAAGAACGATATATACTTAAGTCCATACTCACCTCAATCAGTCTGTGTCTGCGCATTCTGTGGGGGATTTAGAGGATGCACAGGTCATTGTATCAGAGAACTGAAGAGACATATTACAGTACATTATGCTGGGCTTCACCTGGACTGGACACACATGAAAGAGAATTCAGCTGCCACAGCTCCCTTTGTATCTCCGTTTTTCAAATTCTGAAAACAAGCTAAAAAGGAGAAAAGGGACTCAACTTTTTTAAACCCATAAAAACTACTGGATAAAGACATAATCACAGTTTGAATCAAGGTAAACAATATTATCATCAAATTACGGACACTTTTAAACTATATATTCTAAAAGCAATGTTTCCATGTTCATCAAAAATTTGTTTCCATCCACATTAATTGCATTACAGGGATTTAATGAAATGCCTTGTTAAATTATCAGAAGAATAGGTAATATCCATATAAAAAGAAGAGAACAAAATATGGCACCTGGCAATGTTTTAAGTAAAAAGCTTGCTGTTAGGTATTTTGTATTGAATTTGTATAAATGACTCAAGTAGATGTAAAATACAAATGAGAAAAAAAAAATGCTATGACAAAGAAAAAATTACAGAGTAGGATTTATCAGCCATTCAAGTTTGCATTTCAACAGAACAGCCTATCTTGGTTTTGTGTGGAACTGGTTTTGAATTTAGAAATAATATCTGCATCTATATAGATATTAGATGCAGTACTGTACTAAAGAACACCTTTTTTTTCTAAGGATTTAGACAAGCATGATCCTTCTACACCAGATCACTGCCCTGTGTACATGATCATTGCACATGATGTGCCTACCTCAGTCAAAAGTTGCTGATGTCTGTAAGAGTTTTACTTGACTTCAGGATAGGTCTAGAGGTTGATTCTGGGACTGAAAGACATCAGTGTCTATTACTTCTATGAGAATTGCAGACAAAAAGCTCCTCATACTCTCAGGGAGCAGAGTAAAGATGAAGTTGTACATAGTAAACCCCAGTTTATTTAAAGTATGAAAGCGTCTACAGATAAATTTCCAAAAGCAAATGGGGGCCTTGTCTCTGAATTTAAAATACCTTCTTCTCCAGGAAAGCTGATGGTGTGGATGTCATGCACTTTTTCACAGATATAAAAAAAACTATTTCAATTTTCATTTTTTCAAGTTGATAAACCAGAAGCTGGTGGTTTTAGCTGGAGTGCCATATTTACAGTAATGGAGGTAAAGAGCCAAACCCTGTCTTTGAGGAAATGTGTTTGTGGGAAGGTGAGCAGCCATGGTAGAAGAACTAAGTTAATTCTGGCTTAATTCTCTCAGCTCTTCATTTTACTAGGTCAAGATAAATGGCATCACTTGTATACACATATTTAACATTCTTTCAGTAATTACAACAAACAGAGCAAGCTTTGATTTACATGACTTTTGTTAAGTAGTGGCATGAGCTACACCATTAGCCGTGTGGTGGATGAGTTCCCACCAGACAGCAGCAGCTGCAGTGAAGACTATCTGTTTCACTTACTTTCTGTATAAGATCTCACCATCCTTATATGTTTATTCTGATGAACTCTTTTTTTCCTTTTTTTTTTTTTTTTACCTACTACCCTCTTGCCTTCCTCCACACATTTTATCTTGTCTTTTTGTTGTGAAGCAGTCTTGTGCAAGAATTAATTTTGACATATGTTTGTACGTTATCTACCACCAAGCCAGAGGAAAGCCTAAGATGCTCTTTTGCTTTATGGTCTCCAGGTCGTCCAGGCTGAAAAGTTCTTTGATTTGAAGAATTCTGGAGAATGAAGTAACCTCTGCCTTCCCCTAAAATACTCTTTTTCCATCTTGTAAATTACTCACACTGGTGTGACTAATGTAGCTCGGTGGTGATACCGAACAAAGCAGATGTTAATAACATCTTAATGACAGTACTTTGCTTTGAGCAGCGTCAGAGCGAGTGGTGGTCAGAGCCTGTGGACACCAGGCAGCAGTACAGAGAGGTTCTGCTGGTGCAGGCGGACCATTCCTCTCTCCCTGGAGCACTGCCGTCATCCCTCCTACCGGGCGCAACCACTGTGTAACTCTTTATAGGTACTGACAAATCCTGCCTCAACTCAGGCCAAGTCAGACCGGTCAGTTTAAAGTGGCAGCAAAACACTCACCTGTACTCTGAGTGGACTGGCACCAGGCTGTCCCCCCACTGCACCATGGGTCTGGTCTCTGGGTGTTGGAGCCGTTGGAGATGGCTCTGGGGCAGTTGGCACCTTCTGCAGCTGGTACGGACAGGTCTACTACTCTGTGTCACGGAGAGCACTTTGGCCACTGACTACAGTCTCCTGAACTGCTGGTGTTTGAGATTTCAGGTGCCTACAAGTCATGCGAGGAAGATGGAGGAAAACCTTGCTAATATCATCAGAACCTGCCAGATTTTCTTTTCCATATTCATTTATGTACAACGATTAGCTCGTTCTTTTCAAATGCCAGGGATGTATTGCTCACTAGAGGAACTTCAGTACCCAGCAGTCTTTAATGTAAAAGGCAAACCTTTCCACTAATGAGCAGTTTGTCTAGTGTTCTTAACCTTATCAGCAGCTCCTGAAGTGATAAAGGCTTAACTATTATGCACTGAAAGGTGTTGATAATTCTCAATCTTCATGCAGAAAAAGGCTCTTTTTTGTCACTTCTTAGAATCTACTGTTAAACTTACCAGACTGCTTACAAATTACCTTGCCTGTTCTGCAAAGCAGACAGCTGGATGCGTTGGTGGGCAGCCGGCAGGAGGAGCCTCCTCTTGTCAGGACAAAAATGATACCTGCTGCTTAACAGAAAAAGAACAGTTTGCCGTTTAATGATTTAGACCTGTCCTAGGAAACGACCAGAGCTCTGAGTAGCTGGCACAAAAAAAAAAAAAAAAAAAGAAAAAAAAAAAAAGAAAAAAAAAAAGGAGAAAAAGAATAAAGCTGAAAAGAGAAACAAACAAGGGTGGCAAAGCTGATGTGAATATCCACGGTAGCCAGAGCAGGGTATTAGAGCTGCACTACACTCCCTGTCCCTGAGAAGAAAAAAAAAATGAGGAAAAAAAAAAAAGGAGCACAGCTAGTTTAGGTTTAGCTTTGCAGGGTTATGGAGTGAAGAACACAGGACATCATTGTGTCTGTGTAGCTGCAAGAGAAACAATAAAAGCTTGATCAGCTGAATGCTTAAATATGGCTGAATGTTTGATGAGATGAAGATGTAATTTTGTCTATGCTCCCCAAGGGTCTGGATTAAATATGACTACAGGGCCTAATCAAATAGCTAGTCACTGAACAACAGTCCCAACTGCATTTTTCATTCCAGGCATGCCGGGTTGCCCCCCCTCCTCATCCAAGTACATTACTTATTCACTGGTTTGTCAGCACTGTGCATTATTAGCGCTTGAGAGATAAAACTTTAAGTGTTGCTCCCAATTAGCACAACAGTGACCACGCACCATGCTCTGTGCTTAATGCCTGCTCTCAGAGAGGAGCTGGTTTTGAAGGTCTGAGGTGGAGGAGAAAAAAAAATGAAACAGCTTAAGCATTCATTTTGAGTGGAGAGACAGCTCCTATTAACATTTAACAGCATTTGTGCAACTTGGTGCGGAGGTTATGATGCAAATGAGGAGGAATTAAAAGTGGCCAGGGGTTTGTCATTGATGGATTGCAGTCTGGCGGTGTTCACACTTCTGCCGTGTCCATCAGAAGCGATTACTGTGTAATTAAACCTTATTTCTCGACTCTTCAGTGCATAATTACTTTGTGAATGTAACCATCATCTAAAAAAGCTACCAAAATGCTTTAGCATTTAGTCTAGCAGTCATTTCCCTAGCTTGTGTCAGATATAACCATCAGACAGTGCAAAAGAACTGTCACTTTTAATAAGAGGCAAAAAATTAAATGAAACAGTATGCTTATTACAGGAAAATTAGGCGTTCAAGTGGTAGAGTCCTTTTCTGCTATTTGCATAATTTATTCTTTTTTGTCCCTCACACCAGAAGCTTCAGGCAATTTTCTTCACATTTAAATAGATCGCACATTTAAGGCTACTTAAGGAAAATTATCACTTTGCATATTTTAATTGTTGTGAAGAAAGTGAATAGAAGAGGTCTGCAGCTTGGGCTCTTGAGTCGGTCAGATGCTCAACTCTCTGATTCTGGAGCTCCCCACTGCTCCACTAGAGATAACCCTGCAGTTCACAGCCATCCACTTGCATTTCATCAGCATGCAAATGCAGCTCCAAGCACTACAATAAGTGGGTCTTTGATATTTACAAACTAGCCACTAATAACTAAAATGTAATTTGTTTGACATAACTTTAGATTCTCTTATCTGACTGCCTTTAAAAAAAAAAAAAAAAACAAAAAAAGAACCCAACAGATAAGTCCTTTAGCTTTACAAAACCTAAGATATCATCCATTCAAACTGCAGCCTGCCCTATAAAGTCTGAAAGCATTATTCGTGGCAAAATCATGTCAGGTTCTCTTGTCAGTGGAGTTTCAGCAACACATCTCTCTAATTTCATTTTCCATTCTTTTGTTTAATTTGCGCTCCTCCCTACCTTAATCAAATGAAATGAAAATTCAAATAAGACGTGGGGCGAGAAGCCTGTTTTCCTCTTACCTATAGAAATACATGTATTAGTCTGACGCTATGGAGGAATGGATGTCCCAGTCACCAAGAGAAGGATGCCTTACCCTACTTTGTGCGATAATCTGGAAAGCAAAAAGAGAGAGAGAGGCAGGGTTATGGTGCAGCATTTTACAAAGCAAAACGCTGTAAACAGACTGATGACTGTACAAATTCAGTTAATTATGAAGCTAATGAAAAATTAAAAGGGAGTTCTAATGAAAAATTTGATCAAATGTTATTCAGATTATCTTTTCAAGTAATTAAGTGGTCTGGAAAAAAAGGTTTCCCAAGGTACATTTTAGCTTGTGATCTTTTTCACTCAAAAAAAAAAAAAACAGTAAAGTTAGGAAAGAGTGAAAGTCAGTTTTCTTTTTCACAAGCCATGGTCTCTAAACATGCCAAGATATAGATTTCATTATATCAGTGTCACTTCTGTTTAATTATCAGTAACCATTCCTTTTGGTTACTGGCCATTTCAGCACTTAACTAGCTTTAAATTTATACTCAAACATTATTAAGTATCCACAACATTTCTGTTAGCATATGTTTGCAGAAATTAAGGTATTATTTATCTTCAAAAAAGTCAAGCAAACTAATTTACTAAGTGGATCAGTTTATTGCTCAGAAATAGAAACACAAACTTCAAAATAAGATTGCATCCTGTCATTTGGAAAACAAACAAAGAAACAAAAAATCACCCCAAGACATTTTCTTTTCCCCCCACCCCCCTACCATTATTGCAGTAAAATATATATTCTGAACATTGAAGAGAATACATATAAGCAGGTTCATCCTTTTCATGCTCTGTAGAAATGTCACAGAAGTTATATATTCAGAACAATCTCATAACTTCAAGCTGGAACAAAACAGAATCCGGTAATTAAAGCTCATACAAACTAACCCATATATCCATCACTTTTCCTATGTATTTCCAAAATGCTAATAAGCAGACAAAAATAACATGAAGAATATCATGCTGAATGGACCCCAAACCCATGCAGATTAAACACAGAATAAATTCTATTTCCAATTCTGACCTTGATTGCACAGAATAAGAACTGAGGTACCTTTTATTATTGGGTATTATAGTGATTAAAATTCAGTTCTTCATGGAAATGCAGCAAATGCAATTGTAGGAAATACACGTGTACATACAGAGGGTAGAGTTTTCTTTATTCAAAATTATAAATAAATCTATTAATTCTTTGGAAACAACCTCTTTTCTACCCTGCTCTGCCTTTCCAACTTCTTCTAGGTTACTGCCTTAAAAGGAAAGCGGCAAAGCAAAGTACAGCACAACCAAGTCTCGTAATAGCCTGCTTTACTCCCCATATGTGATGAGGAAAGGATATAAGATTTCTCACAATTTCAGCAGCTATCCCCTTTCAGGATGACAATATAGGCACAGATGCTCTGGCCCGGCATATCCATACCCAGCTAGCCACTGTGATAGCACTTTCTAATGCGTATGAATAAGCACTGTAATTAGTACTGCTACATTGGCTGCAGTGTTTTGGAAGAGGAATAAGAATCTTTTGGTTTTATTTTCATGTCCTCTTTTGTAGTAAACATATTTCATTAGAGTTTTAATTCATAGATATAACAATAAAATTTAAGTTGTTGGGTTTGGCAAGAAAAATGGTAATTGCAAAATGCTTTTATACAATTATTATTATTGTTATAATTATCAGATTTTTTTTTTCAAAATAATAAAAAAATGTTACTTGAGTACATTTGTCCCATGATATGTGCTTGGTAATACAACCAAACTCAAATACTGCTAAAAATCTTGAGGGACTTTCGTCTGTCCTAATCCATGTTTACAGCATAGTCTTTGCCCGGACAGTTTGGTTATTCAGGCAAGAGGAGAAGCAAGGTCCCCAATAGATATAGCTAATCCAAGAGAAGTTGCAGCAGTAAATGCAAATACAATGAAAAAAGCTGCCTTAGCCAGCAGAGCTTGCTTTGTGTGTGTACCCCACGAGTGGGGAAAGCTGTTGATACAGCTGCATCCACTCTCCATGCTCTTTGCTGGCAGAGCATGTTACTTCTCTGTCACAGTCAAAAGCTTCATGTGCCTCCAGCCCCCGAACAGCATTTCTTTCATTCCCCAGGCAGTTCCTTTCCGAGTGTTGCCACACTCTGAATCATGCTCCATTTTTTGATGAAGCAATTCACTTTTTGCCAGTAAAATTCTGTAGGAATGTTTGATTTTCTGCTCCAAAAGAGCAGGAACAGAGCAGGAAAAGGGAGAGCGCTGCCAACATCGACTTCTCTGAGCCTTGAACAAAACTGCATCTAACACAGAAAGCAGATTTTGGAAAAGATCTTATGAAGGACATTTTCCACATTTACACCAAACTGATTTCTGCTTGTCCCAACAATACCGCTTTCCAATTAGGGTGGAAAAATACTTTATTCTATTAAGGAATGCTGTTGTTATTACAGTTTGAAACAACTAATTAGTTCCTAAAATCCCTCTCTGTACTGTGGCTACAGTTTTACTGTTTGAACCTCAATAGCTTTATGACAAACGCACCCTCAACAGCCACAGCCAAGAGCCCCAGCACTGCGAGGCAGGGGTGCTTGGATCCTCACCTGGGAGTCCAAGACATCACAGGAAAAGCAGTTTCTGCATTTCACGTGTCAGGAAGACACCCACCCCCCTCCGCTTCCCCAGAGCAAGCCCCCCTCCCCTCATCAGCACCACTGACAATTAAACGTTTAAGGTACTGCATGATATTTTTATCCTGCATTTAAAACTACGCATGGTAATTAAACCCCATGTGTGTTATGTTAGAAATGATAATGCACAATCTAGTGCAGTCATCTTGAAGAGGCTTTGAATTCTGTTTCATTTTGGTGCGGTGAATACTTTAAACATACAGAAACGCTTGAGCAGCACTTTTCAAGGTACAATGTAAACCAGCTTTGCGAGAAAGAATGTCACTTGAAATGGTAAATGTATCACTGGAATCAGAGAATCTGCTTAAACAAACAGTATACAAGTTCAGATTTTTGTTAGCTGTCGTATAAAAAAATAAAATAAAATAAAATAAAATAAAATAAAATAAAGAAGGTAATGTTATCAAACTCAACAAAATAACAACAGAGATGACATACTGGGAAATGGTTAAACTCCATTTCCTTGCCTTGCAACTATTTAAAAGCAATATTGCTGTGCAACTAATTTTATGTGAGGAATAGTTGCTCCTGCGTTCCCAATAAAACCATGCCTGCATTTTATGGGAATTCCTCGGCATGGGCACAGGCCGCCTGCCCAGCCGGGGGCCCCGGCATCCCCTCGCCCGGGCTGCTGCTGGCTTGGCCCCAGCTCTGGCTTTCGGGGCAGGAAGCCTTGAGGTACCAAAAAGGGAACGAGAAACCAAGGACTGCATTTATAGGGTACGCTAAAAAAGCAACAATAATAAAAAAAAAAA